>NC_080400.1:320326-633152 GCF_030265065.1 Corythoichthys intestinalis
GAGCCGATGAAAAAAGGATTTTAATCAGGCATCTGTGTGGGCAACTGTGGCTGCGCCTGGCTGACTAACGGTAGGACCCCGGAAGGACCCTGCAGCAGCTTGAGGGCAGGCTTCAGGCTTGCCTGTTTTGTTCATATTGTAAGATTTTTTTAATCTTACATGAGAGAATATGCAGTGATGCTTTAGCCTTTTAATGTGTTTACTGAGTGATCAATACACCCTAAATGTAAGTCGTAGCATAGTATTCTCTTCTCTTGAACTCTCACTTGTTTACATCTTGTCGTGACATCCCGGTGGGTTTAATTTTTTGATAATGATACACTCTTTTTGCTGAGTGTGTAATCGTTAAAAAAAAAAAGTGCTGCGTTCGTTGCTTTCGTAGCACCAGACCGAATGAATCCTTTCCGTCCCTAGTCGTCATCAGCTGTTGAAGCAATTTAAAAAAAAAAAAAAAAAAAAAAAAAGGCTTTCATAACCTACATGCTATATCGGCCTACAAAATGGGCAATCGGCTGAAATATTTTTCAGATATCAGCGTCTGCATTTGAAAATGCCATATCGGTCGACCTCTAATTTTGATCCTCGGTTCCGTTTTCAGAGCTGGCCGAGTTGCCTCTGGTGCGTCTGGACTTTTCGTGCAACAAAGTGACATCCATCCCGCTGTGCTACACGCGCCTGTCGCAGCTGCACACCATGGTTCTGGACAACAACCCCTTACACACGCCGCCTGCTCAGGTAACCCTTTTTTTACAATTTTGTATTTGAACTCATCTTGCGCCGGCCGTCCAATCCGTTTGATGCGGGAGTATGGCAACGAACGGATATTCGTTTGTTCGTTCGCCGGCCTCCGCACCTCAAATGGATTGGACGTCGACTAGCGATCGACTCGTTCCGATTCGTGGCAGAACTTGCGGTGTTGTTTTTGGCAGCCCTTTTTAATTATCTCGGTCTTAGTCTTTTAGACCATAGCACTTATTAATCTGTCATATTTGAGTTAATGCACAAATCCGATTTTTTTCATGTTTTTCCAACTGAAGTGAAGCATTAAGTTGACGGGGTGTACAGGACGAGTCCAATAGAAGTGGACCATTTCAAATGGGATCTGTGTAACTTTCGTATGTGGTTTAAATCTGATCTGGCCCAAATTTTACCAGAATGTGGCGATAGTCTGCCAAATTGGAATTCATGCAGCGGGTTAGAGCGAGAGCGGCAGGCAGGACGGCAGCGATAGTTATGCGTCAGGGTCTAGCTTGAACTCGTGCACGAGTTCTATCAATCCATATAAACTTTGAATATCGGACTAAATGGGGATTATTAATGTCTGTTATTTGTGTCCTTTTTCAAAATAAGATCACCCTGGAATGACGTAGAGCCAGCATGTGTAGTTATTTGTTTTGATGCTTCTTCGCATGCCGGTCAATTTGCTCAGCATGTCAGACTGCGCATTAGTTCGCTTGCTTGATACTTGAACGGGCTAAATGGACAGAGGCTATCTGAACAGGTATGCAAAAAAAAAAAAAAAATTGTGCCTTAAGACCTGCAGTATGGACCTAGCCTAAGGGATTGTCTCGGTCCAGTTTTTGTTGACGAAAACGCAAAACTCATTTTGTCTCGCTTTAGTCGACGTTAATTAAAAATATTTTTGTCTGTAAAACAAACAAAAAATATATATATAAATAAAGTTTTCCAACTATTTCGAATGAACATTTACAAACAGGCACATATCGTAGCGTCTACAAGGACGACGTCAACTTGGTGATAATACACAGTCAGCAGGAAAACAGTCAAATGTATTTAATGAATTATATTCACCTGGACGCCACGAACTGTATGTTAAAAACTAGGGTTGTTCCGATGATGTTTTTTTGCTCCCGATCCGATCCCCATCGATTTAGTTTGAGTATCTGCCGATCCCGATATTTCCCGATCCGATTGCTTTTTCGGCTCCCGATTCAATTCTGATCATTCCCAATTTTTTTTCCCGATCATATACATTTTGGCAATGCATTAACAAAAAAAATGAATAAAACTCAGACGAATATATACATTCAACATACAGTATATAAGTACTGTATTTGTTTATTATGACAATAAATCCTCAAGATGGCACTTACATTATTAACATTCTTTCTGTGAGAGGGATCCACGGATAGAAAGACTTGGGACTTTGTGTATTGTGACTAAATACTGCCATCTAGTGTATTTGTTGAGCTTTCAGTTCAGATACTGCAGCATGCCCCAAGGCATGATGGGAAAGTGGAACCATGATGGGAAGTAAAACCATGACTGTGAGTCATGCTAACAATGGATATACGATCTTTGCTTTGTGAATTAGGTAGGGCTGTCAAGCGAGTAAAAATTTTAACCGAGTTACTTACAGCTAAAAAATTAATTTATTGTAATTAATCGCAATGCAAATCATTAATAAAATATGCCATATTTGTCTGTGAATTAGATATATATATATTCAGTAAAACACATTGTTGGAATGGATAGATAAGACACAAGATTGATATATACATTCAACATATGGTTCATAAGGTCTGTAGTGGGCATTTCACCCTACTGTCATTTAAATCTGTCTATGCTGTCCTCACGCCGAAGCGTCTACTTTTTCCAAAGCTAGACAGCTAGTGAACGACGCCTTAATAATCAGACTTCTTCCTTTTTCATCTGATTTATTAATAAAATGGCCTCAAACCATTTTCCTCTTTAGACCGTCGTAAAGCTACAAAAAAAAAGTACACAAGCATTGCATTAGCAACAACGTTAGCTTAGCACGCTATACAGGTTAACTAAACATAAACAAAAAGCGTTTCATACAAAAAATATAACATTTCGCTTATTAACATAATATGTACATTCTTTACAACAACCATACTTACGGACAAATCTTGTCCAAGGTTCATATAAGCACAACAGAGACGTCGTGCAGCCATATAGAACTGGCAAGAAAAAAGTAAACCATGTCGCAAAGCGACCACAAGAGTTCGCTGTTAGACAGCATAAAAAGCCTTGCTGTAAACCTTACCAAAAGGCAGAATACGGTCTGAATGGGACATGTGCGTTAATTGCGTCAAATATTTTGACGTGATTAATTTAAAAAATGAATTACCGCGCGTTAACGCGTTAATTTTGACAGCCGTAGAAATAAGTCATGGTTTAAAGACAATGACTTATGCCACCTTGCTTCCCCACATTGCTTCCCATGACACTTCCAATCATAGGGAGAGAGATTGCAAGGTTTTAGTCAACTGAGAGATGGTTTCAAAGGCTGACCAAGTTCACTCTACTTAACTCATGCTGAATTTTATCTCCCTCCGTGTGGGAAAATGGCGTTACAACAGATTGAGTGTGACAACGAGTGAAAGGGTCGTACAGCGCAAATATTGATAGCAGTAAGTACTTTACCGTGAATCATTTATCAATCAAGTAAATGCCGCCGTGTTCGGGATATTTATGATAATCCTACGCTAAACCTAAAGCCTCAGGATGAGTGTCACATATTATGTTTGTAACATTAAATACAATTAGAAAACGATTTAATTAAAATATATATATATATATATATATTTAAAAAAGGCATGGCCTATATTTTTTTGCCGATTCCGATACTTTGAAAATGACGTGATCAGACCCGATCGATCGGGAGGCCGGCCGATCGGGACATCTCTATTAAAAACAAAAAGTTGACCAAGAGTTTAAGAGGACTCTCGCCGTTAGCATTAGCTTAATGCTAACACGAATGCTACGCTAACGCTACGAGTTACATTTCG
Source organism: Corythoichthys intestinalis (assembly GCF_030265065.1). Classification (NCBI taxonomy): domain Eukaryota; kingdom Metazoa; phylum Chordata; class Actinopteri; order Syngnathiformes; family Syngnathidae; genus Corythoichthys; species Corythoichthys intestinalis. The sequence continues at coordinate 324,103 of NC_080400.1, forward strand.
TGTGTGATGATCACTCAGCACGGATGTGTTCGCTCTGGCCAAGAAGAGAAAACAAATCTTACCTTTGTGCAAGCCTGCATGGACACTGGCGAAGACACACTGGTGAGTCGGGGATGGGCGGGGGCGTGGCACCTCGCGTGAGTGACACAACCAGACTGCTACATGCAGGCTAACGACACATAAAAGTGACGGAAACTACTGCGCATTTTCGTCCGGTTCTCGTCTCATCACGCGAAAACTGGCATTCGTCTCGTTATGTTTTAGTCTCCCAAAACATGTTTTTAGCTCGTTATCGTCATGAAAAAAGTGTTCCTTGAAGAAATATTTTTGTTATCATCATCGTTGATGAAAAAAACACTGGGCAAAAGCATGAAAAGACCTTTCATCGCCCCTACTAACGTGGCGACAGGGTCTACCTTCTTATAAATGCGATAAATTGAAGTCATTTCTCAAGCAAAGATTATTTTATCAATGTCAAAGCATCGGCTATGTACTCAATAACTGCCATTGACAGCAACAGACATCCAATCCATGTGATGCGGGAGGGTCGGCAGCGTTTTTCATCAATGACTTTGTGTTGTGTAGATTTGCATCAAAGGCAAAGTTCACATCTTCAAGTTCCTCAACATGGAGGCCAGCAAGACGACGACCTCCGACCTCCCGGAATTTGACAGACGACCTTTGAACTTTGGCTCCTGGTCAGAAATCATCCGGCGCGTACGTACTCGGTCGCACAACGCTTGACTTGACTCGTTTGCCGTGTGCGCGCGCGTGTTTGCGCGCTAGCGTCGACGAGCCGTACCCCGGCCGGCCGTACGGAGCGTTGGATTCCGGCTTCAACAGCGTGGACAGCGGGGACAAACGATGGTCAGGAAATGAGGTGAGACGCCTTATTCCGTGAGGATACCATGTGGATCTGCGAAAACGATACCGAGAACTACGATATCGAAAGGCTCGATAGATTTAGGAGTTGAACCGCAGTTTATTTATCTTTTTATTGATTTCAAATTCAACAAATCATCAGACAGTGACCTGGAAATTCCCCAAAACTAACAGGAAGCTAACCAGACATGTCCCCAAGTTAACCAGAAGTGACCCAGTATCAACATATGACCTGGAAAATGTCCTGAAATTTACTTTAGAGTATTATTTGGGGTCAGAAGTTCATTTCTGTGTGGCTCATTTTAGGTTCAACAAATCAACAGGAAGTGACCCAGGATCAACCCTGACCCTTAAAAAGGAACTGACCCAGACAATGTCCCAAAATGAACAGGAAGTGACCCAAAATCTACAGGAAGTCATCTGGGAAAAGACCCCAAATCATTGGTGACATCACTGTCAGGAGGGCCGGAGCTCGGGGTGTAACGACAGTGCAACCGCACCCGGGCCGCTAGGGTGCCTGGTTTGTGGGCCTCGATGGGTCCCGGTTGGGGAAAGGCGGGGGGGGGGGGCAAAATGCTGCTTCCACATTAAGATGGGCTTTATAATTGGGTCTCAGCGGGTATAAATATGGCAGCGGGGCTTGATCGCTTCAGATTCCGCGCCTCGGGCCCGCTTCTGATCCCCCACCTACACCACCACCACCACCACCACTGACCTTCAAGAAATGTGATCAATTTATGTCATGGGAATCTGTTTATTTGATAGATTGGTGACTTTTCACTAGACGTATCGTTAACTCATTGGCAGCAGTGATTAGCGTTATTGCTAACATTTGATTTTAGCTCTGCACGTGCTTTTACAGGAGTTGTCGGAGGTTCCGACTCGGGTGACGGACGGTCAGTGGAAGCGCGTTGGCGCGGGACCGTCACCGTTGGCCAACGGGACATGTGAGCGCACTCCCGTTTCGTCGCCCCCGTCCCCCGCGGCGCGGCGTCTAGTGACCGTCTTTGATGGCGTGCGCGCAGACGAGCTGGAGCAGATCGATTTCATCGACGGCGAGGACGAAGAGGAGGCGGTAGGGAGCGCCGCCGCGACGGAGGGGAGGAGCCCCGCGGCGGCCATAGGAGGCGAGCGCGCCAGCCTCAGCTCACAGTTCATGGCCTACATCGAAAGACGCATCGGCAACTCGGTACGCTTCCTTTTCGTCTTCATACTTCTGTGTTTTATTATCTAGGGCAGGGGTCCCCAAACTACGGCCCGCGGGCCGGATACGGCCCGCAGCCACATTTGGTCCGGCCCCCTGAACAAAAAAAAAAAAAAAAAAAAAAATTGTTAAAAAAAAAAAAAAAAAATTTTTTTTTTTTTTTTTCAATAGAGTTATTTATGTCCTGGCTTTTTTCTGTGAAGAACTGAGCAATGGTTATTTGGTTATTATCTATTTAATTAATACAGTATTATTATATTATATTATATTATATTACATGATATTATATTATATTATATTATATTATATTATATTATATTATATTATATTATATTATATTATATTATATTATATTATATTATATTATATTCAGGGGTGCACATAAGTGGTCCGCACATGCGTACTGGACGTAGACAAACGCGCTGGCCCTCAACGGCTTCCATACGCTTTTGCGTACCGATGGCTGACCACTCTATTTGCGGCGGACACGAGAAAATAACTTCTCAAAATGTCGATGAGGCAGGCCACACTGAGTAATTACTTCCGTGTTCCCCCACCCCCGTCAAAAGACAGACAGACGACAGAGACGTCACCGGAGCTACCGAAAAAAAGGACTTTTGCTGAAAAGTGGCTACAGGAGGTACCATGGCTAGAAGCGAATGATGCTCGCACGGAAATGCGGTACAAAATGTGCCGTGAGAATCCCAATGTCGCCGATTAGAGCAACGCATTTTATGTAGGGTCAAAGAATTTCAGCCATCCAAACTTTGAAAAGCACGAAAAAAACAGAGAGCATGTGGCAAATAAGCAAACTATCGATGTCAAACAGGACCCCACTCGCCCTATGGACATGTGGCGGAATAGGGCGGAATAAAGGTAATGAACAGCGACATGCACTGACAAACGTGTTTTTGCTCGCATTTTACAAAGCTAAACATGCACGTTCAATGAGGTCTTATGAGGAGGACATCCCACTTTTAAAAAGGCTTGGAGTTAATGTGGGAGCCGCATAATGCCCTTTATTTTGAATTGGTGCTTTTATGTTTATTTCTTTACATTTCACTTCAAAGTAATGGCAATTTTGTTGTGCCAGTTGATGTTAATCAAGCATTAACTGTTAATATAATTAATCAAAGTTAATTGGCTCTAAGTAAAGCTTGTCATAAATTTATCGCATCAGGTGGGTCGGCTCTCAAGCTCAATGAGGACCAAGTCACATCTCCAGGTCCTCCTCTGAGAACCTGGGCAAAAAAATTATGTGCACCCCTGATTATATTATATTATATTATATTAAGGGCTGTCAAAGTTATCGCGTTAACGGGCGGTAATTAATTTTTTTCATTAATCACGTTAAAATATTTGACGCAATTAACGCATATGCCCCGCTCAAACAGATTAAAATGACAGCAGTGTCATGTCCACTTGTTACTTGTGTTTTTTGTCTCCCTCTGCTGGCGCTTGGGTGCGACTGATTTTATGCACCATGAGCATTGTGTAATTCTTGACATCAACAATGGTGAGCTACAAGTTAATTTTTTTGATTGAAAATTTTACCAATTTTATTAAAACGAAAACATTAAGAGGGGTTTTAACATAAAAATTCTATAATTTGTACTAAAATCTATCTTTTAAGAACTACAAGTCTTTCTATCCAGGGATTGCTTTGACAGAATATTAATGTTAATGCCATCTTGTTGATTTATTGTTATAATAAACAAATACAGTACTTATGTACAGTATGTTGAATGTAAATATCCGTCTTGTGTCTTATCTTTCCATTCCAACAATAATTTACAGAAAAATAAGGCATATTTTAGAGATGTTTGAATTGCGATTAAATCGATTAATTTTTAAGCTGTGATTAACTCGCTTAAAAATTTTAATCGTTTGACAGCCCTAATTATATTATATTATATTATATTATATTATATTATATTATACTATATTATATTATATCATTTTTATTTTATTTACTTTGGTTCCGTGAAGAATCCAGAAAGGGTTATTTGATTGTGGCTTTCTGAAAAACAATACATTTTTACATTTAGGCACTCCCGCAATCGTCACACTTTTTCTGTTACAAACTGACCCCGGCCCCTCATCAGAGAAGAGAAGGGTTATGTGGCCCTCACAGGAAAAAGTTTGGGGACCCCTGATCTAGGGCTTTGCCTTGCAGAGGCCAAGATAGTGTTGTTCGGCAGCTTTATTGTGTTTATTATTTCTTTATTCATCTCCGTGTTTTTTCAGCGCGCAGAAAATGTTCCGTTCGCCCGTAAATGACAATTTTCCGAGGAAAAAAAAAATTCAAAATGTATCTAGTCCTACAATTTTTGACCAAATCACACAATTTGGGCATCAAAAATTCCATACTGTAATTGAAAAAAAATTACGGTTCCCTGGAAATTTGCCAAAAACGATCCCATTCATTTTTAATTGGAAATTTCCCATTCACTTGCAATTGAATTTCCAATGAAATTTACATTGCATCGATGCCATTGACGGCCACGTATGTCGAATCTATTCATGCCAATGTACTCGGATTCCATTGAGGCATATGTAAGTCGATGCCACGGACGTCCAAATTTCCCATTCATTTCCAATGGCATTAACATTGCATTGAGGCCAATTTAGACAGATACCTTTGACGGCCATGTATGTCAGTTCTATTGATGCCAATGTACTTGGATTCCATTGAGGCGTATGGATGTCGATGCCATTGACGACCACGGACGTCCAAATTTCTCATTCATTTTCAATGGCATTTACTTTGTTTAATGCCATTGACGGCCATGTTTGTCGATTCTATTGATGCCAAAGTACTCGGATTCAATTGAGGCAAATGTAAGTCAACGCCATTGACAGCCATGGATGTCCAAATTTCCCATTCATTTTCAATGGCAAAAAAACAGATGTCCCCAAATCAACAGGATAGGTTAGGGTTAGGATATCAATAGGACAATAATAATAGGACCAGATATCAATAGGACAGTTCCCCCAAATGATCTGACATGACTAGGACACGCCCCCCAAATGGCCTGATATGACTAGGACGTGTCCCCCAAATGTCCCCAAATCAACAGGAAGTGACCTGATATCGTCCCCAAAATGTCCCCAAACCAACCTGGGTGGTGCTAAGATCTGTATCTTCACACAGCAAAGTCCTAGAGTAATTTCTCCAGAAATTGCTGTTTCTAGTTATAAGTATTTTTCTTTTGTTTATCACCTCTGGCTAACAACTGGTTGCGGGTAATATTTACTGCATTATGAATGACATTTCAGAAGATGTCAAATTCTATATTTTAACATTTTAAAAGTGTCGAAAAAAGTGACTTATAGTCTTGAAAATATTAGCTATTTGTTGTTGTATTTTTTTTTTCTTTCAATTTTTCATGACTTGGTTCATTTGTCTACATTTTCCTTAAATATTCCTAAATGAATCCTTCAAATTCATTTATTTCAAGTAATCAAATAATTGATTTTTTTTTTTTAATTGACCGTTAATAGTTCTTTCTACAATTGGATGTCAATTAGGGGCCCCCAAAATATTGCGCTGCCCTTTCTACCCTGGTCAAAAGTTTTGAGACACTTTCTCATCTGACCAAGCATGTCCAAAGTCTCGAATGTCACAAAATCATTTAATTAAAAGTTTTTTTTCATTTATTTGGCTGTTTTGAACTCAGGATTCTCCGGGAAAAACGGACGATTGCAGGCAGAGACCGAGCAGGTACGTGCGCATACACGAGCGCGTATTTGAGGATGAGTACGCGTCACTCTTTCTCGTTTCGGTCAGGAACGTGGCGGACGGTGCCGCGGCGCCCCCTAGCGACCCGCTTCAGGTAAGGACGTCGGCGGACACGCGCGAGCGACCCGCCAGGGCCCCGTACCTGCCTGACGTACACGCGTGTCGCTTAGAGAGGCGCCGGCGTGGAGCGGATGAGGCGAGAGGCTCAGATGGCCGCCCTCAGGTACGACGAGGAGAGACACAGGCCACGGCCTACGCAGAGAGACCTCAAGGTACCAGCAACCGACCGGTGGCGTCAAATCGTCATCATTCGATCGGCCGAGCGCTTCGTTTTTGAGCGATGACCATTCATGAGCGAATCGGGAATTGAACATCAATTTGCGGAAATGACTAACCTTAGTCGTAATTGGCTGAATTTTCGGCCGGTTTTTAAAATACGATTCTTTCCGTGTCAAAGCATTTACCCATCGGCTTCGGTACGATACTTTTTAGCGCTCCCCGATTGCGATGATGCCATTTTAGTGCCAAATCAGTACCAATATGTATTGGTGCAACACTAAAATGAACAGTGATTTGGAATCAATGACTTGCAAAAATGCAAAAATGTCTTTCTTTTTTTTTTTTTCCCCTCCCCCAGAGTCCAGACAGCAAGGTAGCCACGCTCGCCGTCCGCCAAGCTAACGCCTCGCCCCCTAACGTTGCGGTTTGCTCTGTCCCTTTGTGTGTGTGTAGACCACGTACCCCTCTCGACGCTCCACCCACACAGATGACTCCGCCCTCTTCGTGGTAAGAATTGTCCGTTTCCAAACTAACTAACACACAGGGAAACGGGAAGCCCTAAGCCGAGGAGAAACTAAAGAAACGGCCACGTTTCTCTCACGCTAACGCTAACATGACAATGTGTCGTCAGCAGGGAGAAGAAAGAAGTGGCCTGTCGCCCGGCGGTAAGACGGCGCCACCCGCGGGTGACCGGCTTTGTCGCGGCGAGTCCGCCAGGATTGACTCTGTATGCACCCGTCTCGTAGACGGCGTTCCCTGTCGCGGAGGCGGAATGCGCCCGGAGAGCTTCCTGTACCGTCTCGGCCAACGGGAAGAAAAGAAGAGGGGTGAGCGAGCGCTTCTTCTTCTCGTGTTGCGCCGATGCCAACGCCGCACCTGTACCATGTGTTTTGATGACTAAATTACTCTGTACTCACTTGACTATAATGTAATGGTTATCGTGGTTTGGCCAGACACTGCGAAACTGTTTGAAGTGCCATTGTCTTTATTACTTGTATAGTAAAATTGTCGAATGTTATTTCTTAGCACTCCCTGATACCGTTGACGTGATTTTTGCTCCGTATCGAAGGAATCTGACCTTTTAGCCAGACTGCCGGAATCTTGCCAGCCGAACCGCCGGACCCGGGCTGGCCCAGCTCCTATGACGTGGGCCGATGGGACCCCGACATCCCGGCCAAAAGGCCAAACTCTGCGCGAAACCTTTTGGGATCCCGGCCAAAAGGCCAAACTCTGCGCGTAACCTTTTGTACTGACTTCATTTTGAAAGGTTTAAATAAGCTTCACCGAAAACAAATTGACAATTTATTCAGGTCGACAGCGATCAGACAGCAAGGCGAAACAGAAACGGACTCAGGCGGGTATGCAAAGTCACCCTATCACACTTCAACAAAAGGTTTCTGAGAAAATGGCAACGATTAGTTAAACATTTAGTCTTTTGAAGGCTTTTGCAGGGTGGGCCGTGGGAAGGAAGAAGGGTGTGTTTGGGATTATTGTCTGTTTGTGGATTGGACGGGAGGATTCGGGAGTTACTGTTGTCAGGGCCACCAGGGTTGTGGATTTTGCTACCTCAGCGTCAAACGGGCTCTTGGAGTCTTAGCAATCGTGTTATCAGTTGGACATCAGGCGTTATCCTGTGTTCCTTGTGTTGGGACAGGGCATCCCGCCATTTGTTCTGGACTGTCCGGGAGAACGGATTGCGAGAGTTGGTGGTGCGGACGTGGGCTTGTCGACGTCGATCTTGCTCAGTCAGTTGCATGAAGCACACTTCTGTGATAAGAAGGCGTCATTTATGCCCTATATTCTGCTTGTTTTCCTTAAACTATGGTATAAGTGCTATTTATTTCATATTGGGTGTGATAGAGTAATATAAACAGTCGATCGGTAAATACGAGAAAAGATACTATCTCTTTTAGTATTGGTCCAGATAATGGTATGGGTGCAACTCTAACCACGAGTATCCCTAAGCTTCCTCTCTTGATCTCCAGGAGACGCTCAAGCTTTGCCTCAGCAGCAACAGCAGCGACCGGAATCGACGGCGCCCGCCGCAGCCTCGGGACACGAAGCCACGCTAGTGGAACAGCTGAGGAAGGTGGCGCAAACATTTTTTTTTCCTACGGAACGTCCGTTGTTTTTTGTTTGTCGATTGTCCGTTGTTTGTCGCGGCAGAACATCGAGACCCGCCTGAAAGTCACGTTGCCTTGCGACCTGGGGGCGGCGTTGACGGACGGCGTGGTCTTGTGTCACCTGGCCAATCACGTGCGGCCACGATCGGTACCCAGCATACACGTGCCTTCCCCTGCCGTGGTGAGTGCGCCTTAGCTAGCTAGCTAGCTGCCGGTCGCCACCGCCGTCCTCAACTCGCGCATCTTTCTTTAGCCTAAACTGACCATGGCCAAATGTCGGAGGAACGTGGAGAACTTCCTGGAGGCGTGTCGCAGGATGGGCGTCGCTCAGGTAAACGGAGCGTCGCGGTGACGCGGCTCTGCGTCTTCCTTGACTTTTTAGTTCCCCGCTAACGACTTTCTTTTCTCTTGTCTTTCATCTCCTTCCGTTTTCTGACTTACCTCCACACGCTCGTTCTTTCGGAAGTGCGCGTCTTCTGTGAGGGTGAAATGCTTTCATGACCACATTGGATCCTTTAGCTCATCAATTCATCGGCGATCATTCTTTTTCGGGAGTTGACTCTTAAATGAAATCCAAAAGTTGGAAGGCCTGGTTGTTTTCCAGCGCAAACAAAGGTTGCCAAAGTCTCATTTTGATTCATCAAGTCTCCCACATAAATCACAGATGCTTTTTTTTTTTTTTTTTTTTTTTTTTTTAAAAAGAAAAAAATTGTGATATATGCTGTCCTCACTTCAAAGCGTCTACTTTTTCCCGAGCTAGACAGCTAGTTAACGACGCTTTAATGGGCAGACTCCGTCCTTTTTGGTCTGATTTATTGAAAGAATAGCCTCAAACCTTTGTCCTCTTAAAGTGCCTATGACAGCAAAAAGCATGTTTATTTCATATTTCATGCGGTATGTTATGCTCCTGAATGAAATGGACCGCTTGGATGTGTGTGGAAGCGATCGCTTTATATATATTCAATTTTTGAATCCCGCGCCATGAAAATGAGTGACTTCCGGCTTCGGTCTCTGGTTTAGGACGAATGCGAATGTGACGTCACCCGAGTCAGCGTCTCACAATACAGCAATGGTATATAGCATGCAGATGGACTGCGGATAAAGCCGATTTTGCGGATTAATTAGTTGATTTTTTGCATCACGCTAGTCAAACGGCTGCAGCCTTTTTTAACTGCACCGGGGAGAGGCGTGTGAGCCTTTTTGAGTTTCAGAAAGAGATTGGCCAAGACAAGTGTGCAACAACTGTGGGACCATTCGACTTATGAGGAAGTGAGTAAACATCGTGTTTTGTATTATGTCAAACACTGGGATCATGGCACACGTTTTGATACAGAGGTGGCTTGCATTTTGTGGCTGACAATGCCACCAAGAATGACACTTGGCCAACGACCGGCATCTTGCTGGGAGAGCGCTGTACTCGGCTTATTGCCCTCTTTGTGTGCCTGGTGTTCTGTCAAATGTTCAACCCCATCAGAAATTGCAACTTTGTGTTAAAAATGGCCATGAATACAGCAATTACAAACACTCTTTAAATAAAGGACTATTTACTTACATTTGATCATGGACGCACATGTAGAAAAGTTTTCCTCAGACACATCCTGCCATGTTAGCTGCACAACAACTGCACGCCATTCTCTCACTGTTTATGTCTTCACCGTGTAGTAAAGCATTATCTTACGCCATATTCATATTCCATGTGGCAGCTACGCGCTCCCCCGATGTCGGCCGATTTGTCCGGCGGTCATTGTCCAGCTACTTCCCCGCAAACAAGCCCGCAGCAGGGGAACGACAAGGTGTCACTTGCTCGCCAGGGTCGCCACCCGGTGCGTTGCCGATCGGCGAAGACAATCGACGACCCTGCCGCCATGTGACATGTTCTGGGGTAGTTTTGTGTGATTTTTCGCTTCGAAAGGCGAGAATAAAACATCACTCGGTTCAGTTTAGCATGTTGGCTAGCTGTCACGCCTCCTGGTTTGTTTACACTCTCCAAAGCCAGGACAGGGAAATGACAAAAGCCGGACTAACTCCGGTGGCATAAAATATCGAAGACAGTTTTGACCATTATGGAGTAATTTTGCCATGTCGTACTGAATAAATGCATTTTTAATATTTGATATTCCATTTAGCACAAGACTGTTATTTGTCATGATATTTAGCAATTGGGGAAAATGCTTCGATAAAAAGAATATCCTGTAAAAATATTGGAGCAGAGAGATTAAAATGATGCTAGAGCGCTATAATGACAGGCAGGGGCTAAATGGCAGATTAAAAGACTAATTCCTCGTCATCTGCGCTTTGCCAAAATGTTTTATATTGTCGAATCGTCTCAAAATATGATTCTAATTCACATAATAATGCTATTTAAGACTTTTTTTTTATTTATTTTTTTATTTTGTCATAGGCACTTTAGGCATCTGTCTGAGACGTCATGCAGCCATATAGAATTGGCACCCAAAATCATCAGGAAGGGATTCAAAATGTCCAAAAAGTGTTCAACTCGTTTTAAGTTCATTTAGAAGAGTCAAACGAATGGACGTTCATTGTTGTTAGTGGAACCAAAAGGGCTCATAAATGGCCTTATTGCCCTCAAAATGGTCCAAATGGATTGGGTTTGAATGCCAACGAGTTCAAAACAGGTGGCCTATGAAAAGAAGAGTGCTTCCATGTGGTCAGTCCGTTTTGTTTGTCCTTTTGCGTTGCTTCATTTCCTTTGTGTTGACCCATCTTTACGTTGTTTACGTTTTTTTTGTTGTTGTTGTCGCTGTCCTCCGTTTTGCGTGTGTGTCCAGAGCGATTTGTGCCTGCCGCTCCACATCCTCGAGGAACAAGGGCTCCCCCAGGTGGCCGCCACCGTCGGCGCGCTGCTGGACTTAGCCCCGCCCAGACACGGCGTCACCGCCGCCGCGCCGGCGTCCTCGTCCGGAGCCTCGCTCGGCCCTTGACGGTCACCCGACCCGCGTCGACGTCCGCCCTCCCGACACGACCGTTAGCGATGGAAGTTAGCACGTTTGTTCTCCTTCGTATCGGTGTGAACGATCCGAACCGATACGTCAAATGATTCCAATTGGGAAAAAAAGGTTTTGGCGTCAACGTTAAAGGTCGCCTCGTTACATTGGAAGTCATCCTCGTTACGTAAAACGTAAGCCTCGGCGACGTGCCGGTGTTGCGCCGATATCTGTATCCATACGGTACACAAAATGTGCGCGTCACACTTTTCAAGCTATATGATTGGCTGAGGAGTTGTAATGGGCTCAGGTAAAAGTGCCTGATTAAAAACGTGTCGCGAGGGTATTTGACCGCCCGAGCACATCTTGTAGCTACATGCTAATACGTGTTTTTATGACTCTATTTGTTTATAATTTGACCTTTGTAAAGGGAAAATGTACAACCATAGCTGAATGAAATGTGCTACTTTAAAAGTGCCTGGTTGTAAATGCTTATGTATATATTTTTTTAAATCAAGTATTAGCATGATAGTGTAGACAGTTTTAGATGCTAGTTCAGATACGTTCACGACATACTTTTACACGAACGGGGTTATTACTCGTCAGCCAATCGTGTAACGTGAATACAGACATACAGTTTGTGTACCTACAACAGCACTAAAATGTTGTCGTCGGTATCCAGGAGTACTAAAAAAGCTTTGCAATGTACACTTTTTAAGTTTCTAACCTCCGGGCGCCCTACCCAAAATGGCTGCCACAAGGAAAGGGTTGCTTTCCCAAGATGACGATAGTTGTCCAGTCATTCTCTGCTGCGAATTTCAATGAGTTTATATCTAGTTAAAGTCCAACCCATTTGCTGCCGACTCCCCTACTTCTAGCGCTGTCAATGGCGGCCAATGAGTAAATAGCAGTTGCCTTTATAGAAAAATATTTTCAAAGGTTCTAGGTTTTGATGGGAACATCGCCCCTACCAACACGGCCGCCCTGAGGCCATTTTGAGAAAGCCCCATGAAAGCTCTTCTTACGCTTCTGCTGTGAATTGAAAGGAGTTTATCGCAAGTAGACGTCCAAGCTATCGGAACCGGGACTATGGCAGTGAATGAAGGTTGATTCGTTCGATGCCACCATCCCAGTTCAAATGGATTGGCAGTGGCAGACAATGAGTTAAGATGTATCTGACCAAGCCATGATGGCAAGGACGTTACATTCAAATGAAGATGCAGTCATGTTGTATTAAAAAAAAAAATATATATATATATATATATATATATATATATATATATATATGTACTTTTTTTTTTCCAAAACATGTTATCTCAACAGTACAGGCATCGACCATACACAAAATTGGTATCAGGAGCAAAAAAAAAATGATATTGGTGCAACACTAGCAGATATGTGGAATTTACTGGACAAAAAATGTTGAAATGTATTTGGTCAGCAAGAGTGCTAACATGCGCTAAGCTAACGGTGCTAAGCTAAAGATGCGGATTTGTTTTGTCTCGTCACATTTTCGTGTCATCTTGTTGCACCTTTTTTGTTGCTCTTTTCTTGTTCACTTTGAAAGGGGGACTAAAGGTTTTTTTTTTTTTTTTGCTAAAATATATTGCATGCATCTTAACGCGTAAACTGTTTTAGACATCTTTTCAGGTGTAAACCAAGTCATTTGAAAAAGCTCCCAAAGTGATCCAGAAATGCCCTAAAATCAACAAGTAATTATCCAAAATGTACAAGAAGTAACCCTAGAATACCTGATAATAACAGAAAATGACCTGAAAAAGCACCAAAATACACAGGAAGTGATCTATTCATGCCGTAAAATCAACATGATCCAAAATGTACAGCAAGTGACCCCAGATTGGCTGATATTAACAGGAAGTGACCTGAATCCCCCCCCACCTACCTACAGGAATCAACCAATAAACAGGAAGTGTCCCACACATGCCCAAAAATCAAGAAATTATCCAAAATGTACAAGTGACTCCAGGGTAACCAATATTAACCACGTGACATTTTGTTACTGATGTTCATTGTGGTCGCCAGTAAAGGGCGGTAATTCCCAAAATGGCGGCCTCCCAAGATGGATGAAACCATACGGTTCAGGTCTTATGACTTTGTCACAAATTTGTTTGTATTAACCACCATTGACGATAAAAGATGTCCAATTCTGTTGAAGCTGGATGGTTGGCATTTGTTCAATCCCTGCCAACCTCGGACTTCAAATGCATTGGACGTCTGTTCGTGACAAACTTAAACCTACCCCTAACCCTTTCAAGAGTTTTCATCATTTTGAAGTGCCACATGTTTGGACACCTGTTGTCAACGGCACTGAATGCCGGTAAATATATTTTGCAAAAAAAAAAAAAATTAGCGGGCTTCAGTTCCCCTTTTACTTGGCGTGATCGGCGCCTATTGTTGCATCGTTCGGACGGCCGCTGCCTACTTGTGTACAAAAGTATTTTGTAAATACCAAGTGTGTTGTAGTGTATATAAAGATGGTTTGCCTCGAGCGTGTGTTACGGTCAGACTTCCGAAAAAATTCCACTTTTTTAAAGAGTGTCTAAAAGTGTTTGACACGTTTTCACTTCTTTGTCTTTTGCTGTAAAAACAAAAACACGAGAACAAAGCTGTTGGTCAAATAAATAATGTGCTAATATATATGATCGGATGATTCTCTTGTTATTTGTCTTCACAACCCCAAAAACATGCAAAATAGTGGAATTTCCCTCCTTTTCTTCAAAACTGGACATTTCTACGAAAGGATTTGTCACTTCCCTAGTTAGCGTAATATCCAAAAATTAGCAAAATGAGTCCTTTTTTGAAAATGTATCTGCTTTCATGGAGGACGACCACAGAAATTTATATATATATATGGTGGAAAACGCAGACAAGACCGAACAAGCAGTTTCTGCTCTTGCACTCCTCTTTATAAAACAAACTGCTGTATTTTAAGCCAAAACAACTGTTGTGTTTGATAGAACAATGTCTATCTGCTGCCATAGCAGATTCATGGCGCATTAAGCTCCCAAACTATTTTTAATTTGTCCATTTTACCCTGGAAACCCCCGTTTACAAACGTCGAGCAACCGCTTTTGTTTCAACCCAGCCATAAAACGGAAGGTAATTATATTTATTCAAATTGTCTCATGTTTAACTTAGAATCATTGATGTCTTAATATTTCATTTAAAAAAAAAAAAAATTACAAAATTTATTCATTCGCATATTTGAAAGTTTTAAACTGATGACGTCACAATTATTCACGCGCATATTTTAGTTTTAAACAGATGACGTCACAATGAAAAAAATGGTGTCTGTAAAAAGTGACATATCTACCTCATAACTATCGCTTAATTGTATTTTTTGTTACTGTCACATTTTCTCCGATATTTTAGATAAATAATTGATCCAAACAAAGAAAAATTGGGACCAAAAAAAAAAAAAAACGTTTAAAAGGGTAAATATTTGAAAAAGAAGATCTTGACCACTCCTTGATGTCTCAGAGCGGAACTTCAAGTTACCTGAGTGTTTTCCGCCATACATTGTGGGGAGGCTAAAATTCTTACATTTGGACGACTTTGAGATCAAACTACATCCAAGGGTTATCCATTTGATAATCAACTAACTAGTTAGGAGATTTAAATAATCCAAGCTTAAAATGCAGGCACACCACCAACTGTCTTCCCCCCTAATTATACCTTAATTTTGCTCTTATGACATATTTCTATTTGGGAGGGAAAAAAAGTTCAATATTGTCGTGGTAGGTGTAGGTGGTAACGAGTCGATCTGTTGGGTGTGAAAATTCCAATTAAAACGTCCAAGCGTTTGAGGAAAAATGTTCCTTTCGCTGGTAACTTCCTGAAATCAATTTCAAAACAATCGCGCTAAATGCATGATACGTGTTGATTATGGAAATGGTTCGACGACATTTTGTTACGTTGTCTTATTTTATTTTTTTTCGAATACCTTCCTTACGACAGCAGATGAAATTTAGCAACCAAGCTAACTCCGGCATATTTATATTGATTTTTTACTGATGTATTGAATAATATGCATCATGCGCATCAAATGAAATAAAATGGATGTATGTCGTTTGATCAGGCGGGCCGCGGCCGCCTGCCTTCCCAACAATTTCCCAGCATGCTTTTCGCCTGGTCTTTTTCGCCATATTTGCGACAGTGAAGCAGGTAAGGGAACTGAAGTAGCTGAAAAAATGTTGAAAAGTCCTCTGAAATATCTACTGTTTACGCAAGATACTCGTATCGATGTGTTCCCGGTGATATTTTTTCTCATCCTGCCCGTACTTGTGACTGGGAAACCTTACGATGGCGAAGATTGGGCTCGGATTTTGTTGCTAATGTTAGCTCGAGCTAGCTCCTCCGGCTGCCCCGATGAGGTATGACCGAACTCGCAGGCTCATAGTCGGCAGTGGACTCACCTTCACGCGGGCTAGGTTGGTCGCTAGCTTAGTTTACTATTCAACAAATCCTTAGTCATTTCCTTCCGACTTGTATTAATTCAGCTGCTAACGTTGTTGGACCTGACACTGCGCATACACAATGCCACTGTTGGAACCAAAGAAATGCTTACGCTTTGGAGTATTCGTTCGTCTACATTCAGAACGCTTTAAAACCTGACAAAATTGAATTGGATGGGAATGGTATGAACCGGCTGTTGAATGCAATGACCCCTAACTGCAACGTTTCTTTGCTTGCAGTTCTGCTGTCTTGAAAAGTGAAGATGCCGGGAAGGTAAGCGATTGCTTTTCTTTAGTGATGGCCAAATGAAGCCTTATGAAGCAATGAAGCTTTGCAGCCAATTGGTTTGCACATGTAGCAAAGCTTCATTGTGCTTCATTTACTCTATGGCGCCATCAAGTGGTCTACAAGCCCAAGAGGTCAACATTGTTAAGAATTCAATGGTTATTTGATTATGAGAAAGATATGAATGTGCTTATGTTAGTAATTTAGTATGTGAACAAAATAACAAAACAAAAATAACAAAACAAGTACTAAGGATAATTTGTTATTCATTTTTGTTGAGAAATAATAGCTTTCCCACAGTGGCTGGCTTTAAGCGGTTTCTTTTTTTTGGACAATATTTCACCAGCTTTAGAAAATATTCTTCTTTCACAAGGCACAGATGAAGCTGGGGTGCTGATAAATGTGAGTGTCAGTTTTTATAAATTTGGGTAGGTATTCTTTTGTGCCTCCCAGTACACTAATGGATTGTTCATTCTGTTGATGTTTGGTTCAGATAGGTACACACACTCACATTTATATTAATGTAGTTCTTCTCCCTTACCTTATTGAAAGCAATCAAATGAAAATGTTCCCATACAGGGGAGGATCGCTTTTTTTTTTTTTGCGCAATTTCCATCGCAAGCAAAGGACAAGGCTCGAAAAAAGATTGCACTGGTTGCACTGTTGCGCACAGATCATGTAACAAGTACAGGAGCCCGAAATGCACAAAATGTGAGATAACAGGCGATCGCCATTGCGTTTTGCAACCAATTTATACCGTAGTCTGTAGCCTACTGTGTTTGCAATGCGCGCCGAACGTCGGATCACTTCCGAAGCGTACATCAGCTTCAGCCGGCCGGCGAGGCTTCTCACGTCATCATTTCCGGGTTCTGCCGAAATGACGCGCGCCTCGCTACAAGCCTCGTGGAAACACCCCTCCCATTACTCGACACAAGCTTCGGAACCTCGGCCCATTTCGTCCCATCACTACTTTTCTTTTCAATTCAATATGACCCTAATGTTAGTTGATTTTGGAAATGTCACTGCTCCTCCTGGGTCCTCTTTTCGTGGATGAGCTTTCTCATAAAATGCTAGAACTCCCATGTTGCAGTTGGTCTTGGCTTAGGTTGGTTCAATCATCAGGGGTTCAGGGAAGGTTAGGCCTGAACGATATTGGAAGAACTATTGCTGCGATTTATTTTTGGGGGGTTTTGCGGTATTATATTGCGATATTTAAAAAAAAAATATATATATATATATTTTTTTAAAGAAAGTTTGACTAGATGACTTGAATAGCCGTTTGGAAAGACTTTGGATGACTCACAATGACCAGTGTACAGTGATCCCTTGTTTTTCGCAGTTAATGGGGACCAGAACCCGCCACGATAAGTGAAAAACCGTGAAGTTGCGCACCAGCCCCCCCACCCCCAAACTTTTATTTTTTTGTGTGTGTGCTCAATGTATTTATTCAGATTTAGCGTTGGAAAGAGATACATATAAGGCATGTTTTTTCTGTTTTTCCCCAAAGTATGATTTAGAAAAATGTGTGTATGTGTGTATATATGTATTTATATAAACAAATGGTTTTAAGCACTTCAAATGTAACAATTATGATCAGTTTTAAACATAACTGTCCAACCAAATCATTTTTGAACAAGAATAAAGTTAAATACTTCTGTTTATCTACCTTAGCTGTGATTCTTGGTGGACATGTAGAAATTACAAACTCCTCATGATCAATTCTGGCATTTAATTTATATGTCTCAAACGTCTCCACACACACACATTCATTCCAAAGCGGCTTCCTTGCAGAAACTGTTTAATAAGTTAAACGATGATTGACAGCTGCTGCGCTGTGATGTCCGCTTCTTTGGCAAGATCAAAGATACCAGCATCGTCAACTTTAATAAGCAAGTGCTGCAGTGACTGTGAGGTTCAACGAGCTGGGAGAGGGAGGGTGTGAGGCTCTGCGCAGAGCAGAAAGCAGGGCATATGTGGATTTAAAAAAATTCTCGCACGTCCTTGCGATGGGACTATCGCGCACGCACACATCGCGATGGCGATGTTTAAATGATATCGTTCAGGCTTAGTGAAGGTTATGACGAATATTTGTACGCTGACTAAATTTATGGAAAATGGCGTTTAGATCGTTTCACACTGGTTTGCACCCAATTCAACGGCTAGTCCTCTATCTAATGGGAAGGGGTATCTGTTTGCTCAGTGGAAGGTTGACTTTCACTTGGGATGAGGAAGTACCAAAAAACCTACGGGCAACGTTGACTGCTTAGGAATCGGTTGCGTCACATTTTACACCATGAATATGGTGTATGCGATGAAAGTATTGCGGTATGAAAACAATAAAAAAGGAACAGCGTGATATGAAATGAATTTGAGTTTACAATGTGAAAAGCAACAGGAAAATGGGATATTAGTTGTCCATTTTTTAGCGCTGTTGTATTTTCGCGTGAAATTTCATGTTTTTCTCAATTCGAAAATGTAAATTTTTAGCACAAGTTTTGTCGGATCATTTTGAGTATTCATGAAAACATGACAAGACAACATGGTCAACCTGAATGCAACTAAACAAGCTAACTGTTGAACTATAAAGGATTTATTCCTCCAAGTTTGAATGAAAATTTCAAAGATATGTGAAAAGCTATATCGTTTTTGAATTTGGAGGGGCGGGGGGGGGGGGGGGCCTTTTGTCCAATTCCAAACACGTTGCCTTTAGAGAGGTTAAGGAACCACTGCCCTATTGCTCGTTTGTGATTCTCTGATTTGGGGAAAAACAAAATATGTGAATATAATCCAACCAATGAAAACATTTTAAGCTAAAAACATACATTCAAATAAATGTGGCTCATGTGTGTCTTAGCTCTGAGAATTTCATTGATTGATTGGTTTTGTGACCCGATGTTGCTCAAGTCTTTGGCTGCCACGGATGGCAATAGACGTCCAATCCATTTCAATTCAATTTTATTTGTATAGCCCTCAATCACAACAGAAGTCTCAAAGGGCTTTACAGAGGCAATATGATACACAATTAGAAATGAAGCAACAAAGATGAATAGATGCAGTTCAAGTCCTGGGTATCCCCTATCCTTAAGACCCTCCATGCCGGCAAGGAAAAACTCCAGAGTCAATTGGGAGAAAAATGAGAAACCTTGGGGAGTACCACAGTCAGGAGAGATCCACTCCCAGGATCCGAGAGGGGCCGGGAGGATGGCTTCCCTGTTGAATTGGATGGGGGGCGGATGATCAATGTCCCTCTTTGACTATGACCGTCAACGAGTTAAGCTAATGCTAACTTTTGCTGCTGTTGTTTCTTTCCAGACTGTGGAGCAAGGCCATCTTTACGGGCTACAAACGCGGCCTGCGCAACCAGCGCGAGCACACGGCACTGCTCAAGCTGGAAGGCTGCTACAGCCGCGACGAGGTGGACTTCTACCTGGGCAAACGATGCGCTTACGTCTACAAGGCCAAGAAGTCCGACCGACCGACCGCTCGCAAATATCGTCACGCTTCTCGCCCCGCTTTGTTGTCACCGTACATATTTTCTTGTCGTCGCCAGGAATACGGTGACGCCGGGCGGCAAGCCCAACAAGACGCGGGTGATTTGGGGTAAGGTGATGCGCGCGCACGGCAACAGCGGCATGGTCCGAGCAAAGTTCACCAGCAACCTGCCCGCCAAAGCCATCGGACATCGCATAAGAGTGGTACGACTTTCTTGACGCGACAAAAGCGCGTCAGACTTTTCAAAATGATCAAGACGACATTTGATTGCAAAAGTATGGTTTTTGCACCATCTGCAAGGTTTAAAGTTCATGACTGAAATCTGTCAGCAGCGGGTGCTGGTGCCACCTTTTTTTTTTTTTTTTAAGTACCGATGTTGAAAGTTCGTATGGCGAGAAGCGGTGTTTGCTCTGCTGACCTTGTATGTTTTTTGTGCGCAGATGCTGTACCCTTCTCGAGTGTGACCGACACCCCCCGTCACCTTGTTGATGTTGTTTGTAAATAAACAATAAAGAGACCAAGAGTCTGACACCTCTGTGGATTGTCATTTTTTTGGGGCGACGTCGCCCGCCGTTCCAAAACTCACCTTTATATCCAGCTTCCCATATGCAATCGCTTTTTTTTTTTAATTGCTGAAGTACTGTTTGTGTAAACCTAAACTGAGGGACAAATATCACATCAATCATAAGTCACACTTGTCTATTTGTTATCATCCTATAATTAGATACTTCCTGGTGTTTGTGCATCATAAAAATGGAATGGGAAGCCTTGTCATTTTTTTAAAAGTACAACGGGATTTAAAGCTTCGCCACACACGGCGTTTGAAGTGCGACGGCGCTCTCGTGTGGTGAAAGCTAGAAAGTGCACGCAACTGACGGTGACTAAAAACCGTGTTCAGCAGGTTTGCAGTTAAACTAAACGGCTCACCTAGAATTTTATAGATATCGTACATGTTAGGCTAGATGTCGTATGTGGGCTAATGGTTCCTGCCGCGCGTGCACTAATAAATGAGTAGGTTTACGAACGGCTTTTTTTTTTCTTCTTTCTAAACGAACACGTGTAGTCGTTTGCTGCGTACTCAAAAATAGTTGTAAAATATTACGTTAAATCAGGCGTATTTCAACGCGTTGTAAATCCATCAAATAAAGCCAGTTAAGCGTACTTTTGTCGAATTAATCAGATGACGACTGCCGCAGTTTAAACTGCCTGAAAAGTTCTGTTCCGAGAGGAATTAAAAAAAAAAAAGTTCTGTTCCAAGATGGCCGCCACGTTACCTACAATGTCGACTCTAGCCCTATGCACATAGGATATCAACGGCGGGTTCCCATGACGACGCTTCTCGCGCGCCCTCTTGCGTTCACGACAAAGTTGGTCAGTGCTCTCCTGTTTACTTCCTGTTTGCTGGGCCGAGCGCTTGAAAGTGTATCGAACCTCCCGAACCTAAAACGGAAGAACCCCGACGACCGAGCCGTTGCGAAGGCGGGCAGCCAGCTCTTCGGGTCGGACCCCAGCGGAACCGCACGTTGAACCGGCTTATGCAACCGAGGTAAAGTCGGCCGGTTGGCCGGCCGATCGCTGGAATGCTAACCGTGCTAATTAGCCCGGTGTCCTGTCAATCATCCCCGCCGACAAGTTGACGCGCAAGCAGAGCGAGCGGGCCAAAAGACTTCCGGTTTCGGTTCTGCTTTTAGGCTGTGCTGTGAAGTGGAGTGGACTCCCGTGGCCACGTCTTGTTTTTCCCCTCCTTTGTTTTTGACTTTTAGTTTGGACTTTGTTGAGTTGTTTGTTGACTTCTGGACCAAAGGCTGCTCATGAGGCTAATGCTGATTAGCGTTCTGTCATTCATCTCGCCTTTGGACTTTTTGTCACCGGTGGACCCATGTCCGCGCCCGCCGACACCCCGCCCTCGGCCTCGCCCGGAGCCTCGCCCGCTTCGCTGTGCTGTTGCCGCAAGTCGCCGCCCTCAGGGGGACGCCCGGCCGACTCCCTCGGGCGTCCCCCGGCCGACGCGGCCTCGGCGTCCAACTTTGCCCATTTCCGACTGCGCCACTTCCACTTGGACCTGCGCCTCAACTTTGCGCTGAAAGAGATGAGCGGCTGGATGGTGGCCGACCTGTGCCCCCTGGTACCGGGGGTCCGGACCCTGGTGCTGGACGCGCACCCGTCCCTCTCCGTCCGGGCCGTGGATTGCCGGGTCGGGGGAGCCGGGCGGGAGCCCTCCCGCCTGGCCTTTCGCCTGGAGCCCTTCGCCGAATTTGGCTCCGCCCTGAAAATCGACCTCCCCGAAGCGGCGGCGGAGACCGCCGGGACGCGGCTGCGGATCAGCGTCGAGTACGCCGCCACGGACGGACCCGCGGTGAGGACGCGTTGTGCTAGTTAAGGCAAATTGACATCAACCCTTCGACGGGCGAGGACAGCTATTCAAAAGTTTGTAGGACGAGTGACCAAAAAAAAAAATCTTCTATATGTCAGCAGTTTTGTATATTGATCATTATTTTCCTTTTTACAGAACTGTAGAACCATTTATAAATGCATACAATCATTATAAAAACCAAGTCACACACACTAAAGTTGATTTTAAAAAAAAAAAATCACAGTAACTGTACTGTGCCATTGACGGCAATACATAGTAAAAATGGTGAAAAACCTTGAAAAAAATCATCCCGAGAAATGAAAAATTGAAACACCAAAAAGACAGAGAAAGCGAAAAACTGGAAAGCAAAACCCAGCAAAAATCGGGCAAAAATAAAAACCCTGCAAAACCTTTGGAAAATTTTTAAAAACTGTTTTTAAAAAAATGACGTCAATGGCAGCCAATGAGTTAAATAAGCAAAAAAAATAACTCTTAATTTGTGCAGGAATGACACCCGATAACCCTGACGATCGTCAGGTCGATTGACTTTGAACGATCACGATTTAGTAACTCTGACAGCGATGGACGTCTTATATGTTGGGAGCGGGAAACGGATGAAACGTGTCCTTGTGTTTCAGATCTGGTGGTTGGACTCAGAGCTGACGTGCGGCCGAGATCGCCCTCTGGTGTTCACTCAAGGTCACTCGGTGTCCAATCGCTCCTTCTTCCCGTGTTTCGACTCTCCCGCCGTCAAGAGCACCTACACGGCGGCCATCCGAGTGAGTCCGTCACATTTGCGGCCATTGAGGTTTTGCACTTTTTTTTTTTTTTCATTTCGTGCCTTTTGCCATTTTGATGTTCAGGATTTTTTGCAGGGTTTTAGTGGTTTTCGCTGCGGTGCGGTTTGCGTTGTCTGCTGTTGTTTTTTGCAATTTTCCTGGATTTGATTCAATTATTTAGGTTTTTTTTTTTTTTTTTGCAGTTTTTTTATTGTCTATCCATTTTTGTGTTGGTGTTTTTTCCCGTTTTTTGGAATGTTCCTGGATTTTTTTAAGCATTCAGGATTTTTGCTTTTTTTTTTTTTTTTTTTTTTTTTTGGTGGTATTTTAGTGGTTTTCACAGGGTTTTTGGTTTATTTTTTTAGGAGTTTTTTCTTGTATTGTCTTTTGCCATTTTCCTGGACTATTTTTGCAGTTTTTTAAAAACAATTTTATAATTTTTTAAAAAACTTTTATTTATTTATTTTTTGCAATTTTCCTGGATTTTTAAAATAATTTGGGGCTTTTTGCAATATTTTGCAGTGTTTTAGTGGTTTTCGCTGCGGTGCAGTTTGCGTTGTCTGCCGTTGTTTTTTGCAATTTTCCTGGATTTGATTCAATTATTCAGGTTTTTTTTTTTTTTTTTGCAGTTTATTTTCTATTGTCTATCCATTTTTGTGTTGGTGTTTTTTCCCGTTTTTTGGAATGTTCCTGGATTTTTTTAAGCATTCAGGATTTTTGCTTTTTTTTTTTTTTTGGTGGTATTTTAGTGGTTTTCACAGGGTTTTTGGTTTATTTTTTTAGGAGTTTTTTCTTGTATTGTCTTTTGCCATTTTCCTGGACTATTTTTGCAGTTTTTTAAAAACAATTTTATAATTTTTTAAAAAACTTTTATTTATTTATTTTTTGCAATTTTCCTGGATTTTTAAAATAATTTGGGGCTTTTTGCAATATTTTGCAGTGTTTTAGTGGTTTTCACAGGGTTTTGAGTTTATTTTTTGCAAAGGTTTTTCTTGCATTGTCTTTTGAAATTTTCCTGGATTTTTTTTCTCGCAGTTTTTTTAATTTTCTATCCATTTTTGTGTTTTTTTTTTTTTTTTTGCAATGTTCCTGGATTTTTTAAGCATTCAGGATTTTTGCAATTTTTTTATGGTGTTTTAGTGGTTTTCACGTGGTTTTTGGTTCATTTTTTGAGAAGGGTTTTCTTACATTCTTGCATATTGCCTCTGCAAAGCCCTTTGAGACAACCTTGTTGTGATCTACAGCTATACAAATAAAATTGAATTGAATTGCATTGTCTTTTGCAATTTTCCTGGATTTTTTTTTGCAGTTTAAAAAAAAATATGTATCCATTTTTTAATTTTATTATTATTTTTTTTTCTTTTTTTTGTTGTTGTTGCAATTTTCCAAAAATTTTTTTAATCATTTGAGATTTTTACAATATTTTGCGGTGTTTTAGTGGTTTTCACAGGGTTTTTGGTTTGTTTTTTTGCAGAGGTTTTTGTCTTTTGCAATTGTCCTGGATTTTTCTCAGTCCCCCCAATTTTTTTGTATTTTCCACAGGATTTAGTGGTTTAAGCGTTTTTTGTTTTTTTCCAATTTTTGTGTGTTTTGTTTGAAGGTTTTTACGCAAGACCGCACAATGAGATTGGAAAATGCCATTTCTCAGTCACGCCCTGTAGATTTTTGCTGAATCACTATTCATTTTGCGTTGCAAACTACTTAAAATACGATGAAAAAATAAATCTCTATAGAGAGAATTTGACAAAAATCTTCCCTTTTTTGTGCTTTTCATGGAGTGTTATTTTTTTTCCAGGTTTCTTTGCATTTCAGTTTTTCCAGTGTTTAAGCCTTTTTTTCAGGATTGCTTTTTTTTTTGTTCGTTTTTAGCAGTTTTTCATTCTTTGACAATTTATTTTTTTGCTTTGCATTTTTTTTGCAGCAGCAACAGCAGTATGCTGTCCTCACTTGGAAGC
The DNA here is from genome assembly GCF_030265065.1 of Corythoichthys intestinalis. Taxonomy (NCBI): domain Eukaryota; kingdom Metazoa; phylum Chordata; class Actinopteri; order Syngnathiformes; family Syngnathidae; genus Corythoichthys; species Corythoichthys intestinalis. Next base: position 348,618 of record NC_080400.1, read on the forward strand.
GTCTACTTTTTCCCAAGCTAGAAAGCTAGTGAATGACGCTTTAATAATCAGACATCTTCCTTTTTGATCTGATTTATTAATAGAATGGCCTCAAACCATTGTCATCTTTAGACTGTTGTAAAACTACAAAAAAAAAACTCAAGCATTAGCATTAGCAACAACGTTAGCTCGTCAGACAAGTTCGATAAACATAAACAAAAACGTCTCATACAAAAATTTCCCACAATAACAGATTATGTACATTCTTTTACACGTCCATACTTATGGACAAATCTTGTTCAGGGGTCATATAAGCACAACGTTACAACTCAGGCGTTAGCGGCCTGAAACGTCGTGCAGCCATATTGAATTGGCAAGAATACAATAAACTGTGTCGCAAAGCGACCACAAGAGGACGCTGTAGGACAGCACCAAAAACCCTGCTGTAAAACTTAGCAAAAGGCAGAACAGCAGTCATGATCGTTATCGCGAGGCTCGTACGGAAATACGTTGTTCCCGCACCTTACGGAAATGTCTCGTTAATCCGTCAGGTTCCGGACGGCGTGACGGCATTGATGAGCGCGTCCCGCAGTTGGTACGCCAAAGCCGAGCGGGTCTTCCACTTCGCCATGGACACGCCGGTGCCCGCCTACCTGGTGGCGCTGGTGGCCGGGAACCTCCGACACGCGGACGTGGGACCCAGGTGGCCGTCCCGCCGAGCTCGCTCGGGTCGTCCGCCCGCCCGCTCACCAGACCGCCCTTTTCAGGAGCCGCGTGTGGGCCGAGCCCTGTCTGCTGTCGTGCGCCGCCGAGAAGCTAGGGGGCGGAGTGGAGCGCTGGCTGACCGTCGCAGAGGGACTCTTCGGACGCTACCTTTGGGGGAGGTGGGCGGCGACGCCGGCGTCGCAAAAAAAAATACGGGCGGGCTCGTGGCTCCAAACATCCCGTTCAAATGAAAATGAAAGGCTTTTTTTTTTTTTTAACACGGATATGGAGTTGAAATTTCCGAGCGGTCTTTTGTTGTCGTTTGAGGTGCGACCTGGTGTTCCTTCCGCCGTCCTTCCCCATCGTGGCCATGGAGAACCCCTGCGTGACCTTCATCATCGCCTCCATCCTGGAGAGCAGCGACTTCCTGCTGATCGACGTGATCCACGAGATCGCCCACGCCTGGTTCGGCAACGCCGTCACCAACGCCAGCTGGGAGGAGATGTGGCTGAGCGAAGGGCTGGCCACCTACGCGCAGCGCAGGATCACCACCGAGGCCTACGGTAGACGATAGCTCGCTCTAGCCTACGGCGGGGGCCGCCTCTGAAACTCCGTCTTCCTCAGGCGCAGCCTTCACGTGTCTGGAAAGCACCGTGCGATTGGACGCCCTGCGCAGGCAGCTGCGGCTGCTCGGCGAAGACGACCCCGTCAGTCGGCTGCAGGTCAAACTGGAGCCCGGTACCCGACGCGCAAGCGAACCGTCGTTTTCCTTCAAGGGTGTATTTCTAGATAAGCTGATATCATTAAAAAAATGACCGACATATGGCCAATATCACACGATAAGTCCTAGTAATGGCATTGAATTGAATGGGAATGGCACTCCTACCAACATAGGACGCCATGTTGGTAGGGGTAGCGAAAGTGCTTTTCATGTGCTTCTGGCATGAATTAAAGTGGCTTATCACTAGTAAGAGTCCAAAAGTTAGGAATTGGTTTGAATGTCAATGCGTTGACTTTGATGGGAAGGTTGCCTTTACCAACATGGCCACCCCAAGGCCATGGTAGTAGTTTTTCCATGCGTCTGCCATGAATTCAACTGAATTAATCACTAGTAGGCGTCTAATAGTTATGACTTGATTTGAATGTCAATGCACTGACTTTGATGGCAAAGTTGCCCCTACCAACATGGCCACCCCGAAGCCTTGTCGGTAGGCTTTTTAATGCGTCTGCTGTGAATTGAAGTGACTTTATCATTGTAGGCGTCCAATAGTTACGACTTGATCGGAATGTCAATGCATTGAATTTGAAGGGACGCTTGACCCTACCAACATGGCCGCCCCGAAAGCTCTTTCCGAGCTCCTGCCGTCAATTAAAACGAGTTGCTGTTTTCGCAGGCGTCAACCCGAGCACGTTGATGAATCTTTTCACGTACGAGAAAGGTTTCTGCTTCGTGGCGTACCTGTCGTGGCTTTGCGGAGACGTCCGACGCTTTGACGGATTCCTGCGGGTCGGTAGGCACGCTCGCCGCCGCCTTCGCCGGCCCGCGTCGGTTGACCTCGCGCCTCGTCGTCGCCGCAGGACTACGTCGGCCGGTTCAAGTTCCGGAGCGTGGCGGCTCGGGATTTTCTCGACTTGTATCTGGCGACCTTTCCCGAGGCGGCGCGGAAAGAAGGTGAGTGGGCGGCGTCGGGCGGGTTAGGCGACCGGCGTGACCTCCTTCGTCCCTCCCCGTCATCAGGCGTGGACTTTGAACGCTGGCTGACGGGCTGCGGGGCTCCGGCGTGGCAGCCGGACCTGTCGGCGGGGGCGGCGCTGACCGGGCCGGTGGACGAGCTGTGCCGGCTGTGGATGGCCCCGCGCGCCCCCGAGCCGCGGGAGGCGGCCGGCGTGGCTGACATGTCGGGCTGGAGCACCTTCCAGGTGGTTCTCTTCTTGGACCGCATGCTGGACCGCGCCCCCCTCTCGCACGGTAACAAAAAGCGCAAGCGGGGCTGACCGCCGTCGACCCTTTCAAACTGCCCGCTTTTGATTGGATGAAAGAAAGAAAGCTTCAATTCAGTCTCCACTTCTCCGCTTTAATCCTAGAGGGAGCTATTCACTTGAACCAGTCATCTGATTTAGGGGGCATTTGAGAGTCACTTCCTATTGAGTTTGGGGCAATTTGAGGTCACTTCCTCTTAACATTGTGTTACTTCCTGTTCATTTGGTGGGCATTTCAGGGCCACTTCCTGTTGATTTCAGGTAACTTCCTGTTGATTTGGAGGCAATTCTTGGTCACTTCATGTTGCTGTCGGGTGACTTCCTGTTAATTTGAGGGCCATTTTGGGTCACTTCCTGTTGATGTCGGGTCACTGTTGTTTGGGGGGGGGGGCGTTGGGGCCATTTCCGGTTGATTTCAGGTCACTTCCTGTTGATGTGGAGGCAATTCGTGGTTGCTTCCTGTTGCTATCGGGTGACTTCCTATTGATTTGGGGGGATTTCAGTGTCACTTCCCGTTAATTTGGGGCATTTCACGGTCACTTCCTGTAGACACAGATTGCTTCCTGTTGATTTGAGGGCAATCTGAGGTCACTTCCTGTTGAAATTGGGTCACTTCTTATTAGGTCACTTCCTTTTGATTTTGGGCCAATTTGGGGTCACTTCCTGTCAATATCAGGTCACTTCCTGTTGGTTTGGAGGCAATTCTGGGTTGTTTCCTATTGATTTCAGGTAACTTTCTGTTCATTTGTGGGCAATTTTGGGTGACTTCCCATTGATGTTGGGTCACTTCCTGTTGATTTGGGGGGCATTGGGGCCACTTCTTGTTGATTTCAAGTCACTGTCCATTGCTTTGGGGGGGATTTCAGTGTCACTTCCTTTGACTTCCTCTTCATTTTGCTGCCACTTCCTGTTGATTTGAGGGCAATCTGAGGTCACTTCCTGTTGAAACTGGGTCACTTCATACTGATATCAGGTCACTTCCTATTGATTTCGGGGCAATTTGGGGTCACTTCCTGTCAATATCCGGTCACTTCCTGTTGATTTGGGGGGCATTTTGGGGCCACTTTCTGTTGATTCCAGTTAACTTCTTGTTGATTTGGAGGCCATTTGGGGTGACTTTCTGTTAATATCAGGTCACTTCCTGTTGATGTCGGGTCACATTATTTCTGTTGCTTTTAAAACACTTGCGACTGCTGACGAATGTTAGAAAGAAGAGGTAATACTTGTACATAGTCAGAGAAGGCTCAGCTCCGGGGAATGCTTCCACTCATACCTGGTTCTAGGCTTGATTATTTTTAAGAAGTGGTATTATTTGATTGATTACATTTTGGGACATTCAGTCTTGTTTAGTCACCTGAAATGAACAGGAAGTGAGCCGTAAAGTAGCAGGAAGTTGAAGGAATTCGGCCCCCCTCCCCCGGCCAAGCTGCCGGAACAGCGACAGCCGAAGCAGATGGCGTTCCGCTGGCGCCACCCCAGCAAGTTGGCCGGAAAGGGCCAACTCCTGCGCGTCCGCTCTGGTGTTAACCCTTTGTACTGACTCCATTATGAACAATTTAAAGAAGGCTCATCGAAAAAGACAATTTGACCATTTATTCGTAGACAATGGTCAAAAAACAAGGTAAAACAGACGACAGAGAGGCAATGTTAGATCCGAGGTCCACAAAACAACGGATACATCGGAATGTCCCGGAGAAGCGACAGTTGTTAGCTAAGTCTTTTAAAAGCTGCGGTGGAGTGGGCCGGGCGGAAGGCGTGCCGGGATGTTGTCTTGGAATCATCCCTCCGTGGCAGGTTTGGGCGGTCAAGTTCGTGCGTCATCCTTCGTGGCTGGGACGTGGTTGCCACATGTCTTGACGTCTCAGGCGCCGAGCTATCAACTTGCTATCCTGGTTGGGCGAGGGTGGACTGACCCCACTGAAGAGTCCCTGACATCTTCTCCTTACCTTATCAGGCGAGGGCTGATCATTTGCTGCCCTTTACTGTGAGTGAAGTCTGCCTAAACCAGGGGTGGGCAAACCGGTCCTCGAGGGCCGCAGTGGGTCCTGGTCTTTGTTCCAACTGATTCAGCACAGACAGTTTAACCAATGAGGTTTCAGTGGAAACAAGAAGCACCTGACTGCAATCAACTGATGGCACTTGTAAGAAACCAGATTGGTAAAAGGCTGTCCTCATGATGGGTATGAACAAAAACCAGCACCCACTGCGGCCCTTTGTGCCCACCCCTGGCCTAAACTATGGTTAAATGCTTTACTCTAATGAATGTGTTAGACTAATGCAAACAGTTATACAGTGTCTGCGAGAAAGGTAGCTATCCCCTTCAAAGTGCACCAAAATCAGGAGCGAGTGACTCAACATCAATAGGAAATGACCCTTGAATCAACAGGAAATGAACTGAACATGAATAGGAAGCAAAAGCTAACAGGCAGTGACTCAATCCATCGTCATTTTTTAAGATCAGGTAGTGAGATTCTACAACTTCCCCCCTATGTGTTATTCTGTTTTTTTTTTTTTTTGAATGGGAATCCTTCGGCGCGCTGCGCAGCCCGAACCGCTTGACCGATCGGCACCATTCAAGTACCGACACGACCGGAATGAAACTTGTATACAGAATTTGGAAAAAATTTACGGTTCCCCAGAAATTTGACAAAAACTTGCCCATTCATTTTTAATGAGAAAAAAAAAAGTTTCAAAATGTATCTAGTCCTACAATTTTTCACCAAATCATACAATTTGGGCATCAAAAATTACAGGACGGGGAGGGGAATAAAGGTTATTAACACAATTTGGAAAAAATATACGGTTCCCCGGAAATTTGCCAAAAACCTGCCCATTCATTTTTAATGGGAAAAGACAATTTTCAAAGTGTATCTACTCCTTCAATTTTTGACCAAATCACACAATGTGGGCATCAAAAATTCCGGGACGGCGAGGGGAATAAAAAATTCCGGAAAATTTTTTGATAAAGTGTACGGTTTCCCGGCAATTTGCCAAAAACTGGCCCATTCATTTTTAATGGGAAACAAAGAAAAGTTTCAAAATGTATCTAGTCCTTCAATTTTTGACCAAATCACACAATTTGGGCATCAAAAATTCCGTGACGGTGAGGGGCATAAAAGTGGTATAAAGAATTTTGATGAAAATTACGGTCCCCCGGAAATTTGCCAAAAACATTCCCATTCATTTCTAATGAGAACATTTCCCATTCACTTACAATGGGATTTCCAATTGAATTTTTTTACATTGCATTGATGCCATTGACGGCCATGCATGTCGAATCTATTGATGCCAATGTACTTGGATTCAATTGACTTTATGGATGTCGATGCCATTGACGGCCATGGACGTCCAAAATGTTTCCCATTCATTTTCAATGGGGAAAAAACTAAATTTCCCCAAATCAACAGATAATGACCAGATATAAATAGGACCTGTCCCCCAAACATCCCTGACTCCATTGACACTTATAGGGGGTGCTGCCATTGACGTCCATGGATGTCCAAATTTTTTCCCATTCATTTTCAATGGGAAATGTTTTTTTTTTCCCACAATCAACAGACAATGACCAGATATCAATAGGACATGTCCCCCAAACTTCTCCAATTCCACTGACGATTATGAAGGGTGCCGCCATTGACGGCCATGGACGTCCAAATTTCCCATTCATTTTCTATTGGCATTTCAGCATGTTTTTACACTTTATTGATGCCAATGAACTTGGATTCCATTGAAGCCTATGTAAGTTGATACCATTGACGTCCATGGACGTCCAAATTTTTTCCCATTCATTTTCAATGGGAATTTTTTTTTTCCCCAAATCAACCCCCCCCCCCCCCCCCCCCCCAAATCAACAGAAAATGAATAGATATCAATAGGACGTGTCCCCCAAATGTCCGCGATTGCATTGCCGCTTATGGAGGGTGATGCCATTGACGTCCATGGACGTCCAAACTTCCCATTCATTTCCAATGGCATTTCTCCATGTTTGTTCATTCTATTGATGCCCATTGTACTTGGATTCCATTGACGCTTATGTAAGTTGATACCATTGACGTCCACGTCCAAATTTTTTCCCATTCATTTTCAATGGGAATTTTTTTTCCCCCCCAAATCAACAGAAAATGACTAGATATCAGTAGGACATGTCCCCCAGATGTCCACGATTGCATTGACGCTTATGGAGGGTGATGCCATTGATGTCCATGGACGTCCAAATTTTTCCCATTCATTTTCAATGGGAATTTTTTTTTTTTTTTTCCAAACATCAAAAGACCAGACATCAATAGGACATGTCCCCCAAACTTCCCCAATTCCATTGACGCTTATTAAGAGTGCTGCCATTGGCGGCCATGGACGTCCAAATTTCCCATTCATTTCTAATGGGATTTAATTTGTTTAATGCCATTGACAGGCATGTTTGTCCATTCTATTGATAGCCTTGGGCGGGGCTACGATCTGTATAGCCACACAGGAAAGACCAGGTGTAATTTCTCCAGAAATTGCAGTTTCTAGTTTTGATTGTCATTGTTAACCTCCAAATTGTTTGGCCTTATTTTCATTTGACGTCCAATCCAAAGTGAATGTCGGTATGTCCCGGACGGAATGCTATTGGAGCTCTAGTGCCGTCGATGCATGGCGCTAAAAGATCCTCCCAGTTTGAATGAATTGGATGTGTGCACATGAGTTCTGAATCTTTTCTTCTGTGCGTTATAGAGGTGATGTGCGGCCTGCGCGCGTGCTACGCGTCGCTTTTGGACGACCTGAACGCGGAGGTCCAAGTGCGCTGGTTGCAGCTGGTGGTCCGAAGCGGCTTCTGGGCCGACCTCCCGCGACTGCGCGCCTTCCTGGCCAAACACGTCAGTACCCTAATAGCGCCCGCTCTTTGCCGTAATCTCTCGTCTAACGCGGCACCCGCCGGCGCGCAGACGTCTCGCATGTACACGCTCCCGCTGTACGAGGACCTGTCGGCGGGCGCCATGCGCGGCGTGGCGGCGGACGTCTTCCGGCAGACGCGGCGCCGACTGCACCCCAACCTCCGACGCGCGCTGGAGCGGCTGGTGACGCGGGGGCCGCCGGACGCGCCTCCCTCGCCCCCGCCGGCCCCCGCCGGATCATCCTTGCGGGACGTGGACGTGTCGGCGTGACGGAGGGCGCGCGAGATACAGTCTGCGATTCCGGCGATAAGGACCCGCGCCGCAGAGCCGGTGAGCGTCGGTCTAACCGACGCGGGTTTCGTTTTGTCGGGCGATCGGCCGCCGCGGAGGCGTGAGGTGCGCGAACCGTGCGGACGGGGAGCGGCGGCCGCGTTCGAGACGACTTCTTTGCCGGGAATGTCACCCCTATCCGCCGAGGACATTTTTCATTCAGGAACTTCTAAACGTAGCATCATTTTGACGAAAGTCCTTTTGTATTTTAAACCCTTTATAGGGCTATATGAATTTCAAATATATCACAATTGGAGGGCTCTTGGGGGGCCATGAGTTTGTTCCTTTAGGGAATGTCCTAAAATACACAGGCAGTGATCAAAATCAAAAGAAACTGATGCAAAACAGCCCCCTAATCAACAGAAAGTGACCCAAATCCATGGGAGGTGATCCAAATCAATAGGCAGTGACCCAAAAAGGCCTCAAAATCAACAGGAAGTGAGCAAAATGAATAGGAAGTTACCCAGAAGTGCCCCAAAATTAGCAGGAAGTGACCAAGATCAGCAGCTAGTGATGCAAAATCAACAGGAAGTGATCCAAATCAATAGGAAGTGAACTCAAAAATCAACCGGAAGTGACACAAATCCATTGGAAGTGAGATGATAAAATGCCCCAAAATCAGCAGGAAGTGACAGACAGGAAGAGACTCAAATCCACAGGAACTGACCCAAATCAATAGGAAGTGACCCGGAAATGCCCCAAAATCAGCAGGAAGTGACACTATATCGACAGGAAGTGACCCAAATCCACAGGAAGTGATCCAAATCAATAGGAAGTGACCCAAAATGGGCAGGAAGTGACCCAAATCAATAAGAAGTGACCCAAAATGGGCAGGAAGTGACACCAAATCGACAAAGTGACCCAAATCAATAAGATTTGACCCGGAAATGCCCCAAAATCGACAGGAAGTGACCCAAATCCACAGGAAGTGATCCAATTCCAAAGAAAGCGACCCCAAAAGTAACAGGAATTGACCAGAATGAATAGGAAGTGCCCTGGAAACGCCTCAAAATCAGTAGGAAGTGTACGAGATCAACAGGAAGTGATGCATAAAATCAAATGATGAGGTTTTTTTGTTTTAAAGTCACTTGGGGGTTAAGCTCTCTCCATTTAGGAGATGTCAGTGAACGCCGCAGTCCAAACGGATCCCTGTCTATGGCAAAGCTGAGACTTGTTGGACGCCTTTCAAAACGCTGCCTTTTCAACACACCCTAAAGTTTATTTTGTGAGAAATAAAAAAGAATTGGAAAATCTGGCTTCCCGAGTCTGGGATTGAATACAAGAAGGAAATCTAATCTGAGCCAGGATAGCCATGACCTCGGGGGGGTTGGTTATCTTCTGCTCCAATAAAGTTGTTTACCCCCTCGCCATTGTCCCCCGCGCATTAAAGCGCATCGTGTCAGGAAGCCGTCCGGCATTGCGCCCGCCGCTTTCACTGTCAGGAAGCCGTCCGGCATTGCGCCCGCCGCTTTCACTGTCAGGAAGCCGTCCGGCATTGCGCCCGCCGCTTTCACGCCGACACGTATCATGGATGGCGTCGGCTTTTCGGTGAGTCGCGACGAGCTTCCGTAACGTTCGGTGACACCGTCGCGTCATCTTTGTCTTCTTTTCAAACCTCTTTTGGTCAGGAGACGAGAAGAGGAGAAGGTCTCGTCCTGGATGGCGCGACGTCAACGTCCACGAGTGCCGCGGCGGGTGCGTATACCGCCCGGTGTTCTGACACACCGGCGTGGACGGTCGTTGACGTGCCGGAGTGACGTACTGCCGTCTATTTGATCCGTCAGTCAGCGGCGGCGGCGACAGTTCGTCGACATCGTCAGAGTCTTCGCGCCGGACGCCCCGGAGCGTCTTCGCCTTACCCCAAGGTGGGCGAGCGCCGCGACGGCCGCTTTTCCGCAAAGTCACAAGCTCGTCTCCCTTCCAGGCGAACCGGTACGGCCCATCGACCCCGCCTCCTGGGTGTGGCACACGGCCGCCGTGACGGGGATGCTCCTCCCTCCTTACGGTAGGGCCGAGCCCGGTCGATCGACGTACGCCCTTAGGGGCGGGAACCTCCGGGTCGCTCACAGTCGTGCGATTTGCGATACGAGGCCCACAATAACGAAAACGACAAAATCTTTTCTGCTGTCAGGTAAAATGAATTTATCACGAGTAGACGTCGAATCTAATTGGGGTTGTCAATGGCAGCCAATGAGTTCACTTTGGGTCACTTCTTGTTCACTTTGGGGTATTTCTGGCCATCTTCCTTTTGATTTTGGGGCCGAAACACCGACAACCCGGCCAAAAGGCCAAACTCCGCGGGTTCACCTAAGTCTTGACACCTTGTACTGACTCAGGTACCTGTTGATTTTGGGTCACTTCCTGTAGATCTGGGGTTCACTTCTTGTTGCTTGTAGAGCATTCACGGGTCACGTCCCGTTCATTTTGGGTGACCGATCAGAAAGGAATGTCCTAAAATCAAAAGGAAGTGACCCATGTTCATTCAACCCCTCCCAGTCCAACTGAATTGGACGTCTAGCACCGTCAAAGGCAGCAAACGAGTTCTTTTTGGGGCATTTCAGGTCACTTCCTGTTGAAGGAATCTGACCTTTTAGCCAGATTGCCGGAATCACGCCAGCCGAACCGCCGGACCGGCGCTGGCGCAGCTCCGACGACCCGGGCCGGCCAAATTCCCACAACCCGGCCAAAAGGCTAAACTCCACGCGTTCACCTAAGTCACTGGTATCAAACTGACTCCATAAAGGGCCAAGTGGGTGCAGGTTTTCTTTCCAACCAATGAAGATGACACCTTTTGACCAATCTGATCTCTTACATGGGTAATCAGTTAAGCTTTGTCAGGTGCTGCTTTTTTCAACAGAAAATTCATGAGTTAAACTGTTTGCGCGGTATCGGTCGGAACAAAATCCAGCACCCACTTGGCCCTTTGTGGAACTGCTTTGACACCTATGACCTAAGTCTTAACCCCTAGTACTGACTCCATTTTGAAATCTGGTTTCAAAACACAAGTTGACAATTTATTCAGGTCGACAGCGATCAAACGGCAAGGCCCAGAGCAAATAGGTCGCCGACTGGGAGGCAATTCTGGATCCACAGTCAGCAAAACCACGAGCACATCGGAATGTCCCAGAGAGGCGACAGTTGTTAGCTAAACGTTGAGTCTTTTCGAAGTCTGCGGTACGGTGGGCCGGACGAAGGGTGCGCCTTGGTGTTGTTTAGGATAATTCTTCTTTTGCAGATTCGGGCCGTCAAGTTTGTGCGTCACTGTTGGTTGCTGGGTCACGGTTACTGAGGCTACTGAGGTGGGAGGTTTGGCCTGCCTTGACGTTTGAGAGGCACTGAGCTATCAAACTTGGAGTTGTTTTTGTTATCGGGTGTTGTAGTAGTACAGGACGTCCCGCCGTTTGTTCTGGACTGTCCTTAAGAGCTGACTGCGGGATTTGGTGTTGCAGACCTGGGCTTGTAGACGTCTTGCCTATCACCTCGTAGTCAGCGGCAATCTTGCTCAGTCAGCTGCATGACACACGCTGTGGTCAGAAGGCGTCATGTATCTCTTATGCCCAATGTCAAATATATTCTGCTTGTTGTCCTTAAACTATGATCTATGTGCTATTTATTTTATATTGTTTCATTAGAGTAATACAAACAGTAAATACGAGAAAATAAACTATTCCCTTCCCTTTTGGGTCACTTCCTGTTCAGTTGGGGCTTTTGGTTTAACTTCCTGTTGTTCTAAGGCCATTTACATCAATCAAAAAAATTACGTAAATTTTGGGTGACTGAACAGGAAGGAATGTCCCAAAATGAAAAGGAAGTGACCTGCAAATGGCCCCCAAATTTTGCTGTGAATGCTCTGGTTTCGAGTCCGTCGACACGTCCGATCTGTTTGTTCATTGGCCCCCTCTGTCCCAGTCCAAATGAATTGAATGTCTAGCACGGTTGTTGGCAGCGACATTTTGCTAGCAACAATGGCGACACCTGTTCAAATGGATATATAGATTCTTGGAGATATGCAACTGTGATGACGGACGGCGCGGTTGCCTTCTGAAAGAATCTGACCTTTTAGCCAGACTGCAGGAATGGCGCCAGCCGAACCCGCGCCGGTGCAGCTCCGACGACCTGGGCCGGCGGGACCCCGACATCCTGGCCAAAAGGCCAAACTCCGCGCATTCGCCTCAGGCTTAACCCCCTTGTACTGACTCCATTTTGAAAAGTTTAAAGAAGACTCACTGAGACCAAGTTGACAATTTATTCAGGTTGACAGCGATCAAACAACAAAGCGAAACAAACTCAGGCGAGGAGGCAAGGTCACCCTCTCACACGTCAACAAAAGGTTCCTGAGAAAAATGACGATTAGTTAAACATTCGGTCTTTAAAAGGCTCTCGCGAGGCAGGCTGTGAGCTGAAGAAGGGTGTGTTTAGGATCATTATCGCAGTTTGGGCTGTTTAGTTGGTTTGTCACCGTTGCTGGGTCATGGTTAATGAGGCAACTGAGGTGGGAGGTTGGGCCTGCCTTGACGTCGAGCTATCAAACTTCTTGTTCTCGGTGTTGCTTTGGGAGGCTGCGGTGTCTTGGCCCCACCGAAGAGATGAGGACGGTGTCTTTTCCTTTGCTTATCAGACGAGGGCTGATACTGATGACTCAGCGGTGGCCTCCTGCTTTGTGAGGAGTTCGTCTGTGTACTATAACTTAGAATTCTTATACGATTCAACTATGGTTAAATGTCTTTTTTATTATATGGAGTGTGCGAGAATAATGCAAACAGTCGGTGCCTACGAGAAAAGATACTATCTCATTCACACTTCAGGTGAGGACGAGCGCCTCAGCGCGGACGGCGACATGGCGAGGGTGGCGGCGGCCATGCTTAAAGCGGATTCCGGCGTGGCGCGCCGGCCGCGGACGTGGCTGAAGGTGGTCCTGCCCGACGCCTTCACGGGAAGCGAGGCGGTGGGTTGGCTCCGTCGGAACGTGTCTGGTGCCGGCGGGCGGGCGGAGGCCCGCCGCTACGCCGCCCGGCTGCTGGAGAACGGCTTCATCCGGCACGCCGTCGACACCCGCGCGCGCAAGGGATTCTCGCAAAAGCGATACTACGTCGCGGGAGGTGAGGCGGCGCCGAGTTTCGACCGCGGGGGGCCGACGATCACCGTCCGTTCTCTTCCTCGTAGGCTCGGCGCCGGCGGGGGACGAGCGCGACCCGGGATGGACGACCGGGCTCCGGACGCCGGCTCGGCCTTGACCTCGACCGCGAGGGAGGGACTCTTGGGAGCGCCAGCCAGGCGGCCTCGCATTTTTTCAAAGTGCGTTTTCCACAAATACTGCAATGGGAGCAAATTGTCATCTCCTTTGCCGAATGACTCAAAGAAAAAGGCGGTCTCAAGGTTTTTTTTAAAGTGTGAGTAGTGCTCGTTGTACAGATCTCTGATATCAACTGCGTGAATTTGAAGTAGCTTCCTGTTTAAAAAAAATAAAAATGTCAAAATACTTGCTTACTTTTTTTGGTGCAATTTTCTCACTTGAAAACACGACCGATATGATATCTTTTTTACACATTGAACTCATTGGCTGTCATTGGTCCCATCCATTTGGACCGGCGGCCCATGCGTAGATTTCATAATGATGTTGACAGGGCTCGGGGCCGATTAATAGGGGGCCTGTGTTGTTGGCGTGGCCGTCAAAGCTGACCGAGTGTGTAAACAGAGCTTTTCCGGTGAAAATTCGTGCGAATAAATGCTTACATCCCCAAATTCTTTATAGATATGGACGTAAAACAGTCTCGATTCTTGGTTAAAAGCAAAAAAAAAAACCTATGTCAAGTTCAAATACAAAGCCTTAGGTAGACATTTATAATATTACCCAAAATAAGGAGAGAAGGCACTCAATTTAGTTGAAAAGCTTGCAAGAAGAAAGAGGGGGAAACTATACAGCTTCCGCAATCATTCTGCCTAGCCCCTCCTTCACCTGGCTTTTCATTTGGGATGGCCCTAGAAAGAGACGCCCTAAAAGGGAAAAAGGGGAAGCAAGCCCTTGTCTTTGTTTGGCTATGTGTGTGCATGTACTGTAGGTGGAATTATATACATACTGTATGTGTCAGCACATTTCAGCAAAGCAAAGCAAAGCAGCTTCTTCTGCCCTTGACCAGGCAAGACATAACATTCTTTCTATGTGAACAATAATAATAAGCAAAAGCATTTCTTCATTGCGGGCAGCAATTGATAAAAGCAAATATATACCGTACTGGCCCGAATATAAAACGGCCCTGATTATATGACGCCCCCCTTTTTTTCAAGACTCAAGTTTGAAAAAAGACTTTTTCAACACCAAATCTGAAACAAATGATTATAACAATATATTTGAGAGAAAAAGCATGTTATTTTGCCTCATTCAAATCTTAATATCTGAACCTTTAAATATGTAAACTAAAGTGCAATCACATTTGTGAATAGCATTTGAATAGCTTCTGGTTTTTGAAATGTAAATAAACAAAAAAATTGCAATAACTGCATTAACCATCAAAGTGAAGTCTAACTGTAACTGTAGTCTTGAAACAAATCTGAATAGGGAAAAACATTGCAATAAAATAATGCTTAATGGTTAACCTTGAGAGTAGCGGAGATCTGTCACGACAGGCTTCAATGATATCTGGCGCCATCTAGCGTCGTGAATGGGTATAACGTCTAGACCGCGAATATAAGACGACCCTTACTTTTTTCAGTCTTATTTCAATGCAAAAAAACACTTATATTCGAGCCAATACGGTAATAAAAACTTAAACTATCTCATCAAATACATTTTATGACGCAATAGCATTTGGTAAGTAATAAAATGCAACAATATGATTCCTTAAATGTATTGACGTTGACCTGTGGAACCGAGGCCGGTTTAAACTGGTCAGAATGACAGGGCAGTTTTATCAAGAGCTAAACATGTCTATAGTTATCAATCACTAAAATGTCCCTTACTGCAATCAATCATCAAACGTACTATTATAGCAATCAATACTTTATTGCGAGCCTTGATTGGTAAGAGCAAATATGTAGTAACGCCGCTTATAATCCGTTCTGGAGTTTTGAGCTTGTTAAGCTTCTGTTTACAATTTATTTCTTCTTTTTTCCACTCTGCACAGTTTTAAAAAAACTGAGCAGTCAATGAATTTTCTGTTGTTGTTTTTTTTAAAATATTGACTCAGATCTCTTTGTTATATATGTAAATTACATTTTTATAATGTGTAAATCCCTCAATTCTTTATACATATGGACATAAAGTAGCCTCGATTCTTTGTTAAAAGCAAAAAAACAAGCAGTATTTACTTTACGTAAAAATGTTGAATGTGCTGCTCATCTTTAAGTCACTGTGGCGCCGCCTTAACACAAGAAAGAGCTTTTAACGTTGAAATTCTTGCGAATAAATGCTTAAATTCCTGAATTCTATGTAGAAATGGATGTAAAATAGTCTTGATTCTTGGTTAAAAGCAAAAAAAAAAAAGGAAAAAAAACGGGCAGTTGGCATTTATTTTACGTAAATAATGTGAAGTATAATGCCAATGCTGTAGCTGTTGCTGTTTCAAAACTCATGCATGGTACAAAATATAATAATGACCTTGAATCCTCGAACAAATCACTCCTGAGACAATCCTTCCCGTTTGTATGCAGTACAGCTTTTTCAACCTAAATCCGGCGTTGGATCGAAGCATGTGACCGACTGCTTATAAATGAAGCGGAGTGTGGGACACCCCCCTTTGGGAAGGCAGGGAATGGCGAATGTGTCACGTCAATACATGATGAAGTCTATGGTGAAAGTTTTTTTTTTTTTTTTTAAATGACCCCAAATAATCACTTGCCCTACAATGGATTAAAGGTTTTAATGTCAAAAAAATATGGATTTGCTTTCTAAAGGGTTAAAAGTGTTAAAGCCCACTGTCTCCGATAGTGCTTCTTTGTATAACATCACAGTGCAGATCAAATGCACTTTTTGTGTATTACAATGATCCCTCGCTACTTCGCTCCCTCAGTCCATTGCAAATTTTTTCTCAATTAAAAAAAAATATCAAGATACAGGTAGCAATGTCCCCTTAAATTTTTCATGTGTCATGGCTTATTAAAAGAAGACATTTTCATTAGTTTACTTGTCATAAAATTGATTTGGTCCACCTAAAAAGCTGTGATCTTTCCCTTCTCTCAGTCAACTGCACAACTTTTTTGTGGGCGCAAATGCGCTCCTCCTTGTGTGTGCGCGCGCGTGTGCTGTTCTTCGTGTGTGCAAGTACTACCTGCTCTACGCTTCATGCGCCAAAATGAAAGCATGCATCACAAAACAAAAGTCAACATTATAATCAAATACACATTTCACCAAAGGGCAGAACAGTCAAATCTGTCAAATTAATAAAATAACAGAAAAAAATAAGATTCTGTGAGATACAAAAAGAACCAGAGACAAAATGGCAGATGAGAGTCCGGCATCGTAAAGTTGAATCACGTAAGTTGGGTACATCCATATCTGGGAAGTTTTTTTTTTTTTTAATTTAATTATACTTTGGGGAAAAAACATGTATGAATCTCTTTCCAACGCTGTTAAATCTGTATAAATACACCCCAAAAATATATTTTTAATGCAAATAAACAACACCTGTACTTCGCGGATTTTCAATTTTCGCGGGGGGCGGTCACCATTAACCGCGAAAAACGAGGGATCACTCACTGTAAAACTTTCATGGTCTCGCCTCACCGGTCTGTTTTTTTTTTTTTTTTTTTTTTTGTGGCAAAAAATGCGTCATTTGTACTCCAGTGCGGCAGAGGGCGCCGCGTTGCTGGCTCTCCCAGCTGACGGACGGTCGCCGGCCGCCATTACGGAAGTGTCCGATGACAGCGGCTCCTTGACCTGGGCTGGGCGCGAGCCCGGATAGCAACAGCAAGCACGCAACTCCGGTACGCCGCCGCCGTCACTCCGCAATGCGTAAGTTTCACTCGTCGGAGTTTTACTACCTGACGTCGTGGTGTTCTCGGCTGCGTTAGGGCATGACGTCAACGTCTACAAGCGAACATACTGTCGCCGCCACTCCAAATGATGGCTGAATGCTAGCTAGCATACGTGAAAGAGTTCCTCACGGACAAGGAGGAGATTTCAGTGTGAATACATACAGCGACAGCATTTTAGTCAACAAATGGGTGTCTTTTATAACTCGATGACGTTCACATCATTTCAATTATGTTTTGAATGCTCACATGTGAGTGCCATTGACTTCTAGTGCTGTCAACAGCAGCCATTGTTGTCTCTTTGTGCTGCCTGGCGATAAAACCCACAAAAAAAGATGGGAACGCTGAAAACAGCAAAAACGTGTGAAAAATCGTAAAAACGGCCAAAAACCCTGAAAAAGAAAAAAAATGATTGGCGTACTAATGTAACTGTCCGGAACCTGACTCCCCACAAGGATTACCATAAGGGGCGGGAACCATTTCCAACATAGTCTCTCCATAAAGATCTTCTCCCGATATATGGTGATACGACAATTAACGATATGAGGGCCACAAACAAACAAATACTAAATAATGAAATGCAAAATAAACTACATTTTGAAAAGGTTTTATGTCCAATTCTGCTTATTGGAAAAGCAGAACGTATTTTTCCTCATTGCCTGTCATCGACGACCAATTGATTTTGACTGGAACGACCGAACGTCTGCTCCCATGTTCACCTTTGTGTTGTTTTTCTGCGCGCAGGTTAGCGTTAGCCAAGCAGCGAGCTGTCAGACGTCCGAAGGGAAGTCAGTGCTCAGGGATCTGACCGCTGCCCGGTGGTTTTTTTAGGTTTTGATTTTTGTGGGCTGGATGAGAAAATCCAAACCTAAAGAAAAAACGGCGCAGATGGCGAAAACCTCTTTGACCGTCCGGACGTCGGCTTCCTTCTTTTCCACACAAAGGAGACGTATGGGGGGAAGACATAGAGTATAATGGCAAAAAGCTGAGCTTAAATTGTTAGGAATCGTGCAGTGTCAAGACAACTTTCTCCCAAATCCCCGATTATGCAACAACAACAACAAAAATGAATGTGTCATGTTAGAATATTGCGACAAAAATGATGCCTATTCAAGCTAGTCCAAATATTATAAAGGGAGCAAATGTTTCGAGCATGCAAAAATTTAAAAAGGAAATAAGTACTGTATCACAGTTTGCCTTTATAAAGTCATCCATGTCATTTCACTGAATGTAATCCAAATATGATACAAAAATAAAGTTGCTGAACCCTTTTGTGTGCAAAATAGAATTGGATTTGTTTTTAACTTGTACTGAGCGCTCGCTCCTTGAACACATCGGCTGCCATGGACGGCGCTATAGACGTCCGGTCCATGAGGACTGGGAAGGGTCGTTTGTTCAATGTCCACTGAAAGGGTTAAAAAGAAAAAAAAATATTAAAAAAAGCACGTTTCATTTCAGTCCAGTCACTGTCATAGGATACTTAGAAGGTGCGTTTTGTCTGAATTTTGGAGAAAAAAAACACTTTGTCAAGTCCTGATTGTGTCCAAATATACAGCACGGTGTAAAGCATCACTAGGTAACTTTTCAGTTTTGGTTGATTTTAGCGAAGCCAGTGGACAAAAGTGGTAGTATTTAACCTTAAGGAAGACTGCGTTTCCCATGAGGACCAGCGCACACCCGCACAGTTGTCATAAAATCATCAACTCCCTGTCGCCTGCAGATGGATTAAACAATTCTGTTTCCAGCGGCTGTGTGAAGGAGGAATAGTAGTAAGGTTGTGTCTAAACAATAGCATCGACGATGGTTGAGAGGGAGAGGTGGGGTGCGTCTCGCCAGCGAGTAAAAGTTTTTTCTTGGGTATCCTAGTAGCCTCCCTTTTTTTTCCCCTCCTTGGACAAAATTTTTTTGTCAGTTTTGTTGCTCTGCAGTCTTTGCAGAATTTTGCGCGAAAGCTTTTGCATCGACTTCTGTCTTTATAATGAATGGGGAGAGGGGAAAGTGACATATGTAAAGCAGTCAGCACATTTCTTATTTAAATTTTTTTTTTTTTGCATGCCACCCTTCCTCAGAAGTTAATTATTGCTGGTGAAAGCGATAGAGTCCCTCAAGATATGAAATAGGTGCCATGCAACTAATTGTCAGTCGACATACCACATGAAAATATTTTGAAAAGTTAGCTAGTGTTGCTTTAAGATGAAACGTCAATCCAAAAGTGCGAGTTGACTGTGAGTTAGCTTGAGAATGACCCCTAGAGGGAGCCCCCAAGTGAAGCCGTGCTTTGGAGTGAATGCGCGTGACCTCTCGGAGCGGGTCGCGTCGCTCACTCACCGCGGTGAGAAAAGTCTCAAAGGCGCTCGATAACTTGACTTTGAGAGGCCTTCCCGTCTCCCTGGCAACCCTCGAAAGCAAAACACGCTGCCGAGCCGATCCTCGTATCAAACGCCATTTTCATTCAACTTTATTGAGCCGTGAATCAAAGACGCGCTTCTCTTCGTTCCGCAACACATTTCCGCTCCGGCTGTCTGCATGCGGTCGGCAATGACGTCAGAGGAGAGGGGTCACGCGAATGTCAACTGTGCGTGACGACACGGTTTTGTGCCACCGACTGCATTTTTGCGCCATTTTTTAAAATTAAACGATTCAGTAAGAACAAAACACAAAGACACAAACATAGAAAATACAATAAAACGCGTATTAACACAAAACTATACAAAATAGCATATGCAATGGGTTTAAAAAAAAATACCCATTACATTTTTAACTTTGATATTGACTTACAATATATCGTGAAGGAATCTGACCTTTTAGCCAGACTGCCGGACCTGCGCTGGCACAGCTCCAACGGCCCGGGCCGGTGAGATCCCGGCTAAAGGGCCACACTCCTCGTTTACCTAGTCTTGCCACCTTGTACTGAGTCCATCGAAAGCTGGAAAAAGGCTTCGAACCACAAGTTGACAATTTATTCAAGTTGACAGCGATCAAAAGGCAAGGCGAAACAGACTCAGGTGAGTAGGCAGACTCGTTCCATGCAGGGTCACCATATAACAAGTCAACAAAATGTTCCCGAGAAAAATGACAACGAATAGTTCAACATTCAGTCTTTTTGAAGACTCTATGGGGACGGGCTGTGGGCAGAAGAAGGTGTGCTTGGGCGTTGTTTAAGATTATTGTCTGTATATTGGACTGGAGGATTCGGGAGTTACTGTTGTCAGGGCAACGAGGGTTGTGGATTTTGCCACCTCAGTGTCAAAGGGGCTCTTGGAGTCTTATCAGTTGAATATCGGGCGTTCTCCGGTGTTCCTTTTGTCGGACGTCCCGCCATTTGTTCTGGACGGTCCGGGAGAACTGATTGGGTGAATTGGTGGTGCAGACGTGGGCTTGTCAGTGTCAATCTTGCTCAGTCAGTTGCATGACACACACGTTGGGCTTCTGTGATAAGAAGGCGTCATGTATCTTTTATGCCCTATATTTGTTTTATTGCATAAGTGCTACTTATTTTATATTGGGTGTATTACAAATAGTCGATCGGTAAATGCGAGAAAAGATACTATTCCCTTCAAGAGTCATTTCATTTTTTAAGGCAATTTATAGGGAATGTTTTGAAGAATTTGCACTCATGAATAAATAATGTAGCCAAAAATAAAATCAGAATAACAAAATGAATGGTCTTCCATATACAGTAGACTGTATAAAACGGCAAAAAGCCAAAAATGAACATTTCCAAACGACTGCATTCGCCTTACCCGAATGAGATTTGTGACGTTGGCAAGAAAAAAAAGCGCGTCCTTGCTGAAGAGAGGAGGAGGAGCCTTCCAGAGGGGCTTACCTGACCCCCGCCCCGCCTCCTTCGCGCGACGCTCGCTCGCTCGCTCGCAACTTTTCTTCACACTTTTGGGCGCGTGAAGGAAAAGCGCCCGCATCGCATGCACCGAGATTTGGACTGTGACGTCACGTCATGGAGCTACCGCTGCTTGTGATCGCGATGACGATAACGTCGCAGGTCAGTCCACCTTTCACATTCGCGCGTGGACAAACAATAAAGACGTCCGATCCAACGACTGGGAGGGGATCGGACGACTAGCGCCGCCAGTCTCGCGCGCGCGCGCGCGCACGCACACACAAAACAAATACACTGTGAGGTGATGTCGAGTTGAAGTAACTTCTCAGTTGCAGTTGCTGGGCGCGTCCGGTCGCCACCTTAGCAAGCGCTACACCATCAACCCGCTGGGATACAAGTGGCCGCACCGAAACATCACGTACAGGTATAACGCGCCCGGCCGCCCAGGTGCACGCGCAGGTGCTGACCGACCGCGCGCGTACGTACGCACCTCACGGCAGGTTGGAGTCGTTTCCCGACACGCTGAGCGCCGACGCCACCAGGAAGGCATTCGGCTTGGCTTTCTCCATATGGAGCGACGTGTCCCCGCTCAGCTTCACCGAAGTCCACAACCGCACAGCCGACATTACCGTCGGTAACGCAAATGACGTCTTCCTTCAACCTCTAAATCAAAACTTCCTATCTCAACTTGTTGTTCATCTGAGAACAACCACATCAGATGTTCACTCAGCAGTTTTATCCAAACTATTATTTCATTATTATCCATATTTGACAACTCTAGGACTTAATAAAGTAACGACATAAAATCTTACAGAACAAAACCATTGTAATTGTGTTCCTTATGAGGCATGTCTACATAAAGAAATATAAACCTTAAACTTAAAAAATCAGATTCCCCGGAGGCTTTTATTTTTCAAGATTTCTTCATTTCTTTTTTTCTCTCAACGTGGAGAGAGAGAGAAGACAGAACACTTAACAAGAGTCAGCGGGAACAATAAAAACACGAAATACATGGAAATCGAACGACCAAATGATCACATTAAGATCCATACAAACACCAGAATCACAGAAAATGAAAGAAAGGGATGGATTGCAAATACTGAATTTAGATTAAAACGACAACTTAAAGATGTGGACCTTTCTAGATAACACTGTGAAGAGAACGGACAAATATGGTTGCCTATAGAGTGTAGAGACGCATGGATCGAAATAGCCGTGGGGTAATTATTAAAGTAGAAAACTATACGTATAAGAAAAACATTTGTAGTGTTAGTCTTTTTTTTTTTTTTTAAATCCCCACAATAAACCTGGTGTAAGAATTTTCACTATTTGGTCGAACACGGTTTATAAGGGTTACACCATTTGTTTCCAACCACCAGATGTCCTCGGACTCCTCACCACACACCCAGGTCAAAGAGGAACAGCGTGCAGAGGAGAAAGGGTTATGCGGTGGCTTAGTGGCACGCAGACGGCTTCTTAAAAATGTATTTATTCTTTTTTTTTAAAAGAAAGTTTTCGGTGATCAAGTACTCGGTGGCATGTCTGCACAGTCGGCTAGCACACACATATGCAACCAAAAAAAGCCCAGTCAATAGGGGCACTTTGGGCATGTTGGGGGAAAGGGGCAGGTGCTCAAGCACCCTCCGCCCCCTACTTCTGCACGTGCCTGGCTGCCAGTATTTTGCTGTGAAATTATAACCCCCCCCCTTACCGTAATGACTTTAACCTTGCCGGCAGCCACAGTCGAAGAAATTTTCCCGTAAATTTGACACAATTTAGTTACGTTATCGTAATGGTATTTACATTGTTGCTGTAGTTTTTATGGTGCAGGCTATACCAGAGCTGCTGGTATTTTACCATAAATTATACAGACTTTTTCCGGGGTGTAACGTGATATCGTTTACATTGTCACCGTATATTTAATGGTGAACTACTGCCACAGCTGCGAGTATTTTACCGTAAATTTTACAGATTTATTTTAACAGTGTGATTTTGCATTGCATTTTTTAGGATTATTACCATTTCTTTTTAAAAATTATATGATTTATTTGTCGATGATGTATTTTAATGGACTTTTTCAACTTGATAGCAAAAACACAAAAGATTTGTAATTCTTTAAAAAATTTTGGCGTCAAGGAGTGAAACACAAAAAGAGAATATTCACAGTTTTGTTCAGTTTTCTCATATTTTAACCCTTTTTTTTTATACACATATACAATATACACATTATTATTTTTATATACAATACATATATTTCAAAAAGGTATAAAAAGAGGATTTTTGTCTCCAAAATGTCGACAATGGTGGCTGTCGAAGGCACGCGCATGCACATTTTATAGGCTGCCATGACAGACGTCCTGCAGTGTCGGATTCGGATTCCAAAATTATGCGGACAGCGAGAAAGGTTTATATTGTTTTTTTGTTTTGTTTTGTTTTGTTTTGTTTTGCGTAAGGTTTCTACGCGTCCAACCACTCGGACTGCTGGTCGTCGCCTCTGCACCCGTGTTTCGACGGCGCCAACGGCGAGTTGGCGCACGCTTTCCTTCCGCCGCGCGGTGAGATCCACTTGGACAAGCACGAGTTCTGGATCGTCGGGAGGTCCAGGTTCAGCTGGAGACACGGTAGGACAATGTTACGCGTGCATGCACACCTGTCCATCAAGCGCTGACTTTGCGCGCGCGCGCGTGGCAGGCGTGTGGCTGAACGACCTGGTGCAGGTGGCCGCGCACGAGATCGGCCACGCGCTGGGCCTGTGGCACTCGGCCGACCCGCGCGCCCTCATGCACCCGAACGCCACCTTCACCGGCCAGAGGAACGTCGGGCGAGACGACGTCCGGGCCATACGGAGGCTCTACGGTCGGTCGGGCTACGCGCGAGTGCATGTGAGCGTGCAGTTGGCATGAGACTTTCTGATTTCATTAAATGGTGAAAAGTCTCCAAACTTAAGACCGAGGCTGTATTATGTTATTTTGTTATATATTATAATAATGATTATATAATTTTGCTATATTACTGTTTGTTTTTATGTAAAAGTCCAAGTTTGGCTTGTGCGTGTTCATGTGCGTGTGTGTTTTTATGCGTGCACCTGTGTACGTGATTGATTGTTGTCGTTGTCACACGCAGGCTGCGTGGACAAGAAGCGCGCGTGCGCCGCTTGGGCCGGCTCGGGCTGGTGCGAGCGTCGCCGGCGCTTCATGAACAAGAACTGCCCGCGCCGCTGCCACCTGTGCTTCGGTGAGTCCGTCCGTCCGTCACGCCCGCGCGCCGCGCCACCTCGCGTCACCCGGCCACGCCCCCTCCTTTCAGAGCCGCCGGACGCCGCGGCCACGCCGACGCCGCCCCCCAACGTCAAGGTGAAAGTGGTCCCTCGGGGGAAGGTGGTGGGCTTTCGCTGCGGCACCAAGAACCTGTCGTCGCCTCCCGACGTCAGGTCAGTCGTCAATGAAATGAGTTTATCGCTCCCACTTCAAAATGGATTGGACGTCCATTGCCGTCAATGGCAGTCACCGAGTAAAGACATTGATCAAATAAGGAGAGATTGAGAAATAAACTATAGACCCTACCCACGTGACGTCACAACTCCGCTCTACTGAATGGTACCGCCCACTTGTCCGTCAAAACATAGTGTTAACCTGTTACGGCCACGTACATTTCTCCTATTTACGGCGTGTTTTTCTGCTCCTTAACATTAACAAATCAAAATGGTGAAGGCGTGTGTGGCTGTTGGTTGCACTAACAGAGAAGATGGAAGGAGAGACTTGAAGTTTTACCGTATTCCGAGGGATCCAAAGAGGAGAGCGAAATGGACGGCTGCAATTCGACGTGAAAACTGGGCACCAAAAAATCACCACAGACTATGTAGTAGTCATTTTATATCCGGTAAGATGCATTTAAGATATACTTAGAGGGTTTTGGGCTGACAAATAACCACAATTAAGATCATTGCGAGGCTAATCGCCGACAACATACGACGTAGTACGACATAGTTTCAAATTCAAGATGTTTGTGACTTCCCTTTCTTCCACCATCGTTATTTTTTGAATAATATTTAGCTGGTACCAAGTGAAAGAAACTGGCCTCGTCTACGGGGCTGACAAATAACCACAATTAAGATCATTGCTAGGCTAATCGCCGACAACATACACGTATGTATGTAGTGAGAGTGCTATCGCTAAACCATATAAACATTAAAAGCCTTAACTCCATTGACAAACGACATGAAATACATTAGACTTGACAGTGGATGTTAGCGATAACAAAAGATTTTGAATTGAAAATTTCGTAACTCACCTTTCCAAGCACAAGATAGATTCCTGCCGAATTTTCGTGGACGAGGACCTGTTTCACCCAACCAGCAACGAAGTATTTATAAGCCTCCAAGCTCTTGAAGTTTTTCATATTTTCGTGAGAATAGGCTGATTTAGTGTGCACAAGATAATTGTAAATATCTGCGTAGCAGATGTCAGGCAGACAGGGCGAAGACAGTGGGTCGAAAAACATCGATTTGGGCATCAAATATGGATCTGGCGACTGTATAGAACGAAGCTTTTCCACATAACGCCTTTTATGCAACACATCCAGTGAGTTTACGGCATCAGAATGCACCGGGTCTTCCATGAAATGCATTTTAAATTCCTCGATCAATTGAAAACAATGCTAATACAGAGACAAAATGACGGACAAGTGGGCGGAACCACACAGCGAGCACGTGGTTTTGTGACGTCGGTGGGTAGGGTATATAGTTTTAATGTCAATGCATGGGAACATCGCCAGTAGAGGGCGATGAAAGCTCTTTCTGCTGTCAATTTCAGCGTGTTGATCACAAATAGACATCCAATCCACTGAAGTGGGAGTCTAGCTGTCAGCCCTCCCACGTCAAATAGAATGGACGTCACCGGCAGCCGATGAGTTAAAGGTCCAAATATCCTCCATAAAGAGTAGTTCAAAACAAAAATGACTCAAAATTGGAATGGCTTTTGACAACCCAAAGTCCCGCAGTGCATCATGAAAGTGGCTTGCATACAGATACAGTACTTATACAAGTAAACTAAATCATTAGAGATGTACTCAAGTACTTTGTAAGTGACGTACTTCTTTAGAGTCACTTTTGATATGATGGCATCTACTCAAATACTTTTAAATGTAAATAATTAGAGATGCACTCAAATACTGTAAGTGACCGTAAAACTATAAAATCATCGAAAGTACTTTTGAATAAAAGTCCCATAAATACTTTGAAGTCGATGGGAGTACTTCTTAACCCGCATACCAAAAGTCAAGAAATTACTCTGAGACATCCTGAAATACTTGTAAAAGTAGACTACTTATTTGGAGATGTATTCCAATAATTTGTGAGTGACGATAATATGATGAAATGTACTTCTTGAAAGTTGCTTATTAAGTATATACTGTATTGAAAGGGATCCTAATACTATGACATCCACTCAGTGGCGGTCCTGGCTACTTGCCCCCCCCCCCCCCCTTTTCTTCTGACACACACGACTCTCAGCAGCAGTTGACATGATAGTAAGGGGCGCCCTAGCGCCCACTCTACTAACTTGACGTGGAAATAAGCGGTATTAGTCTAGAAAACTAGCTGATTTTTTTTTGTTTTCCTCCTCGAGGGCGCTTGTGCGCCCCCAAATAGATTGCGCCCTGGGCTGTCGCCCACATTGCCCATAGCAAAAACCGCCTGTGCATCCACTGGAGTACTTGCCGAAAGTAAAGTCGTTACCCTGAGACAAATACTTGTTCAAAGTGCATGGCCTAAAGACAATCAACTTGACTCAATTAAGTAAGTACTTGTCAAAAGTAACCTAATCCCCTGAAATACGTACCAAAAGCAATTGAAGATTCAACAAAACACTTCCTTAAAGCGGCTTAAATTTGATCAAATGCGTTCAAATATGTATCAAAGTAAATACTTAGAGATGTACTCAAATACTTTGTATGTGACCGTAAAACTATGACATCTATCGGGAAATACAGTGGAATGAAACGTATCTGAACCTTTTGGAATTTCTCACATTTCTGCATAAAATCATCATCAAATGTGAGCCTATCTTTGTCAAAATCACACAGATGAAAAAACAGTGTCTGCTTTAACTTTCATATTTTCACAAGGATAGAATGGAAACAATGACAGAAGGGTGACAAACCCTTTGGCAGCAATAACTTCAACCAGAGGCTTCCTGTAGCTACAGATGTCTGGCACTTCAATCAGGACTAATCTTATCTACAAAACTGCTGTTGTTCAGTCAGATTCCTGGGATGTCTGGCATGAATCGCCATCTTTAGGTCATGCCACAGCATCTCAGTGGGGTTCAAGTCTGGACTTTGACTTGGTCACTCCAGAACGTGTATTTTGTTCTTCTAAAACCATTATGAATTTCTTTTACTTATTCGTTTTGGGTCATTGTCTTGCTGCAGCATCCATCCTCTTTTTAGCCTCAATTGTCTGACGGACGGCCTCAGGTTTTCCTGCAAAACATCCTTTTGAATTCATTCTTCCATTGATGATTACAAGTTGTCCAGGGCCTGAAGCAGCAAAACAGCCTCAAATCATGACGCGCCCTCCACCATGCTTGACGGTGGGGATGAGGTGTTGATGTTGGTGAGCTGTTCCATTTTTCCTCCACACAGGACATTGTGTGTAACTCCCAAACAATTCGACTTTGGTTTTATCAGTCCACAAAATATTTTGCCAAAACTCCTGTGGAGTGTCCAAGTGCCTTTTTGCAAACATTAAACGAGCAGCAATGTTTTTTTTAGACAGCAGTGGCTTCGTCCGTGGAGTCCTCCCACGAACACCGTAGTTTTACATATAGTTGATGTGTGCACAGAGATATTGGACCGTGCCATTGATTTCTGTAGTCTTTAGCAGACACTCTAGAGTTCTTTTTGACCTGTCTGAGTATTCTGCGCTGAACTCTTGCCGTCATCTTTGGCGGACGGCCACTCCTTGGGAGAGAAGCAACAGTGCCAAACTCTCTCCTTTTGTAGATGACTGTCGATTGATGAACATCCAGACTTTTAGAGAGGGTTTTGTATCCTTTCCCAGCTTTATATAAATCAACAATGCTGGATCGCAGGTCGTCAGACAGCTCTTTTGACCGAGCCATGATGCACGTTAGACAATGCTTCTCATTAAGACTGGTATTTCATACCAGGTGTGTGTGTGTGTGTGTGTGTGTATGGTGGGCAGGGCAGCCTTAAACCACTCATCAGTGAATGGGCATACACCTGACTTAAATTGTTTGGTAATAATTGGTTTCAATTGCTCTTTAAGTCTCCTTAGACCACAGGTCTCAAACCGGTCCTCAAAGGGCCGCAGGGGGTACTGGATTTCATTCCAACCAAACGAGACAAATACCTTTTCACCAATCTGGTTTCTTACAAGTGTAATCAGTTGATTGCAATCAGGTGCTGCTTATGTTAGTAGAAACCTCACTGGTTGGACTGTTTGTGCTGGATCTGTTGGAACAAAAACCAGGACCCACTGCGGCCCTTTGTGGAGTCGGTTTGAGACCGCTGCCTTAGACAGAGGATTCACTTAGTTACCCCCACCCCCCCACCCCACCCCTCTCTGTCATTGTTTGCATGCTATCCTCATTATAATATGAAAACCTATTAATGTTTGGCTGGTTTTAGTTAAAGCAGACACTGTCTTTTTTCCATCTGTGTGATTTTGACAACGATCAGATCACATTTAATGGTGATTTTATGCAGAAATGAGAGAAATTCCAGAAGGTTCAGATACTTTTCCATGCCACTGTATGTACCGGCCATTTCTGTTTGTGACAGTAATACAATGAAATCTGCTTCTGCGTAGTTGTATGCTTCTTAAAAATGCTTAACTTAAACACTACTTCTTTTGAATGGAACGACCGTTTCCGTTGCAGCTGGTACAAAGACGGCGAGCGCATCGCGGCGTCCGTCCCGGGCCACATCGCGCTGAAAGGCCGCGACCTCCGAATCGTGGCCAACGAGTTCAACGAGGGCGTGTACACCTGCCGTCTCCGCCGACGGCGCCGCGGCGACGCCGTGGCCGCCGACTCCTGGAGCATCCGACTGAGCGACGCCGGAGGAGCGTGACCTCGTTCGGGGAGTATTTCGCTCGTAAAGCCGTTTGGACCGTCGCGGCGACCGCTCGCCTTACCAAGTCAGATGGAGTTACGATCTCATTGAAACTCTTTAGAAAGTCTGCTTTCGTCGAGAATTTTGGAAATTGGACAATACTTTGTTTTTGTTTTTAAATGAAAACCTCAAGAAACCTTTTTGTTTTTGCATTATTCAAATATTCAACATGAAATACACATTAAAAACCAAAAAGAGAATATTGGCGAGTATTTTTTTTGATTACAAAAAAAAAGGAAAAAAAAATCTTTTTTAAAGATAACGGTTCATTCTTCAAGGTACCATGCGAGTGTGTTTTTCGTCAAAGGACTACAATAAATAAGTATCATATAGTCATAAAATATTATAGCATAAATAGGAAAAAAAGTTTTGACGACGACTTTCCAGAAACATTCGCAATTTATTCCAAGTCAAGAATACCTATACTGTACTGCGAGATAACTGGCCTGGCAAGACATAGTAAAAACTCCAGCAGCACGCATGAAGGCATTGACCAAAGATCCAACCAAATGCTTGGGTCTTTTAAGGGAGGCGTTCGTTCGGCCGGTTGGCGGGGCGTCGTCCGAGCCGAGGTCGCGTCAGTCCCGGATTGGGCAAAGCGTTGACTCTTGTTTGTCGTCTTTTCGCCCGCCTTATCGTCCTTGCAGGCCTTATCGTGCTGACGCCTGTGAATTCGCCATTATCACCAGTGTTGGGAATAACGCCGTTATAAATAACGCCAATATTCTTTCAGTAGCGGGGTTATCTAACTCATTATTTTTTCCGCCATTACCGTTACCGACGGTCAAAAGCGGTGCGTTACTTACTTTGAATAAATTGAAGAAACTACCAGCCGTAGCCAGTCTACTCCGCTCTGTTTATTTGTCATCCGAGACTTGGGGTGCGTTCAGGTTCATGGCAATGAAAATAGTAAACACACATAGTCTACCTTTGCAAGAACGCAGGTCCCGCAGCAAAACTGTACGTAGCTTTGTAGCGATTTGTAATTTCGGAATTGCTGATGAGTTTCGTAACATAGACCAAACAATAAATACAGCAGAATGTCCATTTGGCGTCATTGTGGAAGCCCGTCGACATCTTTACTCCATTTGTCTTCGGCTTGCTCGTAAGGGTCAGCATTGTTCACATCCTTGAGTTTGATCACATATTTGTTCTTCGCCTAATGAGTTTGTCTCTTTATCGAACTGGCAAGTTAAAGTTTAATGTCCCGTGAGCCAGACCTGCTTCCAATATGAAATCTCACATGATCCCCCATTCTGTGACTTAAACACTCGAGCCTAATAGCGCACGTACTTCAGAGTCGGTGTTTTCACACACAAACCGGGACAGCGCATGCGTCAAACACACACACGCAAAACAGATGCAGAGGGACATGATGGCAGAGCATTCAGAGGAAAATTTGTCCTTTACGAGGTGGTAAAGTATTCCAAATTGGTCGAAATTCAAGGAAAGAACGTGCATGTAAAGTGTAATTTATGTCCCGGGGCAAAGCTTTTGTCGACGTCTGTGGTAAGCAATTCAAATCTGTTTATTTTTGTTGCACTTCAAGTGTAGGATAAATCTGTTGCAGGTGAGGTGCAATAAATATTACAAGGTTCAATAACACAACTACCTGTCTGTTATTCTCTATTCAACTGACTCGAATACTGCTCAGAAAATTTCAAATTCTTTGACATACAACAACTTCTTTTTAAAGTAACGGAAATAGTTACTTTCCCTCGTAACTAGTTACTTTTACTATAGAGTAATTCAGTTACTAACTGAAGTGAGTAACTATAACTAATTACTTTTTAAAGTAACATGCCCAACACTGATCATCACACACATACGCAGAGTTTAAGGGGTGGGGGGGCGGAGGGGTAACCCCCCCCCCCCAACCCCCCCGGTGGCCGAAAAGTGTCATTGCATGTAATTGATTTTCCTATATATGATTTTAAAATTAAGAGTTTTCCGGTATAATATTGTCTCTAAAAGTTGTAAAGCAATAAAAAAAAAACAACAACAAAAATGAATGAAATGGACAAAAAAAGATATTTATATAATGGGTCAAAATTATTTTTCGAACAGATCATGTGACTGGCACCGTAGACAGTCATTTGCTTTGCTTAGTCAAAACCACCCGAGGACCCAAGTGGCAAAATGTATTTACTTAATTTTTCCAAACCTAAGCTTTCAAAAGCGACAGCAACTACTGAGCGAGAACCAAGTATTGAAAATGGGGACCATGAAATGCCAGATAGCACCGCCAAAATAGTGAGTGGAGTTTCAATTTGCCCCACTAAAGATGCTACTAACTGTACAACAAAGCCACCACCGGTGTCTTGCCAATGTAGTTACCCCAGTCAAAAATGGTATCCCCAAGCCGTGGGAGCGCATCTGAGTTATGTCGACTCAAACAATTAATTGAAGAACCACAGTTATATATTCGACATTTATTTAACTGGACAAACTCCATACAGGACTTGAATTACAGTAATAACGGTTATAGGTCATCCTACGTGTAAAACAGTACAACTTTTTTTTTTTTTTACATTCAGTACGTATGTTACATTATACGACAGAAAAAAAAGTTTTTTTTTTTTTTTTTTTTGAAGGATGGGCCATTTTTTAAAACCTGGCAGATAACTACATCACCAAAACACGCAAATCAGTGCAGCGCAGTGGCTCCACTCAGGAGATACAATTTTTGACAGGGGTAACTACATTGGCACGACACCGGCGGGCGTACCATATTCAATGGATGACAATCTTGGCGAAAAGTTTAGCTGTCCTAAGCAGCCTGATTTAGAATTCCCATCAAGAATGATGGGAAACAAAAAAACGCTCATTTTCAACTTATGATTCTAAACATTTTTGTAAGTGAATTTTCTTGCTGACACTGCGTTTCGGGTCATCAACATGTTGTGCCCCCCCACCCTAAAAGTCAAACTCCGCCTATGATCACACAGCTAGTTCGCACTCAGACTTGGGTATCTCCAATTGTTGGATTTTATTATGTATTGGTGCAATAAAATCAGGCATGTCTAATGAGGACTTTTGATGAGGATATTAATAAAAAATACTATTTCTCTGTAAAAACTACTATTAAAAAAATCAAATGAAGAGACTACTGTAGGATTTGGAGCATCCCTAGGTCAGCAAAACGTTTGAAGATTCTCTTTTCATGAGTTGATGAAGTCATTCGCTGCTATTGACAATGATAGATGTCAAATCCATTTCAAGTGGGACGGAAGGCCTAGAACCAAGGGCGTAGGTTTGCATAGGGACGTAACACTAGCATCTTTTCAGGATGCTCAAACTGTCCCCATCAAATTTTAACCAACATTATTTATAATGTATAATGAGTTCAGCTACATAGGTCATTTAGAAGATTGTCTTCCCATGTGATGTAAGGATTTGAATAGATTCTACCATTATTAAGTGAATTATTTTCATTATGTTCAGTCTTACAATGATCCCTTTTCAATTGCTGAATGTGCCGGTCCATTTCATCCCAAAACCGCACGTTTGATTGGCTGATGAATTGAACACCCCGCTACACAGACACACACTCACACAGCCCTGACAGATTCATGTCGACAACATGCCGCGTCTTTCAAAAAGGAGGGAAATCAGAAGTTTTTTTCGGCCAGCGGCAGCCACTGTAAGTACGGCAAAAAGACGTCAAAGTTGTGGAGGTGGGGGACACGCCACTCATTTTGCCACTGCAAGTCTGACCTGCATCAGACTTACATAAGACTGAACTTTACGCACTTGCTAACCTGCAAAACGACTGCAGTTAGGACAGCCTCAACAAGGAACAACCAAGTCAAGCTAGCCAATGAAGGGAATAGTATCTTTTCTCGTATATACCGATCGACTTTTTGTATTACTCTAACACACCCAATATAAAATAAATAAATAGTACTTATACCATAGTTTAAGGAAAACAAGCAGAATATATTTGACATAGGGCATAAGCGATACACGACTCCTTGTCATCACGGAAGTCCAACGTGTGCGTCAGGCAACCGACCGAGCAAGATCGCTGCTGACAAGCCCACGTCTGCACCGCCAACTCTCGCAATCAGTTCTCCCGGACAGTCCAGAACAAATGGCGGGACGTCCTGTCCCGACACAAGGAACACTGGAGAACGCCCGATATCCAACTGATAACACGACTGATAAGACTCCAAGAGCCCCTTTGTCGCGGACGTGGCAAAATCCATTACCCTCGTTGCCCTGACAACAATAACTCCCGAATCCTCCTAACCGTTTGTTGATTTGTGATATGGTGACTTTGGAACGAGTCTGCCTCCTTGCCCGAGTCTATTTCTGTTTTGCCCTGCCGTTTGATTGCTGTCGACCTGAATAAACTGTCAACTTGTGCGTTCTAGCCTTTATCCAGCTTTCAAGATGGAGTCGGTGCAAGAGCTTAAGACGAAGGTGAACGTGCAGAGTTTGGCCTTTTGGCCGGGTTGTCGGTGTTCCGCCGGCCCGGGTCGTTGGCTCTGCGCCAGCGCGGGTCCGCCGGTTCGGCTGGCGTGATTCTGGCTAGAAGGTCAGATTCCTTCACCGTCCCTCATTTGGATCATTGTTTGCATTATGTGCGTTATGGTAATGCACCGCGGTGGCTTCAGAGTGCATGTCCCTTTAATAAAACCAATGGCGAGATATCCAAGAATGGGTCCACTTCAGGGGGGCACTGACATGACGTTTAACTGACATGGAAAAAAAAAAATCACACAACAAAATTTCATGAGAGTACTTTGGTTCAAGTCTTGGGGTATGCCTCAGATGTAGATCGGTCCTTATTTATCTCAGATTTTTTTTCATTCATTTTTTCCCAAATCACTTTTATATTACAATACTTTAGTTTGAATCTAAAGGTGCTCCAATGTTCCCCAGAAGTAGGCCCATTTTTGGATAGTCCACTTTTCCCACGACGGCGAGGTCGCGACCCGGCCGAGCGGCGCTGGCGGACTTCTTCCGCGGAGGCGCGATGGCATCGGGTCGCTCCGGAAACCGAGCGCCGGTCACCGTGGAAATCTTTTGTGCGAAACTTTCATTAGAAATGATTGACGAGCCCAGCGCGCACAATCATCATCATTGCGACGGAAGGCGCCCGTCGGTCGGTCGGTCGGTCGGTCGCCGTGGCGATGTGCATGCATGGCTGTTTTTTTTTTTTTTTTTGTTGCTCTCAGCTCAACTGGAATAAAAAGCCACTGAAACAGAAAATGAAAACCCGGCCTCTGAAAGATAAATACGTCTTTCCGTACATCACCATTTGGGGAGTAAAAGTACACCTTGGTTACATTTGACCAAGTATTGTTCAGTTCTCAATTGCTTTTATTGATTTCATCTCATGTTACTTTTGGCAAGTACTCCAGTAGATGTCATATTTTTAAAGTTCCTTTTAAGAAGTACTTCAGAGTCGGAGGTGGTTGTAATGCTTCACATTAGCGGCCAGGTCAGGCGGCCGCTAGCCTCATTCGCTAACAGAGTAGCATTGTACTTCGACAATATACGTAAATAGAACGCTAACTGCACGGTTAGAAGAATAATCTAGACTGTTTTACGTCCATATCTATGAAGAATTCGGGGATATAAGCATTTCTTCACAAGAATTTCCAGCAGAAAAGCTCTGTTTATATCCAACGGCCGCTAGCCTCATTCGCTAACAGTATATAATGTGTAATGATTATTAATATGCTGTGATTGTATATAGAGTTGATTAATAATCAATGATTTATAACTGATTCTGCATGTTTTCCTCAAGTATTACATTTCTGATGTTTAATTGGGTGATTTATTAGCTGTTGAAAACTTAAGTTGCTATTTTGATCAAAAACTTATAGGCTATGTTAAATATTGCTATTGATCCTGAAAATATAGGTGATTCTCTCTGCATTTGGTGATTTTTGTGCATCTAGTGTAAAATCTCAGACATTTATAGCCATTTTAAGTTGTATTATACTAATATAAAAAATATTTCATGGGGATTTTATAAGGGAATGACTTTGAATTTTTTGATGCCGCTGCTCATGGAGACTCATATATGGCTAAGGTAGGTACCTGTTCTGGTTTTAAGTCGGTAGCAGCTTTGGTTTTGAGAATATTTGAAGTTTTTGAAAATAGGTCCCCTACGAATCGGCCCCGTTTCCCGTGTCATGTCAATAGGTTACTAAGTCTATGGCCAGAGATGCCGACAGTCGCCGTCTCAGTTTCACGGATGAGTCGTCGCTGCAATAACCACATGACTCCGTTATACCAGTCAGCGGTAACGATGTTTTTTCTCCACTAGAGCAGTGATCCCCAACCATTGGGCCGCGGACCACTACCGGTCCGTGGCGCATTTGCTACCGGGCCTTAGAGAAATAATCAATCATTTGTTAACGACCGCAATCTGGCCTGTGACTGTGGCCTTGATGCATCAAAATTCCTGTCCACTCTATAGACTAATTCGAGTAAAGCATTGTGTAGGTCCCCATCTAGTGGTTGGCTACAATTACTGGTGTGTGCACACCTATAGCAGCCCAGAGCCTGGCATTGTTAACAGCAACTTTAGCTGCTGTTGGTTGTGTGCTGCGGGCGGCGACGTCTTCCGACAGCTTTTTATGGGGAAAAGGCCACCTGCTGAGCCAGAAGAGGAGCCTGCTACCAAGTCCGTTCTGCATAATATGCGACTAAAAGCTAGAAAACGAGGCAACAAAAGCGAATGCACTGAAAACATCATACCTCAAGGCGAACCATATTGCTAACGCCAAGCTTGCGACCACAGATGATTGCCGTTTTAGGAGAGGCCACTGTTAAAAAAAAAAAAAAAAAAAAAAAGTTGATTTAGCGCATGGTGAGTGACATTTTCCCTGCACTTAATAGTCATTTTCAGCCCTGTTGCATAATTTTATATTTAGTGTCATTTTTTGCCACACATTGCCGGTCTGCGAAAAAAAAGCCCACACTACACTGGTCCGTTTTGCTTGGGGACCACTGCACTAGAGGACACTCGTGCTCTTTGGACGGGTGATGTTCCATAGTTTTTTTTGTCTTTTTCGCTTAATATGGTCATGTATTAGGTTATAGTACAGGATAATATTAACATTTCATATAGATGAAGTTGTGCTGAGAAAAATAATAAACCATGATTTGAAAAAAAAAAAAAATCAAACATCGTAAGCAGTTGCTCATTACTTGAGAATTCTTTTAAAGGAATACATTTTTACATGTCCTTGAGTAAATTTTTGGATGACTACTTTAACTTGAGTAATATTATTTTGAAGTAACACGACTCTCACCTCAGTCATTTTTTTGGCAACTATACCCACCTCTGTTCATAGTATTCAAGTAGTATTACTGTCACCAACAGATGCAGTCATCTCAAAAGATTTACTGCCCTAGATTTTGTAGTTTTACGGTCACTTACAAAGTATTTGAGTACATCTCCCAAGTATTCCAAGTGACTCTTTGTTGGATTTAACTCTGGTGTTAGAATGGGACGGGGTCGCCACCGATAGGTGACCACTACGATGACGTAAAATATACACACCGGGGTTTGATTGCGGGAGGAATCAATAGCAGTACACGGGCGCTCCACTTTCTGGTTTGGCTGGTGGGCGTTGTAGTTTCACTCGATTGCGTGTGTAGTTCCGCTTGCAGCCACTTGTCTGTGCTACTAGACGCTGTTGCCTGTATTTCCCATTACGTTTGATCATGGATCACATTGGAAATCACTCACTCACTCACTCACTCACTCACTCACTCAGGTGACTTGAAGTTCCGCTCCAAGACCCCTAATTTAGCCAACTTACAAAATTGTCCGATATGCATGTATGATACATCATTGGAAAGCTTAAAATTTCTATTTTCTGGGGGGGAGAAAAATTTTGAACAGGAGGGCATTTTTTGTTTTTTTTGTTTTGTTTTTTAAACAGCAAAACCCCATCTGGAGGTGAGAGCACGCAAGAGCAGAATTACATACGCCATGACTTTAACGATATATTATTGCGTACTTACTTTGTTTCGAGCCAAAAACTCCATGTAGCATGCATCACCGAGTGTCAAGACACAGCTGTGAATGGCCACAGCCGGATTTTGAGGGGATTTTATGGCTGAAACATGGTCATATAACAAGGGTCGCGATGCAGAAATCGCAGACATGAAGGAGTGGTCGAGAGTTTCTTTTTCATATATTTACCCTTTTAATTTTTTTTTTTTTCAATTTTTTTTTTGTTTGGATCGATTATTTTTCATCTTACATATCGGAGAAAATGCGACAGTAACAAAAAAATACAATTAAGCGATTGTTATGAGGTAGATATCCGAGAGTTTTTTACAGACGCCATTTTTTCCATTGTGACATAATTTGTTTAAAAGTTTAAGATATGTGAGTGAAAAAATGTTTTAAGTCGATTTAAAAAAAAAAACGAAATATGAGATCAATGAATGATTCTAAGCTAAAAACGACAGACATTTTGAATAATAAATATAATTAACTACCTTCGTTGTATGGCTGGGTTGAAACAAAAGTGGTTGCGCGGCGTCTGTAAACGGGGGTTTTCAGGGTAAAATGGACAAATTAAAAATAGTTCGGGGGCTTCATACGCCATGAATCTGCTATGGCAGCATATAGACATGTTGTTCTATCAAACACAACAGTTGTTTTGGCTAAAAATACAGCAGTTTCTTTTAAATAGGAGTGCAAGAGCAGAAACTGCTCTTTCAGTCTTGTCTGTGTTTTCCGCCATATACCATGTACAGTGCTGGCCAAAAGTATTGGTAAGTATTGTAATCAATTTCTCCTAGAAAATGATTGCTATTACAAATGCTTTGGTAGTAATATCTTCATTTATTTTGCTTGCAATGAAAAAAACACAAAAGAGAATGAAAAAAAAGAAAATAAATCATTATCCTTTTACACAAAACTCCAAAAATAGGCCAGACAAAAGTATCGGTACCCTCAGCCTAATACTTGGTAGCACAACCTTGAGACAAAATAACTGCCAACAACCGCTTCCGGTATCCATCGATGAGTTTCTTACAATGCTCTGCTGGAATTTGAGACCATTCTTCTTTGGCCAACTCCTCCAGGTATCTGAGATTTGAAGGGTGCCATTTTCAGATCTCTCCACAGGATTCAGGTCTGGACTCATTGCTGGCCAGTCTCCAGTGCTTTCCCTCAAAACATTTTCTAGTGTTTTTTGGGTCATTGTCCTGCTGGAAGATCTCTGAGGGAGACCCAGCTTTCTACATTATGCAGCAAAATTTGTTTGTATTCTTCAGACTTCATAATGCCATGCACACGGTCAAGCAGTCCAGTGCCAGAGGCAACAAAGCAACCCCAAATCATCAGGGAAACGCCACCATCTTTGACTGTGGGGACAGTGTTCTTTTCCTTGAAGGCCTCGTTTTTTTTCCCTGTTGATGCCTTTTCTCAAAAAGCTTTACCTTTGTCTCATCTGACCAGAGAGCATTCTTCCAAAACGTTTTTGGCTTTTTCGGGTAAGTTTTGGAAAACTCCAGCCTGGCTTTTAAATGTCTCTGGGTCAGAAGTGGGGTCTTCCTGGGTTTCGAGTCCCTTTTCACTGAGACGCCGACAGATATTACGGGTTGACACCAGGGGTCGCGTTAACCGAATATTTTCCGTCCTTGACTGATTTTTTAAAACGGTGACGGAAAAAACTGAAGTCCATCTGTCACCAGACCACAGGGTGGCGAGTGAGCATATTAATTAGCTATTGTCTCTCTTGATGCATGACGTCGTTGGCCTTACTCTGAAAAATGTCAAGGCAACTGAGTGTCCGAAGTTTTTTCATAAAGCCCCAAAACGACGATGGTGTTGATAAAAGAGGTGAAAAAACAGGGACTGCACAAGCGGGCACGCAATTCAAGTCCATGCGCACCAGGAGGAAGACTGCGTTCAGGCCACAGCAGGTGAACTGTTAATTTCATTGTTCCATATGTAGCCTACCTACTGGGGCCACAGTCAGCTCTTTTTGTCACTGCGGAGAAAAAGTTACATATTCATCTGCTTGATGTGTGATGGCACGGTGTGGATTCTCTGTTAAGCTTGTTCGCACAGAATATTCATTTAAAATGAATGAAAACTAAATACTATTGAATATGTTGAAGCGGTATGCAATGTTAAGAGTCTTGTTAGCTCCAATTGCTGTGTCCAGCTGCTGTAGCTCTGCTG
The DNA here is from genome assembly GCF_030265065.1 of Corythoichthys intestinalis. Classification (NCBI taxonomy): domain Eukaryota; kingdom Metazoa; phylum Chordata; class Actinopteri; order Syngnathiformes; family Syngnathidae; genus Corythoichthys; species Corythoichthys intestinalis. The sequence goes on from NC_080400.1 coordinate 387,598, forward strand.
CTCTCTGTGAACTCTCTATTCAAGCCGGAACGCGCGCGGCTGTTAAGTAAGTGTCTCTGTCACGTGACTGTGACAAATGGACACACAAGTACGGAAGGTGAATTATGCCAAACAAAGGGTCACCACAATGTCATTATCATCATGTTAAAAATTGAAGTGACGGGTAAAAATAGATTATGACCGGATTTTTATGACCCTGTCAGTCAAAATGACAGACAACGAAAAAGTCTAGCGCAACCTCTGGTTGACACTGTCGTATCCGCGGAGTGCGGGACAGGTTGAACTTGTTTGGATGTTCGTCGTGGTTCTTTATCCACCATCCACACAATCTTTTGTTGAAATCTCGTCATTTTTTCTTTTCCATCCACATCTAGGGAGGTTAGCCACAGTGCCGCGGGCTTTACACTGATTGGTGACACTGCGCACGGTAGACACAGGAACATTCAGGTCTTTGGAGATGGACTTATAGACTTGACATTGCCCATGCTTCCTCACAAGTCCTCAGACAGTTCTTTGGTCTTATTTCTTTTCTCCGTGCTCAATGTGGTACGCACAACGACACGGGACAGACGTTGAGTCCACTTGAATCCATTTTAACTGGCTGGAAGTGTGATTTAGTGATTGCCACCACCTGTTACGTGCCCCAGGTAAGGAACAGGTGCTGTTAATTACACAAATGAAAGAAGCATCACATCATTTTTTTGAAAGGGTGCCAATACTTCTGTCCGGCCCCTTTTTGGAATTTAGTGTAAAATGATAATGATTTCATTTTTTTTCATTCTCTTTTGTGTTTTTTCATTGCAAGCAAAATAAATGAAGACGTAATTACAAATGCTTTGGTAGTCATAATCTTTTTCTGGCAGAAATGGAGCATTATCTGACAGAATTGCAGGGGTGCCAATATTTTTGGCCAGCGCTGTAATACATGTATGTAAATATGTTTAACATGTGAGATAATAAATACTGATGACGATAACAATATGTAGTACTTTTGTTGAATTTTTAGATAGTTCCGTTGATATTCAGGTCTATGCACTTTAAATAAGTATTTGTCTCGTGAGAATTACTTTAGGCAAGTATTCCAGTAGTATAAGGGTCCCTTTTAAGAAGTATATTACCGTTACATAGTATTGGAGTACATCCCTAAGTAGTTAGTTGACTTTTACATGTATTTCAGTATGTCTCAGTAATGACTTTTGGCAGGTTAATAAGCACTTCCACATCAAAGTATTTAAGGAACTTTTAAACAGTACTTCTAGTTTTACGGTCACATTATTTGAGTACATCTCGTGGATTTCATCATTTAGGCAACTTTATAAAAGTACTTTAGATTTTATACAGTATGGTCACTTACAAAGGAAGTACATCTTAATGTTTAGAAGTATTTGAGTATATTTCATTGCATTTAGGATACTTTAGTTAAGTATTTGAATATATTTCATGGTTTTTAAGCAACTTTTAAGAATGATTGTGGGTTGTCAAAAGTATCGACGAAACAGTTCTGAAATGTTAGATTATCCGGATTAGTGCTGCAACGATTAATCCATTAACTCGAGTATTCGATAAGAAAAAAATATTCGAATGAAATTTTGCTGCTTCGAGTATTCGTTTAATTAAAGTGGCGTTGTAATGGTTTGTTTTGAAAGTGTTTGCATTGAGCTTTATTGATTTGGGTGGATACACTGCCCTCTAGTCTGCCTCATTTCACATGGCTGAATCCAGCTGCTCCCTGTTAAAACCAACCTAAGATAAGTTTCTGTTTGCACTAGTTTTTTTTTTTTTTTTTTTTTAAATACATTCGTATTTTAGTTTATAGGTATATTTAGCCGTTTTTTGTGGGAATATGTGTCTGAACCATTTGTTAAGAGCACTGTAAAAAAATAAATAAAAATGTTTGCATTTTATAGCATTTAAGCTAGTGGACTTTTGCTAAGTTAGCCAATTGTTCTTTTGCTGTACATAGATCCTTATTTATACCGTTTGAGGCTCAGCTCAGGTATTTGAATTTTTTTATGTTCCTTTTCCGATTACTCGATTATTCGAACTAAATAGTTCATCGATTAATCGACTGCTAAAATAATCGATAGCTGCAGCCCTAATCCGGATATACAGTATTTGTATGCAAAAGTACAGTCAGTTGTTTTTTTGTCACCAGAAATTTATTGTCATCTTTCAACTACTCATGACAGATGTTTAGGCACATTTTCTTGTCGACTCACCCTTCAAATGAAATTGGACATCTACTCGTGATAAACTAATCATCATGCATCTTGGCCAGACGAACTCATTTTTTTTGGTCATCGTCTGCCATCGACGGCAACGAACGTCCAATCGGTCACCGTCAATAGCGAGGATAAGAGTTCACACCAAAAAATATTTGCTTTTATTCATATACAGTGGGGAGAACAAGTATTTGATACACTGCCAATGGGGAAAACCCATTGACTGTGTATCAAATACTTGTTCTCCCCACTGTATATAAAATGGGGATGTGTATTTTTTCAGTATCGATATGGAGTCGGACTACATCACACAGTCCGTTGTTCTATTTATGGAACGGCCCTGCCGTAAAATGGCCGACAAGCGACGGAATGAAACTTGTGATCTAAGACGAGCACCAGTCAACAGCCACGAAAGCGAATTTTATTGTCTGACGTAGTACTCCCTCCGGTTTTGGTCACGGGACGCACTTTGACCCCGATGAGGCTGCGGGGGCGGGGCTAAGGCTCAGGTAAACAAGAGTGGGAAGGTCGGCGGCGGCGACACGTTGCGCAAACAGCGCGCACGTGTGCCGAATCCAGTCGGGAAGGGTGGCGGGTCAAAGTTCGGTCCGGTCGGGAACGGTGGCGGGTCAAAGTTCGGGAATGTTGGCGGCGGGTGATGACGTCATCGCTACATGCCCATCCTGATGCTCTGGATGATCTGGAAGATGGCTGTACACACAAACACACGCACGGAATGTTATCCAAGCATTTGGGGAGAAGATTGAAAATGAGATTTCTTCATTCATCGTTAACTCATTCACTACCAAAGATGTATTCATACCTTTAAGGTCTACGGCGTGATTTAAGCATTTATTTAAAAGAATTTTCAACCTAAAAGCGCTTCGTTTTGTCACGGCTGCCATGTTGGATTTTGTAAAAAAAAAAAAAAAAATTGAAGTTGCCATTTCTGGTGAAAACTTAAACATGTTGAATATTAGGAGTGGGAACCTCTTGGTACCTCACGATACGATACGCGATACAAAGCTCACGATCTGGCGGTACAACGATTATCGAGACACTGGTCAGGAAATCATTCTAGAATATTCTACAAACAACTAAAAAACAGAAAAACAAGCTTCTGCTGTGAATTAGAATGAGTTTATCACAAGTAGACGTCCAATCCATTTGAACTGAGAGGGTGGCAGCGAATGAACATCCCTCCCACTTGAAATGGATTGAACGTCTATGGCCGTCAGTAGCAGCCAGTTCCAGGGAATGAGGTCATTTTGGGCTATTTAAGGTCATTTACCTGTTGATCTTCAGTTACTTCCCGTTGATTTTAGGGTATTTTACGGGTCACTTCCTGTTTATTTTGTAAATGCCCTGAAAATCGGACAGAATGACTGTGAATGCTCTGGTTTCGAATGAATGAACGTTCCCAGTCTAAATTGATTCGGCGTCGTGCACCGTCAGTGCAGCCTTAGAGTTACCTGAGACACTATTATGGTGGAAGATTTTGGTAGCAACTTGTTGGTTCCTTTTTATTTTTTGTTAAGACATTGACACCTTTTTAAAACGATATCTCGATTCTTGGCAGGAGCATATCGATAACCTTTTGTGATACAAAGTATCACGATACATCACCATTTCCATATTTTGTCACACCCCTATTGAATTTTGCCATTGATCCTGAAAATATAGGTAATTATTTCTCCATTTGGTGATTTTTGTGCATCTAGCATAAAATCGGATAATGTTACAGCCATTTTACGTTTTGTTATATAAAAAAAATAATTCATCAGGATTTTATTATGGAATGACTTTGAATTTTTTGATGGCTCTGCTCAGGGAGACTCATATATGCCTTAGGGAGGTGCCCGTTCTGGTTTTAGGTTGCTAGTGGTTTAAGTTTTTGAAAATAGTCCTCCTACGGATCGGCCCCATTGCCTGTCCACTGATAGTGAAGTCTATGGTAGAGCATTAAACAGAAAAATACAACTCAAAATTGGAAACTTCTTAATAAAAGAAACTCATTTGAAAATGAAATACAGAAAGCAATTGGCTGGCAAACAGATTTTTATTGCTTTATTATCACAATATGTAATAATTGTTCTACCTTCAATCAATCTGTTTATTATTTAGTTCATATTGCATGCATTTTTTATTCGAATATGATCGTGACCTGAATTTTGCGACATGATTTCATATCTTAATGTTACAATGAGAATAAAGGTGACTCTTCTCCTGCCCATTTTCCACCAGGACTGGCTGCAGCACCCCCACGACCATAGTCGAGGTCCAGAAAAATCAATTAATTCTGTATATAATTTTCTTTTTTAAAAATTTTTAATCGTCTCATTTCCCCCCCCCCAATGTCATTTATACCGTTTGGATGTATTCGCTTTATATTTGTTCAATGTCAATTCAGTAACAGATGGTTTGTTTGCGGAGTGGAGTTGCGTTGACACGTTGTGGGACGCCATGACATTTTAGATAGGGCCAAGGTCCCGTGGCCCTGCCCACCTACTGCAACACTTATTATTCCGGGACAACACAGAGTTTCGCCGGTCACGAAACGCGCAACGACGAGGAAAACAACAGATATAAATGGCACAGGAGTTCTTCTTCTTTCGGCTTTTCCCTGCAGGGGTCACCACAGTGAATCAATAAGAAGTGGCGATAGTAAATAATAAAACAGAACAATAGGTATCTGTTATATATTCAGATAACTTTAGCTTAAAAAAAAAAAAAAATACTCAAACTTATTTTCTTTTCACGTTTTTCGCAATGTTTCGATTTTTTTTTTTTTGCAGTTAACATTTTTCCCCCCCTTAAAGTAAACAAACACACAAAAAAGACTGGAAAATGCCATTTCCGGGTCACTTCCTTGTTAACTCATTGGCCGCCAATGACGGCTCTAGACGTCCGATTCATTTTGGCATTCTCAGTTCAAATACTTTGGATGCCAAGCAAGCACGGTCAAAGAGCACGAGCTCCAAATGTACGGGGGGATTCCAAACCCTAATTTGGACCGGGCCGGAGGTCTAGATCGACCTCCCGGCTGAAACGGACGGAAGTTACCTGATCCGCAGACAACAAAGAGGAAGAGGGCGAGCAACCAGGGTCCGACGCCTTTGTCGTCCGTCAGGTTCCTCTGGAAAAGCGGAGCCAAAAACAAAAAACAGAAGCCACACCCGTTAACAACAATCCGGGTGCCACGGCAACCGGCGGGTTACTCCTCAATAGTAGTTGTTCTTCGCAGAATATCAAGAATTCTTCAACTAGCTCTTTCACTGTTAGCATTCATATGCAGGCCTGAACCCTTTGAGGGTGACACTTCAGACCCTTCATAGAAGAGTCATCTTCAAGAGAGAGAGACCGATTATTGGCACCGATATTAGCAAATGTTACGTATACCGTATCAGTCTTTTCTAAATCTGACCGGCCGATATGAAAAAAAATATCTATTTAAAAGCGTGTCATGTATTTGTTATTTCTATGATTAGTTTGTCCATTCCTTTAGACCTGTTTTTTTTTTAGATTTTTGGTTATATATTTTCTGTGGGAAAAAAATCAGAGCTATTTATTTCATTCAACTCTATGAGAGATGTTTTTGAGTCAATTATTTTCTATTTTGTGTGATTCAATAAACATGCTTTAGGCATTTCAATGAAGTTCAGTGTTTGCATTATTTCATTTTTTTTACGCCAATTTTTACTTTTACTGCAAATGAATATCGGCTCCAAAAATCGGTCATCGGCCCTCTAACTAATCTGTATCGCATCGGTCCTGAAAATCCCGTATCGGCCAAATTTTAACATGAAAATGCAAGAAGATTATCATGCTAAATTCAAAAAGTTATATGTTCTAATACTAAAAGGAGACCACATGAAAGAAATAATAGTGGATACAGATGAAAAAGTCATTGGTAGATCCAATATTGCACATTGTGATTAAACAAATAAGTGGTGCAATTTAACAGGGCAAGTGGGCAATATTTTTTTTTGCCATTAACGGCGATAGACATCCATTTCAACTTGGAGGACTGGCCATGAATGCTCATATTTTGATGAATCTATTTACAATTATATAAAATAATATATAAAAAATACGAGTTACGATCAGGATTCTTTCCTCAAGTGTTTTTGTAACTCTAGAGGCATGATCAGAAATGAGTTCATAATTTGAAACATAATATTTCTTAATATTTATTTTTTGAATGGGCTGAAAGGAAAAAGAAGGTCACTAAATGCCTTATGTGCTTCATTTAAATTTTTTGGTTTTTGTTTTTGATGTGATTCTGAGATATGAATTAATTTGTTGCTTTTTATGTATGTGGTGCTGACTGAATAGCTATCTACTGTGGACACCCTCAAAGGGTTAAAAAATCTTTGTTGTGGCTCTACTTTTTATATAAACCGAAAAAGAAACATCCGGACAGTACTTGTGTATATTTTACAGAGTATCCATTTTTGTACTTAAGTAGTACAAATGTCAAAGTGAGTGGCGAGGACTTTTGACTCACCGTGGACTTGGCCACGTTTCCTCTTTGCGTGATGTTCTTGCTGTGCTTCTCGTTGGCCATCCTGATCCTCTGTTTGGCCACCATCTCGATCTCGTGCTTGTGTTCTGCTCGCTCGCTGACAAAAAGACTTTCCTTCTTGATTTTGGTCCTCGTCGGTTGAGGTGAGATGAAGCGACGGCGATGGAGACCGAGTCCGCGAGCGGAAGGTTGAGATACGGGAGAGATTTGTGTTTGTCGACGTCCTCAAAAAGAGCAAGCCGCGCCCACTTTTTCCGTCAAGCTAGCTGTCGCCACCGTCGTTTTCCGAATTAGCTTTCAAGACAAAGACGACAAATTCGGTTATATGAACAACAAACAAATAAGGTGCAAAATGTTTTAGGATTAAATGACATTAAAATGATTTTCGAAACATAATTTCTAGCCAAACGCTAACAAAATGCCTCATTTGTGCGCAACGCTACAGGCAAGCGTGACTTTTATTTTTTGATAGGAAGTGACTTTCTCGCAGCTCGACTCTTTTAATCAAAACAAATCACAGAAACGTTGGAAAATAGACAGCATATTATCTTTTGAACATTTTCAAAAACGTTTTACATTTGGGAAGAATTATCTGAGCGTATAGGAAATCAAAAGCGTCCGCTTAAAGTTAAACTCCACGCTGACGTGGCAGTGAGCGGCACGCCTCTTACCTTACGTACCTACCTATTTCCGTTTGGGACGTGTTCTGCTTCCGGTACGTGAACATGGCGCCGCCTGTACCGCTTTTAGCAGGTATGTCGTCTTTTCTTAGTCAGCGCGGCTCGTCTAACGTCAACGGTTTGAGTGTTTTGATGTTTTAGATGTCGAACGTTGTTGCCTTTTGTGCACGAGCGCCATTTAAAGTTCACACGTGCTCGACACGTCAGAAAGTGACGTCATTATCCTGCAAGGAAACCTAGCATGTGGTGTTTCCAAGACCAATGTTGTCACCATTCGACAATATTCAACTTGATATCGATAGTCCAAAAATAGTCGATACCATTTTTGATATATTAATCAATAAAAATTTCAAATGACATGTTTATTTATGTATCTGTTTTTGAAAGATTACGATTAACAGCCAGTCCTCTAGTGTTGTCAATGTTAGTTTATTTTGGAGAACTGACAGGCCAATTCCCGTTGATATTGAGGCATTTCGGCGTCACTTCCTGTCCATTTTGGAACATTTCCTGTTCATTTTAGGGCACATCCGCTTTAATTGCAGTTGATTTTATCTCACTCACTGTTTATTTCGATATCGCGTCGAATATTTTTAAATTGTGACAATTCAGTACCGATACTTGGCAGTAAATGGGGGGGCATTTCAGGTCATTTTCCTGTTGATTTTCACGAACTTGTTGTTGATCTGGGGGCATTTCTGGGTCGCTTCCGGTTGATTTTAGGTGACTGACCAGGAAGCGACTCGTACATGTCCCCAAATGAATGGGAAAAGACGCAAAATCAACGGGAAGTGACCTACAAATGCCCTCAAAAGTGGCAAGACGGTATGTGAATGCTTAGTGGTCCCCCCCCCCCCCCCCCCCAGTCAAAAGGAATTGGCCATCAATGGGAGCCAATGAGTTAAAATAGACACTGTTACAGTAGAAAATTTTGTTAGCATCCTGTCAGTTTTTAAACAGTTACACCCCTATTGAAAAGGATATATGGATTCTTGGCGGGAGCGTATGCATAACCTTTTAGGATATGGATGTACTGTACTGTATTGTCACACCCCTACTACAGATTTGCTAGTGGTCTCGTTGATACTCAGACCGGCAGCATTTGAACGTCATTGCTTTCGTTCCTGTCTTTGTTTCAGTCAGAGGGTCGGACGGTACGAGGCTCCTCGACGGTCCCCCGACCTACCAAGAGCACGCCGCCTTTCCCAGGTGATCATTTGCTAACGTGCGCACTCTGACCACAGTCATTTTGGATCAAATCAATGCTTACACTAAGCTAGCTTTCAAATGAGACGTGATGCATTGAGATTTTCAAAACATATTTATTACCCTCGTGAAGGAATCTGACCTTCTAGCCAGATTGCCGGAATCACGCCGGCCGAACCGCCGGGCCCGCGCTGGCGGAGATCCAACGACCCGGGGCGGCGAGATCCCGTCAACCTGGCCAAAAGACCATTTCCCTGCGTTCACCTTAGTCTCAACCCCTTATACTGACTCCATTTTGAAAGCTGGAAAAAGGCTTCGAATCACAAGTTGACAATTTGTTTTGAGTCGACAGCAATCATACAGCACAGCGGGACCCAGGCGAGGATCCAAGGCCACAATATCACAAGTCAACAAAAGGTTCCCGAGAAAAAAATGACAACGATTAGTTAAACATTGTCTTTTGAAGGGGGGTGGGCCGTGGGCAGAAGAAGGGTGTGCTTGGGTGTTGGTTAGGATTATTGTCCGTTTGTGGATTGGACAGAAGGATTCGGGAGTTATTGTTGTCAGGACAACGAGGGTTGTGGATTTTGCCACCTCAGCGTCAAAGGGGCTCTTGAAGTCTTAGCAGTCATGTTATCAGTTGGATATAGGGCGTTCTCCAGTGTTCCTTGTGTTGGGACAGGGCGTCCTGCCATTTGTTCTGGACTGTCCGGGAGAACTGATTGCGAGAGTTGGTGGTGCAGACTTGGGCTTTTCAGTATCGATCTTGCTCAGTCAGTTGCATGACACACATGTTGGGCTACAGTGATGATAAGGCGTCATGTATCTCTTACGGCCTATTTTCTGCTTGTTTTCCTTAAACTATGGTATCAGTGTTATTTATTTTATATTGGGTGTGTTAGAGTAATACAAACAGTAAATACGGGAAATTCTACTATTCCCTGATTGATTATATTAAGTGTGTTAGAATTAGGGCTGCAGCTATCGAATATTTTGGCAACCAAGTAATCGACTGAAAATTCTATCGATTAGTCGAGTAATCGGATAAAACATTTTTTTTTTTTTTTAAGTAAAGAGCAATTATAAATATCCATGCGAAAAAAGACATTTAATCCAATATTGAAGCATTTTCAGTCAATCAATGTCTTTATTTCTGATGTACATTGTTGAAATCAGCCAACAATTGCATCTCAGATGTGACTAGGAAAAAAAAAAAATCACTGCTTTCACTCCAAAAAACTTCTAGATTTTATTATATTTAAAAAATCATTTTCCATTGTTCAGAACGGAGGCGTACCGAACAAGTTTCTGACGTAATGTAACCCTTACTTTTTGAGGCTGTGAGTCGATCGGGTTACAGTTTCTTTGTAGAGATGCACGATAATATCGGTCACCGATAATTATCGGCCGATAATGGCAATTATGACGTCACACAGATAATGCAGTTATTCAACCGATAATGCAATCCGATAATTATATACTTGATTTAGCCTCCAAATGTGCGCAATCAACAATTTTGTCCAATTCTGCTAGTTTTAAGGAGGTATTTTTGCAGTGTAGTAATGTGATATATGTTAGGAATGGCTTACTTTTAAAGGCATTTTTGTGCAACTTGGTTGTTTACTCTCCAAGTAATTGTTGCCAAAAGCTTACCATTACACAATATCATTGCCATTGTTTAGATGTTGGAATTTACTACTCGTTCACATTTGATGTGGAAAAAACTAGCACTAAATTACATTTTTGCACAGTAACATTTGATCTTTGTATACTTTAAAATTTTACATACATATTTGAATAGAATTATTGGCGTGACATTATCGGGTGGAAGGGGCAGGAAATTATCGGTTGTCGATATCGGTTGAAAAATGTATTATCGTGCATCACTATTTCTTTGTGTAGATTATATTCACTCCGTCCTCTCTACTGTAATGAGGACCAACACGGTAGGACAGTACAACCCAGAAACGTCAACGGCGCGACAGCGTGGCCGCCACGACAACGCAGTGAAACGCGGGCGTTAAAGTCAATCAGCCAATGCACACAAGTCGCAGCGCGGCCGCGTGTTAGACGCGACCCCGAAGCGGCTCAACACGACGCACGCAAAACGAACGGCAGGACCCTCCTGCGTCAATACTCGTGTATTGACTCGTGAAGTCACTCATGTAAAAATATGGTGGATCCGGTCGATTTTCAAACTAATATGCAATCGTAACCCACTTTTTGAGTCCATCAAATCTCTTGAGTGGTAGATCGGGACACAGTTGACTTGTTTTTGTTGATTTACTGCTGTCTTCTCCGCTATAATAATAACCAACACGGCCCCGTGTTCAATACAAAACCCTCCTACCACAACAAGACAAGTAGGAACTAATATTCACATAGGAAATAAAGTTATACAACATAAAATATACAATATAAATGAATACTACGTCACATTTGTAAAATATAAACACATAATAAAATAGCCCATTTAAATAAAATGAATTAAAATGAGCTAAAACACCTATAATTAAATAATAAGAATAATACACAGATCCTGCTTTCGCAATTCAATTTATGAATTTCTGTGTGGCGCTTTAACTTGAGAAAATCCACCAATAAAGCTTTTGAAAACCGTTCATAAGAAAAAAAAAAGATTCATTGAGGCATTTCATTTGTAAAATACATGTTAAAATCTTTGTCATTGGGATTGCTTTTCTCTTTAACACAGGACTTTTTTTTTTTTTTTTCATTCTTTCTTTCGGAAAAAGCTGACCAATACGCGGGGTCTGAAAGGCAAATTGTTGTTGATTATCTTTAAATACCCGCTACTTTTTGAGCAGAATTCTAGCTTTGTATAGGCTAATGTACCTATTGTTGAAAACACAAAGGTGTGTAATAAACAACTAGCACATTTATATTTTGCATTTTGTTTTCTTACTGTACCGAAAATGAACCGAACCCTGACCTCAAAACCGAGGTACGTACCGAACCCAGATTTTTTTGTACCGTTACACCCCTAATATACGATATGTAAAAACTATGGCCAAGAATGGTGTTCATGGCAGGACTCTACGGAGGAAGCCATTGCTGTCTTAAAAGAAAAAACAAAAAACATTGTTGCTTTAATGTTCGCAAAAAGGCACTTGGACACTTCACAGAAGTTGTGGCAAAATATTTTGTGGACCGATGAAACCAAAGTTGAATTGTTTGGGAGTAACACACAATGTCATGTGTGGAGGAAAAATGGAACAGCTCAGCAACATCATGGTGGAGGGAGCGTCATGATTTGGGGCTGTTTTGGTGCCTCAGGGCCTGGACAACTTACAATCATTAATGAAAGAATGAATTCAAAAGGATGTTTTTCAGGAAAACTTGAGGCTGTCTGCCCGACAGTTGAGGTTAAAAAGAGGATGGATGCTGCAACAAGACAATGATCCAAAACACAGAAGTCAATCAACTTCAGAATGGTTTCAGAAGAACAAGATACACGTTCTGGAGTGGCCAAGTCAAAGTCCAGACTTGAACCCCATTGAGATGCTGTGGCATGACCTCAAGACAGCGATTCATGCCAGAAATCTGTCTGAACTTCAGCAGTTTTGTAGAGCAGAATGGGCCAAGATTAGTTCTGATCGATTTGCCAGACTGATCTGCAGCTGCAGGAAGCATCTGGTTGAAGTGATTGCGGCCAAAGGGGTGGGGGTGGGGGGGGGGTCACAAAATATTAACTGTGATGGTTCGTTTACTTATTTTTCCCCCCTGTTGTCATTGTTTGCATACTATCCTCACTAAAATATGAACACCTATAAATGTTTAGTTGGTTTTAGTTAAAGCAGTTTTTTTTCATCTGTGTGATTTTGACACAGATCAGATCACAATTACAAAAGGTTCAGATTCTTTTTCATACCACTTCACGCGCTGAAAATGAAGTGAAGTAAAAAGTAGCAGTTCATATTTCTCCATAGGTAAAGTATAGATAAACAAAACGTACGTAAGTACAGTAAGTACTTTGTTACATTTCACCACTGTGGAAGATGAATGTTTCCTAATTTAGTTTGTTTTATTTCAGATGAAAAATATTGGCTTAAAGTGCTCTATTGGTTCAAATTTTTTTGGCGGGGGGACTCATACTGCATATCGGTAATAATTTAGGAGATAACATGTTTCCCACCCCCAAAAAAATTCTCATGATATTCCTAGGTATCAGTGCGGTATTGGTGCCCCCCACCCCAAAAATGATATCTGTTACTGAATACTTGTGTGCGGCGTGTGACACCCAGGGACCCTCACCCGTGCCGGTGCCTGACATTTAGCCGCGACGGTTCACTCTTGGCCTGGTGCAATGGCAAAAGGTCAGTATTTCGTCCGTCCGTCGGCGGGACGGGGATTTTGACCTTTGGCCTTCCCGTTCCGCCAGCGTGTCAGTGGCGCGGACGTCGGACGGTTCCTCGGTGGCCACCTTGGAGCTCCCCAAGACGACGCTGTTGGAATTCTCGCCGCTGGGCAACGTTCTGGTCACCTGGCAGCCGTACACAAGTGAGACCGTTTGATTTGTCGGAACCCAAAAAAAAAAAAAGAAATTGGCTCAGATGAATTGAGATGCGCTTTGCGTTGCCGCCGTGCGGTCAGAAAGCGCCGACGCGGCCCAAGGCGAGCCCAACCTTCGGCTGTGGAAGCTCCCCGGCGCCGGCCCGCTAAAGGCTTTCTTTCAGAAGAAAGCGGAGGCCTGGTGAGCGGCCGTCTTTAGCCCGATCGGGAGCGCCCGAACCTGAGCGAGCCGCCGCCGTCCGTCTCGCGCAGGTGTCCCAGCTGGTCCGCCGATGAGAAAATGGCCGTCAGGATGGTCAGCAACGAGCTGCACTTCTTCGAGGACAACAATTTCGGTAAGGCCGACCGCATCGTAGATACAGTGTTTCAAAATACGCGCTCACCGAGCGACGACGTCGGTCCCCCTTTGTTCATAAGACCGTATACGATATCTGTGAACGGTATGCGATTTGCTACTTGGCGCGCTAATACGGTTTTGTGCGCAGACGTGATCGCCAGCAAGCTTCTCGTGCTCAAAGTTTCCAACTTTGAGCTTTCGCCGGGGAGCCATCCGGGCAAGGTGAGATGTTCGCTCGCTCGCTCGACCGCCCGCCCGCCCGCCCGTCCGTAACGCTCACGACGCCTACGCGGCAGGTTTGCGTGTACGTCCCGGGCAGCAAAGGAGGGCCGTCCTTGGTGCGCATCTTCCAGTACCCGAACTGGGGCGCCGCGCTGGCCACCAAGAGTTTCTTCAAAGCGGACCGTGTCAGCATGCTGTGGAACAACAAAGGTAGTGGGCAATGGCTGCACTAGCTTCAGTCGATCTACCACTACCATTTCCCTCAATGTACTGCCTCCTTTTTTTTTTTCTTCTGTTATTTTTCTGTACCACCTCCATTAGTTTCCTAGACACTCCTCTGCCATTTCTCCTCAACAGTCCTCCCCCATTTTTCTCAAGACATACCACCTTCATTAGTTTCCTAAATATTCCTCTGCCAATTTCCTCAACTTCCAATATTTTCCTGAACTTTCCTCACCATTTTGTCCAGCATTTTTCTCAACATACCACCACAATTAGTTTCCTAAACAGTCCTCCATTTTTCTTAAACATAACCACCTCCATTCGTTGCCAAAACATTCCTCTGCCATTTTCCACAACATCCTGCTTTGTTTTTCCGAATTTTCTTCAACATACCGCCACCGCTGTTTTCTAATCTTTTCTTAAAGAAAACTACTTCCATCCATTTCCTAAGCATTCTTCTACCACTTTTCTTAAAGATACCACCTCAATTACTGTATTGGCCTGAATATAAGACAGACCTGATTATAAGACGACCCTCTCTTTTTCAAGACTCAAGTTTGAAAAAAGACTTTTTGAACACCAAATGAATTTTTATACAGAAAATAATTACAGTACATCCAAAACAAATGATTATAACAATATATTTGAGAGAAAAGGCATGTTATTTTGCCTCATTCCAATCTTAATATCTGAACATTTAAATATGTAAACTAAAGTGCAATCCCATTCGTAAATGAACGGCTTCTGTTTTTTGAAATGTAAATAAACCAAACAACAAAATTGCAATAACTGCATTAACCATCAAAGTGAAGTCTAACTGTAACTGTAGTCTTGAAACAAATCTGAATAAGGAAAAACATTGCAATAAAATACTGCAAACTGGTTAAACTTGAGAGTAGCTGAGATCTGTCATGACAGAACATTACTCCTCAATTTCAGCATTCCCTTCAATGATATCTGGCGCCATCTAGCGTCGTGAATGGGTATAATGTCTAGACCCCGAATATAAGCTGACTCCCACTTTTCCATTCTTATTTCAATGCAAAAAACACTGGCTTCTATTTGGGCCAATACGGTAGTTTGCTAATAGTCCCTCCGCCATTATCCTTAACATCTCACCTCTGTTGTTTTCCTAATCTTTCCTCCACCACTTTTCTGAAAGAATGGCACTTCCATTGCTTTCCAAATAATTCAGCTGCCATTTTCTTAAACGTGCCATAAATTTCCTAAACATTCTTCGCCATTTTCCTCAACCCACAGTAGCACCTTCATTGTTTTCCTCGCACGCGATGTGATTTTTTTTTTTTTTCTTCCCTTTTTTTTCCACAGCGTCAGCCGCGCTGGTGACGGCGAGTACAGAGGTGGACAAGAGCGGAGCGTCCTACTATGGCGAACAGACGCTGCACTACCTCAACGTCGGCGGAGAGACGGCGCTCGTGCAGCTGCGTGAGTAAAGGCGCCCGATACGCGGCGTTGCGGCAAACTCGTCGGTCGCAGCGGACGCTCTAAGTCGGGGGTGTCCAAACTTTTTTTCTCCGGGGGCCGCTTTCAGAAACATCGATGGCTGCGAGAGCCAAGTTATTAATATTCCCTAATTGGCCACCAGATTAAATTGGATCGGACGCCCATCGCCGTCAAATATGATCATTCGCTGTTGGATATCTCCATTCAAATAAATGGAATGTCTATTGCTGTCAATGGTAGTGAATAAGTCAAATGCAACTACAGGCAACAAAATGGATATTGTAAAACGTCAGTATTTTTACAGAAACGGAAAGGAAAGGAGGAAAAGTTTCTAGCAAAGGCAAAAAAGTCCAGAAAATTGCAACCAGGATGGCTCCATATTTCACATTGGGATTATTTTTAATGTAAAACAGAATACAGGTAGTCCCCAGGTTACGACGTACTCTACTTACGCGATTTTGACTTTACGACGCCGGAGTCTCGTCTGCCATTTTGTCTCCAATCGCATAAACGGTACCTTATTGCACCTCACAGTATCTTTTTTTTACTTTACTTTTTTAATATGGCATGTTCTGGCCTCACTAGATGTGAAGTTGTTCTGCTTCACAGACATCAAACAATTGTGCTTTTTAAAGCTTTTTACTTCCTTCGCTTTTGACAAATTTGTAAAACTGTAAGACACTTATGTTCAAAACGAGCCGCATTTTAACAATAAAACACTTGACACAAAACAAGTGTTGTTTAAACGTCCATCTAGTCTGATCAATATGTCAATTTACGAGATTAAATTAGCCTAATTTCCCTAACAAAAGTCTTCTATCTTAAATGCTACGAACGCTAACCTATTTACAATTCTGATAGCAAATCGCTCACACGTTACTTCACAAACTGTAGCTGTACACTTAATTACAAATGCATTCACATACAGTACATATTAGCTGAAACAACTTAGAACCTTATGTGGGCCAAATCAGAGTTACCTTTATCCATGTCAGATGTCTGACTGCCTCTCAGTCATAGAAAGTGACAGTTCAGCCAGAGGGCAGTGTATCCTCCATCATTAAACAAAATACAATACTTTTGGATAGTTATTTTGGGCTACTTAAAGGGTTAATTCCGACTTACGTGGTTTACGTCGCTAGTGTAGAAAAGGGGACTACCGGTACTGAAATTTCTGTTTCCTACATTGATTTCACGGTTGACTCTCCACCTAGTGTTAAAACTGAGAAGTGCAACAGAATATAGGCTAAAACCACTTGTGCAGTGGGCAAATATTCAATGATATTCAGTGTTGGGCACGTTACTTTAAAAAAGTCATTAGTTATAGTTACTCACTACTTCTTCCAAAAAGTAACTAGTTAGTAACTGAATTACTCCATAGTAAAAGTAACTAGTTACCAGGGAAAGTAACGATTTCCGTTACTTAAGAAAGAAGTTATATGTCAAAGAATTTGAAATTTTCTGAGCAGTATTCGAGTCAGTTGAATAGAGAAGAACAGACAGGTAGTTGTGTTATAGAACCTTGTAATATTTATTGCACCTCACCAGCAAGAGATTTATCCTACACTTGAAGTGCAACAAAAATAAACAGATTTGAATTGCTTACCACAGATGTCGACAAAAGCTTTGCCCCGGGACATAAATTACACTTTACGTGGACGTTCTTTCCTTTAATTTCCACCAACTTGAAATAGTGTTTATATCTCCACCTTGTAAAGGACAAATTTTCCTCTGAATGCTCTGTCATCATATCCCTCTGCATCGGTTTTGCGCGTGTGTGTTTGCCGCACGCGCTGTTCCGGTTTGTGTGTGAAAACGCCGGCTCTGAAGTACGTGCGCTATTAGGCTCGAGCGCTTACGTCACAGAATGGGGGATCGCGTAAGATTTGACAACAACGCAGCCATATTGGAAGCAGGCCTGGCTTGCGGGACGTTAAACTTTAACTTGCCAGTTCGATAAAGAGACAAACTCGTTACCAAGGTGAAGAACAGATATGTGATCAAACTTAACGATGTGAACAATGAGCAAGCCGAAGACAAATGGAGTAAAGATGTCGACTGGCTTCCACAATTACGCCAAATGGACATTCTGCTGGTTTGGTGTATGTTACTAAACTCATCAGCGATTCCGAAATTACAAATGGCTACAATGCTACGTACAGTTTTGCTGCGGATGGGTGCAGGACCTGCACATTATGACCGTATCAAACGGCAACTCCGTCATTCTTGCAAAGGTAGGCTATGTGCGTTTACTATTTTCACTGACACGAACCTGAACGCACCCCAAGTCTTGGATGACAAATAAACAGCAGAGTAGACGCGCTACGGCTGGTAGTTTCTTCAGTTTATTCAAAGTAAGTAACACACCGCTTTTGACCGTCAGTAACGGTAACGGCGGAAAAAAATAATTAGAGTACCCCGTTACTGAAAAAATAACGCCGTTATTCCCAACACTGATGATAATTCAGCAGCTTTGATCGATAGCGTGCCGAAGTTCGGACACCCCTGGTCTAAGCGGATCGGAGATCTACGGCGGCCGATGAGTCCGAGCGCCTCCGAATCATCCGAGCGAGTCCTCGTGATAATAATCTCGTTGTCGTCGTTCGGCCGCTCCAGCCAAGAACGGTCCCGTCTACGACGTGGCGTGGAGTCCTAACTCGAGCGAGTTCTGCGTGGTGTACGGCTTCATGCCGGCAAAGGCCACCGTCTTCAACCTCAAGTGCGACGCCGTCTTCGACTTCGGGACCGGACCGCGGAACGCCGTCTACTACAGGTGAGGGAGCCTTCGCCCGCCGCCCTCGCCGGACCGGACCGGACTTGACGGGTGGCTCCAGCCCCAAGGGTAACATCCTGGTCCTCGCGGGATTCGGGAATCTCCGCGGCCACATGGAAGTTTGGGATGCCAAGAAGTACAAACAGGTGAGCCACGACAGCGTCAATTCAATTTATGACGCCATTCTGTGTGTAAACCCAAATACCGTAAATGCTTTGCGCGCTTCCCCCATGGGTCATTTCCTGTACATTTTTTGGGGTTCATTTCCTGTTGATTTGTGGCACTTCCTCTTGGTTGGTTCACTTACAAATCACTTTCTGTACATTTTGGGTCACTTTTGTGGCATGTTTTGGTTACTCTCTGTTCACTAATCATTTCCTGTTGGTTTTGGGCCACTTCCTGCGCATTTTGCTTGCATGACTACATTATGGATCATTCATTGTTAACTTTAGGGCATTTGGGTGTCTATTCGTGTCCTATTTTGAAGTCTTTACAGGTCACGTTCTGTTTTTAAACTAAAGATAATTGTAAATTTATACATAAAACATGCTTTGGTGCACATGAAACAAATTCTTGCGGACTTGAAACACATTTGACGTCGGCGCTCATTCCAATGACGCACATGGAACGACACGAATCTAAACTTTCGTTTTCGGCTGCAGGTGTCGAAATTGCAAGCGGAAAACTCCACGCACTTTTCCTGGTGTCCGGACGGCGAGCACGTGCTGACGGCCACGTGCTCGCCGCGCCTGCGCGTGGGCAACGGCTTCCAGGTGCGCCACTACTCGGGCGGCGTGGCGCACGCTCACGAGACGCCCGATGGCGCGGAGCTGTGGGAGGCTCGCTGGCAGCCCTTCCCCGAGGGGACATTCCCCGAGCGGCCGGTGGCGAGTGCCCGGCCCGGCGGCGAGCCGGCCGCCACCCCCGCCCTGGCCTACCGGCCGCCCGCCCTCAGACACCTCCCGGCCGCGCCCACTTCAAAGCTGGTGAGTGAATACAGCCTGTTTCTTGTCATAGCGCCTCTATTTGTTTTCCTAAAAAAGTTTAGAATTTTTTTGGGGAACAGCCCACGGCCATTCTTGCAAAACGCACCACTGTTTTCTGAAACATACCGACACCAATATTGCCTATACATATCACCTCAGTTGTTTTCTTTAGCAGACCACCTCCATTGTTTTCTGAGACATTCCAGCGCCGTTTTCCTATACATACCAACTCCCTTTTTTTTTGTTAAAATAGCACCCCATTTTTCCTAGGTATACCACCCACATTGTTTTCTCAAACACACCTCCACCACAGCCCTTAACATACCACCTCCATTGTTTCCTATTTATACCACATACATTGTTTTCTGTTATATTCAGCCAATGGTTTTCCTTAACAATTAAAAAACAAACAATTGTTTTCCTAAACATAACTACCAACCTGTTTTCCTCTCTGTCACTCACATCGTTTTCCCAAACATACCTCCACCATAGCCCGTAACATACCTTCTCTATTGATTTCCTCAACATACCATTTCTATTGTTTTCCTAAACATCCCACCACCATTTTTACTCAACATACCAACTCCATTCTTTTCCTAAACACTCCTTCAGCATTTTTCCTCAACATACCCTTTCCATTGTTATTCCTAAAATGACAACCCCGATGAGCCACTTTTTCCTGAACACCTCACCGAAATTCTCCGCCGTACCACCTCAATTTTTTGTCTGAACCAACTACCTTATATTTCATGGCATTTTTATATCCGCCCATCTCCAAACGAAGACCTGTTTTTCCCCTTTCCCACTTCATTTTCTTTACCAACATCTCCATTTTCCTGAATATGTCACCAATTTTGTGTGTGCGTGTCAGCACGAGGAAGAAGCGCCTCAGAACGCGCGCGGTCCCGACAAGATTCTGTCTAAAGCGGCGCTGAAGAATCAGAAGAAACGAGAAGCGCGAAAAGCCGCCAAGCAGGTGACGAGAAAATTGTTTGTAGGCTTTACGTTACCATAGCTACGAGTTGTGACATCAAACTGCAATAGCATCAAGTTGGCTCTTTTCATTTTCCATAAGACAGTGACCTAAGTTGGCATTTTTACCCACAAAAAATGACTGTTAGCATAGCAATGTTTTTTTTTTTTTTTTTTATTAACAGATATTATTATTACCATCACCACAATTCGCTCTCATTGGTTGCCGTTGACGGCACCAGACGTCCAATATATTTGAATCAGAGTTAAAAGAGCCAGATATGTATTTAGTCGTTTTACCGTAGCAACAGTACTTTTTTCAACGCCGTGTTGCAGTTAGCGCAGCTTCGGCTCGGTCACGCTTTGCGTCCTCTTCTTCAGGAGAACAAGCCCGAGGCGGAGCCTCCCTCGGACCCCGCGCCCGTCGCCCGACCGTCGGAGACCGGCGGCGACCCCGAAACAGACAAGAAAATCAAGAACGTCAAGAAGGTGGCGTAACGTGACGAAGGCGTAACCGAGACCGCGGAATGTTTGTGACGTGTTGCCTCGCCTGTAGAAGTTGAAAGCCATCGAGGAGCTGAAGGAGCAACAAGCGGCGGGGAAAGTTCTGCAGAAGAACCAGGTGGGTCTACACGCTCGGACTACGCTCTTGACCTAGGGGATGGGGATGGCGTGGCTCAGTGGTAGAGTAGTTGTCCCCCAACCCAGAGGTTGTGGGTTCGATTCTATGCCCTGATGAACTTGCCTAAGTATCCTTGAGCAAGATACTGAACCCCACATTGCTCCTGGTGCTGCGTCACCAGTAGGTAGATGGCGATGTAGTGTAACGCGTATACAAGTATAACACCATTTACCTAGCTTAGACGGCCGGCGCTTCCTGTTTGTGTTGCAGCTGGAAAAGATGCAGAAGGAGGAGCAGCTGCTGGATGAGCTGAAACACTTGGAGCTGCACTCGCTTTGACCGAAGGATCGCGGGCGGACGGCGTCTCTTTCGCAGGTCGCTAAGCGACGTGTCACCACTTGCGCAATAAAAGCCTGATTTTGTTCATCGCTCCATAGCCAACTTGCATTATCTCCATCAAATGGGATGGGACGATACGGGGGATCTAAAGGCTTAATCATTTCAGGGTGTCAGACTGATTTTACTGGAAAAGAAAACACACTGTTATTGTTCATCCATAAATTCAAAAAGGGGGGCAAACATTTGAGAGAAATAGGATGGAAAAGGAGGGATGCGTGGAAATTGTATCATTGTATTGAAAGCATACGTTTTGCCATTGGCAACAAAAAAGTAAACCCAATGAAAGAGCTGAGCTGAGCTCCAAGTCACTTGATTTCAAGAAATTCTCCGTGATGGGAAGTTGCCCCATGCAATATGGCCGCCGTACAGGACGGAAACGGGTCGCGTCTCGTTTTCACGCCTGTGATTGGAACACCCAGCTGTCAGCCAAAGGTGGTTCTTGATGACGCAAAAAAAGTGGCATTTGACGGCAGTTCGGCTAAATGGAGTTAAGCTAACCAAGGTAAGGGTTCTCGATACACGCAGAGTCAACATTCAAGTCAAGTTGGAACGCGGCGTCAAGGGACGTCTTTGAGCCTAAAAGCGAGTGCGCAAACGTGGCGTCCTAAATTCCAAACAAGGGGCTTGGACATTTTGGTGGGGGTGGGTGAGTATAAAATTCATGCGCTCGCGTGTTAACGATTTAATGACGACTTTCTGCTTCATTTCAACGCCATGCTCACAAATCAACTAAAGCAGGCGGTCTTTCATTTTCGCCACTAACGCTCACAGTTCCTCTCCAAACACGTTTTCCGGTCAAAAAAAACAAAAGGCATGCATTTCCAACGGCAAAAAAACGTTATCTCCAATTTACACATCAGAAATTAAGACGCACAAAAGCTCTCTAGTTTTGCCAAAAACGTGTATTTCCTATACATATATATATATATATATATACTGTAGTGCTACAACGATTACCGTATTTTTCGGACCATAAGTCGGTTTTTTTCTTAGTTTGGCTGGGGGTCCGACTTATACTCAGGAGCGACTTGTGTATGAAATTATTAACACATATCATTTCACATGTTATTTTGGTGTTTTCGAGTGACACTTTTGGTTTGGTAAACTTGTTAGCATGTTCTTTGTTCTATAGTTATCTGAATAACTTAATAGCTATGTTACATTAACATACCGGCCACATTCGCATTTCATTGTTCATGCAACATTATCAAACTGTACACTTATTCAGCATGTTGTTCTCTATTGTATTTTTTTATTTTAAATTGCCTTTCAAGATGACATTTCTGTTTTATGTGTTGGATTTTATCTAGTAAGTTTCCCCCAAAAATGCGACTTGTACTCAGGTGTGACTTATAGTCCGAAAAATACGGTTATCAATTTTCTAATCGAATTACTTGCGTTAAAAGCTTTGAAACAAATTTTTATGTGCTTCAAATATTCATTAGAGTGGCGTTATAGTTGCTTGTTTTCAAAGTGCATTTAGTTTTATTGATTTGCGTGGGTGCACTGCTTTCTAGTGGAAACAGTGACTATGACATAACTCATTTAACATGGCTGCGTCCAGCTGCTCCCTGTGAAGACCAACATAAGTAAATGTTTTTTTTTTTTTAATGGATCCATAATTTAGTTTATACGTGTATTTAGCTGTATTTTGTGGGAACATGCATTTGAACGATTTAAGAGAATTGTTAAAAAAAAAAAAAAAAAACTTTTATAGCATTTAAGCTAGAGAACTTTACTGTGCAAGCTAGCCAGTTGTTCTTTAGTTGTACCATATACTTCATAATGTATTGCCGGCTTAGATCGGTCATGCACTGCGCCTCACATTCAAGTAGGGGGCCGCCCACATCAAGAGGAGCTATTCACAAACACAGGTTTGCAGCAATCTACCGCCGGATTTCTGTTGAAAAAGTACAAAAGCTGTATCTCATACAAACAGGAAGGGTTGTCTCAGGAGTGATTGGTTCGAGGATTCAAGGTCATTATTCTATTTTTCCTACCATGCATGCATTTTGAAACGTGAAAAAAATCAATGGGAGACATTAGCCGCTACTGCATTGGCATCATAGTTTGCAGTATTTACGTAAAATAAACTCCAACTGCATGTTTTTTTTTGTTTTTTTTTTTGTTTTTTTTTGTTTTGTTTTGCTTTTAACCAAGAATCCTGACTGTTTTATGTCTAAAGAATTCTGGGATTTAAGCATTTTTTTCTCAAGAATTTTAAAGGAAAAAAAGCTCTTTGTCTGTGATTCCACTCGGTCAGCTTTGACGGCCTCGCCAACATAGCAGGCCCCCTATTTATCGGCCCCGCGCCCCGTGTCCAATACATTATGAAGTCTATGGTTTTGGTCTTCACAGGGCTCTTGTTGGCTGCCATTGACAGCACGAGACTGGGAGGGGACAAAGGATCCTTCCCACCCAAATGGACTGGACGTCGAGCGCCAAGCGTCAATGGCAGCCAATGAGTTAATAAGGAAGTGACTTTAAAATGCCTCAAAATGATTAGGAAGTGAAGCAATTTCAGCAGAAATGGCATCTTCTAATACATTATAACATCACGGAAAACATGCATTTGCATGCTTTTTTTCCTTTTAGTCGTGAGGATGTCCGGCGAAGAGGCGGAGTCCCACGCCCGGACCGTGCGCGTCAGTCGCTGCGACTCCGCGCCCCTGGTGTGGCGCACGGAGGACGTGGCGGCGGCGCGTTCCCTCGGTCTGGTGGGGGCGCTCCTGGGATCGCTGCCGCGGACGCCCCGGCAGAACCTGCGTCTGGGCCGGCCCTTGTTGTTGCTGCCCGAGGAGGAGCGACTTCTGTCGCCCGAGCCGGCGACCCCTGTCCGTATCCGTAAACTTGAATGTTTAAGATCATCAGAAATGTAAAGATGAACAAAAAAGCCAATTTTCCCACGAAGTGACTATTTTTGGTCGTTTAAAAAAACAAAGCCAAAAGACCTGGCGCTCACACGTGTTGTTATACAAATGTGCCCTACATGACCTGAAAAATATTTTATTGGATTCGTTATTCTAGTTCTTTGACATTATTTTGAATATTTTTTTGAAGATGTGGCCTGCGACTGGTTGGCAACCATGTACAAGATGTACCCTGCCTCCTGCCCGTTGTTAGCTGGGATAGGCTCCAGCACCCCCCGCCACCTTCGTGAGAATAAGCGGTTCAGAAAACGAATTATTAAAAAAAAAATTTTTTTTTTTGAAAATTTAGATACATATTTTGTAGATTACATCAAAAAAGTACTTTGGACCTCTGAGCAACAGTCCAGTGCCGCTTCTCTGTAGCCCAGGTCTGGCGTTTCTGACGCCGTTTCAGGTTCAAAAGTGGCTTGACCTGGGGAACGCGGCACCCGTACACCTGTGCACGGTGGCTCTGGATGTTTCTACTCCAGACTCAGTCCACTGTTTCTGCAGGTCTGGAATCGACCCTTCTCCACAATCTTTCTCAGGGTGCGGTCACCTCTTCTGGTTGTGCAGCGTTTCCTGCTACACTTTTTCCCTCCCACTGAGGTGCCTTGATACAGCACTCTGGGAACAGCCTATTCGCTCAGAAATTTCTTTCAATGTATTAGCCTCTTGCTTGAGGGTGTCAATGATGGCCTTCTGGAGAGCGGTCAGGTCGGCAGTCCTGCCCATGATTGCGGTTTTGAGTCATGAACCAGCTGGGAGTGTTTAAAGCCTCAGGAATCTTTAGCAAGGGTTTTGAGTTAATTCGTTGATTCAGAAGATTAGGTTAGTAGCTTCATTAGAGTACCTTTTCATGATATGCTAATTTTTGGAGATAGGGATTTTTGGTTTGTCTTGAATTTTTTGCCAAAATCATCAATATTAAAACAATATAAGGCTTGAATTCCTTCAGTTGTGTGTAATGAATCTAAAATATATGAAAGTCTAATGTTTATCAGTACATTACAGGAAATAATGAAATTTATCACAATATGCTATTTTTTTTTTAGAAGTACTAGTATATACCACTCCCCCCCTTCTTTTAATCTGTATTTTAAATTGTTAAAGTTTGGCCTTTTGGCCGGGTTGTCGGAGTCTCACCGGCCTGGGTCCGGCAGTTCGGCTGGCGTGATTCCGGCAATCTGGCTAAAAGGTCAAATTCCTTCACCAAACTAGTCACTTGCCCTCTAAAAGTATAAATGAGGAAAAACCGTAGCTTTGGTTAATGCTAAGATTGACGAGATTCCGCGTGCGTACAGGACGCGGGTCCACACGTGCAGGCGGCGTCTTTCCAGGAGGCGCTACAACAGAGCTACGACCAACAGCGAGTGCTGGCGCTGCGCGACAGGAAGGAGGCCGTGCTGCGCGTCTTCTCTTCTGACGGCGCAGGTGAGCCTACGCCTGCCCTCGCCGCTTCTGCCGCCTGATATTTTACGCATCCTTTTCATTCTTTGTCCTCGCAGATTCAGAGGCGGAGCTCCGTCGCCGATTAGAGGCCGTCGAGCGAGACTTTGTTTTCCCGCGATCGGCCATGGCGGTCCAGCTGAGCACGGCCAGGAACTGGCCCGACCGCCGCGCCCCCGCCGCCGTCGTCGCCGCGGACGCGCCGGACGACGCCCGATACCGTGTTTTTGCCGACTTGAGGGGGCGCGGCTTCTACTTGACCTCGGCCGGGAAGTTTGGCGGCGATTTCCTGGTCTATCCCGGTACGCCGCTGAAAAATGAATGTCAGACATTAAGGAAAGCGAGCCCGTGACGCCGTTTGTCACGGTTTACAGGCGACCCCTTACGTTTCCACGCGCACTTCATCGCCTTGTGCGTGCGCGCCGACCAGGATGTGGCGCTCTCGGACCTCCTGGCCATCTCCCGCTTGGGCTCCAACGTCAAGAAGACGGTCCTCCTGTGCTCGCCGCGTGACGACGGTGGTGTCACGTATTCCTCGCTGGCCTGGAGCGGGATGGCCTGAGAGCGGAACGCGGATGCCGCAAACATGTGACCTTCTGGAGAGTCGTCTCCTGTTGAAAGATTTTTGTCTGCCTTTGAGCCAGCAGGAAACGTCCGGCAGAGAATGACGCCATTTGTCTAACGATTGTCTGCCCGCAGAGTTCGGCTCAGTGGACTCCCGCTTCAAACAGGTTCACTTCAAATTCAGTTGACGTGACTCTTAAAATATGGAGATGGAAACCAGGAGCGGTGTAGGTGGGGTCGCGGAGGGCCCGAGTGGATAACGGGAGGGTCTAAAAAGCATGCCGTGCTTCAGTCGTATGCTGGAGCGAGTATACATTCCCAAACTGGCATCAAACTTTCTGCCACATCATTTTCTTGCTTCATGTTGTTTTTTTTGCCAAATATAATTCCTGCAACCTTTCTCTGTGTGTGTTTTTCAGCAGGGTTGAGAACCAAAAGTGGGATTTGCCATGCGGCAAAATGCATTTTGCCATGTGGCTTTTTTTTTTTTTTTTTTTTAAGCCATGTGGCATTTTGTTTTGCCATGTGGAAAAATTGATTTTGGCATGTGGCTTTTTTTTGTTTTTAGCCATGTTGCATTTTTTTGCCAAGTGGCAAAATGGATTTTGGTTTGTTTTTCTGCCAGTTGATATGAATAGAAATTTTGGATGTGCATAGCCTGACTTGGATGCCAGTTAAATGTCAATGCGCTATAATGGAAAGTGTATGGTCAAAAATCACGGCCACAAATGTTTTTCTGCCATTTATATGAATGGAAAATTTGGACGTGCATCGCCGGCAATGGCATATCCTGACTTGGGTGCCAGTTGAATGTCAGTGCGCTGTTATGGTAAGTGGATGGTCATAAATCACAGCCACACGTTTTTCTGTCGTTTAAAATGAGTGGAAAATTTGGACGTGCATGGCCTGCAAAAATGCCATATACCCCAAAAAATGCTACATACAAAAAATAAATAAATAAATGCCACAAACCAAAATCCATTTTGCCACATACCAAAATACATCTTGGCGCGTGGCAAAAAATGCCACATGGCAAAAAAAGTGCCACATGACAAAATCCATTTTGCCACATGGCAAATGCTACTTTTGGGTCTCGCTGTCTCATTTTTTAAAAATTATTTTTTAATTTAAATTAAAAAAATATATATATATATATATATGTGAAGAGAATATTCACAATGTACTGTGTTCTTTTGTTGTTGTATTTTTTTGTATTGAAATACAAAAAATATATAAAAAATGTATTTTTTTAGATGTTAAAAATGAAGACAGTCATTTTCTCACGCTTAACTGAAGTCGAGTCGTGGGGGGAGCACCTTCTACTCAGCCATAAATCAAGAATTTATTTCCTTATTAATTAAAAAAGTAAATACTTTTTATACATGTTTAGCACTTTGAAGAAAAAAAAAAAGTACGTTTTCTATGCCAGATCGATAGTTGGCGCCAACGAGCTTTTGGAGTTGGCGAAGCGCCGTTAAAGACAAGAAGCAGCCGCTCGCATCCCCGCAAGGCTGCACCTGTGTGTATTTGTTTTTTCCCCAATTTGCTGGAGCACCAAGTAAAGTCTTCTCTTTTTTTGGTCGTGCGGGAAGGCAGGCAGGTGAGGCGAGGGGCGGACATGGGCAACTGCCTGACCGTCGGTCCCAACGAAGCCTTGGTGGTTTCCGGTAAGATTTAGTCAGCTGGCTAAGCCGAGAGTGACTGCAGTTTCATTGCTCGCCGCTAATCGGCGGCTAGCCTACAACCCTACCAAGCTAATTATTATATTTTATTTAAACAATCGTATTGTGCAAACCAAACACATCAACCATCATGGCCGTTTTCCTTTTCATTCATTTTTATTTATTTTTTGTAAAATTGATGTTTTTCCCCTAAATGACTATTTGTCATTTATTTATCGATCACTTATTTTTTTTTTAAATGACCATTTAGGGCGATGTGGTGTTTGAGCGGAAATCCTCTTGTTTTTGCTTTCTTCGCAGGCGGCTGTTCGGGATCCGATTCCAAGACCTACGTGGTGGGCGGGTGGTCGTGGGCTTGGTGGCTCCTCTCCCACACGCAAAGGTCAATTCTTCGCATACTAACCATAAGATGTCGCTGTTGGGCTTTCTGAAATAATAGTTCATCTAATTGGCCGTCGGCGGATATTGAGCCAATCTTCCATTGGTTGACCGATACTATCAAGTGACAAACTCGTTGAAATTCACAACTGAGCCGTCCGATCGGACGTCCGTCGATGGCGCCCGACGTGTAAATGGCACGCAGTGGGTTTATTAGGGTTTCTTCAGACTCAAAACAAGAAAACGCCGGGCCCTCTGCACAAAAATGTGCTTCGAAATACGTCATTGTTTGTCAAAATACGCGGGGTCCAATGACGACATGGAGTGCAGGTTGCTACTGAAGCAATCTAGTGATGGAGAAACCGAAGCTTTCTTAAGCAGTGAATCAATATCAAGCAATGTGTTGAAATGGTTCGGTCTTATGAAGCATTTGCCATGAATCAGTGTGGTGAGTCATGACACTGCTTCACCACTGCTTTCTGTACCACTTAAGCAAATGTGTTGAAAAGGTTCAGTGCTACGAGGCATTTGACACAATTCAGTGTGGTGGCATCTGCTGGACAAAAATATATTGAACTTTCATATAACCATACAACAAAGTGTCTTCTGAGTACCTAAACCTGTGGGTGGTATGGTGGTTTCATACCTTGCATAATGTGCAAGCAGTAGAGCGATCGACTCCTGGCCTAAATTTTTTTTTCTTACCCCAGATGAATTAAAAAAAAAATAATAATAATAACAACAACAAAAAAGCCGTTAAAACAGCACAATGTAATGTCAGCTTGTTACTTGTGTTTTTTGTTTTGTTGCCCTCTGCTGGCGCTTGGGTGCGACTGATTTTATGGGTTTCAGCACCATGAGAATTGTGTAGTTATTGACATCAACAATGGCGAGCTAAAAGTTTTTTTTTTTTTTATTTAAAATTTTACAAATTTTATTAAAACGAAAACATTAAGAGGGGTTTTAATATAAAATTTCTATAACTTGTACTAACATTCATCTTTTAAGAACTACAAGTTTATTGTTAGCTGGGACGCGAACCCGCGCGCTGCGACGAATCTAGTCGGCAGGCAAGGATGTTAACCACTGCGCCAATAAAGCTCGAGCCAACGGAGTAGCCGTTAGCGTCCTTACATGAAGGAATCAGCGGGGAGGTTTCCTCGTGCTACAACGGATACACTGTGTGTCAAGTTCAAAAATAGATCCTTAGGTTGACATTGTAAAATTACCCAAAAATAAGGAGAGAAGACACTCAGTTTTCTTGGCCAAGGAGGTCAAACATGTGACTCGTAAGTCACCAAGATTGATCTAAAGGACAAAAAACCTCCTTGGTATTTTATTTAGGGGTTTTCCCTGAACAAGATGGGTGTCGCCCTGAGGGAGGGGAAAGCAGGCTGGCGACACCCATGTGGTTTTTTATTGGCTATGTGTGTGCATGTAGGTGGAATTAAGTGATACACGTGTGTAGAGCAAGAGCTTATGTAAACAATCATATAAACAGTCAAAATAATATATAAACCGTCAAAATAATGAGTTATGCAACGTTAAACAATCAGCAGAATAGTCCAAACACTTCCAGTTATGCACCGCTGTGGCCCTGGAAGATGTCCTCGGATGGAAAATCGTCCTCGAAGGGCTAGGCGAAAGTCCAAACCCCAGGTGCTGAGGATGCCTGGAAGGTCCAGTTACGCAACGACGCGGCCATGAAGCCACCCCGACCCTCTTCTGCACTTTGTAACACTTAAGCATTATACTACAATCTGGTATAGCAAGCAATAATCATTTACTGGTTATATACGTAAGAAAAATGTGGCAATATGTATTATTTATGGTATATATGAGCATAAGCAAATCTAGAAGTAAGAAGAATATGGCAGTATATATGAGCATAAGCAAATATTCAATCAACCAATCAAGCAAACATTTAATAAAATCAACCCCCGATAATTATCTCAACACTGTGGGTGCACCCGTTACACTTGGTACCAGATAATCTGATCATCCCCTATGGTCTTCCTTGTCGGTTGCTGAGCGACCAGGGAAGAGACTTTGAATCCAAGATTGTGAAGGAGCTTTGTGGATTGATTGGGGCAAGAAAAATCCGTACGACTCCCTATCTTCCTTGTGGTAACCCGGTAGAACAATACAATAGGACGCTGTTGGGCATGCTAGGCACACTTGAGGACAAAGACAAGTACCATTGGCGAGACTTTGTCAAGCCCTTAACACATGCCTACAATTGTACAAAAAATGACACGACAGGATATTCCCCATATGAATTAATGTTCGGCAGACAACCCAGGTTGCCTATTGATCTGGTCCTTGGCACTTATCCTGGGGAAGTTGGTACAAAATCCTATTCTGACTACATTAAGACACTTCGTTGTAACCTCCAAGAAAGCTACACTCTTGCTTCAGAACACGCAAAAAAGATGGGTCAGAAGAATAAAACACAGTTTGACAAAAAGATAAGAGCTGCTGAACTCTTTGTTCCTAGTAAGGAATGTCAACATCAGAGGGAAACATAAACTTGCCAACCGATGGGAGCAAACCATTCACACAGTTGTGAAACGCATCCAAGACAGTCCTGTTTATATTGTTAAACCAGAAACTGGAGAGGGTCCTCAACGCACCCTACACAGAGATTTGCTTCTCCCATGTGGGTTCTTACCTGTCGCAGATCAGAGTGAATTAGATTCCCAAGATGACAAAAGAGTGAATATCAGGACAAGAAGTAAAACAAAGAAAAGGAATGAGTCTGATGGCCGAATTGAAGGACTGGACAGTAAAGAGGATCAAATGAGTGAAGAAGAGGAATTTTGCATTGGTGGTTCAGTGGTAGAATTCTCGCCTGCCATGCGAGAGGTCCCGGGATCGGCAGCGAAGGTTTCGGGGGGAGAGTGTAACGGGTACACCCACAGTGTATCCGTTGTAGCACAAGGAAACCTCCCCGCCGATTCCTCCATGTAAGGACGCTAACGGCTGCGCCGTTGGCTCGAGCTGTATCGGCGCAGCGGTTAGCGTCCTTGCCTGCCGACTAGATTCGTCGCGGCGCGGGGGTTCGCGTCCCAGCCTGGTCAGATTGAATGTATATATCCATCTTGTGTCTTATCTTTCCATTCCAACAATAATTTACAGAAAAATATGGCATATTTTATAGATGGTTTGAATTGCGATTAATTACGATGAATTCATTTTTAAGCTGTGATTACCTTGATTAAAATGTTTAATCGTTTGACAGCCCTAAATATAATACTATTAATTAAATATCCATCCATCCATCCATTATCTTCCGCTTGTTCCGGGGTCGGGTCGCGGGGGCAGCAGCTTTAACAGGGAAGCCCAGACTTCCCTCTCCCCAGCCACTTCAACCAGCTCCTCCGGCGGGATCCCAAGGCGTTCCCAGGCCAGCCGAGAGACATAGTCTCTCCAGCGTGTCCTGGGTCGTCCCCGGGGCCTCCCGCCGGTGGGACATGCCCGGAACACCTCTCCAGGGAGGCGTCCGGGAGGCATCCGAACCAGATGCCCGAGCCACCTCAGCTGGCTCCTCTCTACGCGGAGGAGTAGCGGCTCGACGCCGAGTCCCTCCCGGATGACCGAGCTTCTCACCCTATCTCTAAGGGAGAGCCCGGACACCCTGCGGAGGAAACTCATTTCGGCCGCTTGTATCCGGGATCTTGTTCTTTCGGTCACGACCCGAAGCTCGTGACCATAGGTGAGGGTAGGAACGTAGATCGACTGGTAAATCGAGAGCTTTGCCTTTCGGCTCAGCTCCTTCTTCACCACTACGGACCGGTGCAGCGTCCGCATTACTGCAGACGCCGCACCGATTCGCCTGTCGATCTCCCGCTCCCTCCTACCGTCACTCGTGAACAAGACCCCAAGATACTTGAACTCCTCCACTTGGGGCAGGATCTCATCCCCGACCCGGAGAGGGCACTCCACCCTTTTCCGACTGAGGACCATGGTCTCGGATTTGGAGGTGCTGATCTTCATCCCAACCGCTTCACACTCAGCTGCGAACCGCTCCAGTGAGAGTTGGAGGTCACGGCTTGATGAAGCCAACAGCACTAAATCATCTGCAAAAAGCAGAGATTCAATGCTGAGGTCACCAAACCGGACCCCCTCAACGCTTCGGCTGCGCCTAGAAATTCTGTCCATAAAAGTTATGAACAAAATCGGTGACAAAGGGCAGCCTTGGCGGAGTCCAACCCTCACTGGGAACGAATTCGACTTACTGCCGGCAATGCGGACCAGACTCTGACACCGGTCGTACAGGGACCGAACAGCCCTTACCAAGGGGCTCGGTACCCCGTACTCCCGGAGCACCCTCCACAGGATTCCCCTAGGCACACGGTCGAACGCCTTCTCCAAATCCACAAAACACATGTAGACTGGTTGGGCGAACTCCCATGCACCCTCGAGGACCCTGCTGAGGGTGTAGAGCTGGTCCACTGTTCCACGGCCGGGACGAAAACCACACTGCTCCTCCTGAATCCGAGATTCGACTTCCCGACGGACCCTCCTCTCCAGCACCCCTGAATAGACTTTACCGGGGAGGCTGAGGAGTGTGATTCCTCTATAATTGGAACACACCCTCCGGTCCCCCTTTTTAAAAAGGGGGACCACCACCCCGGTCTGCCAATCCAGAGGCACTGTCCCCGATGTCCACGCGATGTTGTAGAGGCGTGTCAGCCATGACAGCCCTACAACATCCAGAGCCTTTAGGAACTCCGGGCGGATCTCATCCACCCCCGGGGCCTTGCCACCGAGGAGCTTACCAACCGCCTCAGTGACTTCAACCCCAGAGATCGAAGAGCCCACCTCAGAGTCCCCAGACTCTGCTTCCTCAAAGGAAGGCGTGTCGGTGGAATTGAGGAGGGCTTCGAAGTATTCTCTCCACCGACTCACGACGTCCCGAGTCGAGGTCAGCAGTACACCATCTTCACTATACACAGTGTTAATAGTGCACTGCTTTCCTCTCCTCAGACGCCGGATGGTGGACCAGAATTTCCTCGAAGCCATCCGGAAGTCGTTTTCCATGGCCTCACCGAACTCCTCCCATGTCCGAGTTTTTGCCTCGGCGACTGCCGAGGCCGCAGTCCGCTTGGCCAGCCGGTACCTGTCAGCTGCCTCCGGAGTCCCACAGGCCAAAAAGGCCCGATAGGCCTCCTTCTTCAGCTTGACGGCATCCCTTACCGCTGGTGTCCACCAGCGGGTTCGGGGATTGCCGCCTCGACAGGCACCAACCACCTTACGGCCACAGCTCTGATCGGCCGCCTCAACAATGGAGGTGCGGAACATGGCCCACTCGGACTCAATGTCCCCCACCTCCCCCGGGACAAGGGAGAAGTTCTGCCGGAGGTGGGTGTTGAAACTCTTTCTGACAGGGGATTCTGCCAGACGTTCCCAGCAGACCCTCACAATACGTTTGGGCCTGCCAGGTCTGGCCAGCATCTTCCCCCGCCATCGGAGCCAACACACCACCAGGTGGTGATCGGTTGACAGCTCCGCCCCTCTCTTCACCCGAGTGTCCAAAACATGCGGCCGCAAGTCCGATGACACGATTACGAAGTCGATCATCGAACTGCGGCCTAGGGTGTCCTGGTGCCAAGTGCACATATGGACACCCCTATGTTTGAACATGGTGTTCGTTATAGACAAACCGTGACGAGCACAGAAGTCCAATAACATAACACCACTCGGGTTCTGATCGGGGGGGCCGTTCCTCCCAATCACGCCCCTCCAGGTCTCACTGTCATTGCCCACGTGAGCGTTGAAGTCCCCCAGTAGAACGAGGGAGTCCCCAGAGGGGGCGCTCTCTAGCACACCCTCCAAGGACTCCAAAAAGGGTGGGTATTCTGAGCTGCTGTTCGGTGCATAAGCACAAACAACAGTTAGAACCCGTCCCCCCACCCGAAGGCGGAGGGAGGCTACCCTCTCGTCTACCGGGGTAAACCCCAACGTACAGGCGCCAAGCCGGGGGGCAATAAGTATGCCCACACCTGCCCGGCGCCTCTCACCATGGGCAACTCCAGAGTGGAAGAGAGTCCAACCCCTCTCGAGAGGATTGGTACCAGAACCCAAGCTGTGTGTGGAGGAGAGTCCGACTATATCTAGTCGGAACTTCTCTGCCTCACACACCAGCTCAGGCTCCTTCCCTGCCAGAGAGGTGACATTCCATGTCCCAAGAGTTAGCTTCAGCAGCTGGGGGTCGGACCGCCAAGGCCCCCGCCTTTGGCTGCCGCCCAACTCCCTACGCACCCGACCCCTTTGGCCCCTCCCACAGGTGGTGAGCCCATGGGAAGGGGAACCCACGTTGCCTTTTCGGGCTGAGCCCGGCCGGGCCCCATGGGGACAGGCCCGGCCACCAGACGCTTGCCTTCGAGCCCCACCTCCAGGCCTGGCTCCAGAGGGGGGCCCCGGTAACCCGCGTCCGGGCAAGGGAAACTGGGGTTCAATAATCTTGCTCATCATAAGGGGTCTTTTTGAGCCATACTTTGTCTGGCCTCTCACCTAGGACCTGTTTGCCTTGGGTGACCCTACCAGGGGCTTAAAGCCCCAGACAACATAGCTCCTAGGATCATTGAGACACGCAAACCCCTCCACCACGATAAGGTGATGACTCATGGGGGGTAATTAAATAGATAATAACCAAATAACCCTCTCTGGTTTCTTCACAGAAAAAAGCCAGGAAATAAATAACACTATTGGAAAAAAAATATTTATACAGGTATTGTTCAGGGGCCGGACCAAATGTGGAGGCGGGCCGTAGTTTGGGGACCCCGAAATTAGCTCAGATTACACATTAGATTCTAATGTGATCTAACTTCACTTTACTCTCCCTTGTTCTCAATATGACGTAATGCGCGCAAAAGCTCTCCTCTCCACAACCCACAACATTTTGAGGGATATTTCCCCTTTTTATAAGCCTTGTTTGACTGAACCAAATCGACTGACTCGACCCCTCCCTACCTGAGTGACACATCCACGGTCGTGGGCGACACGCGTGTGTCATCACAACGCTTCACTTCCGCGGCCAGGTGATTTTCCACTGAATGAAGCGAGACATCGGTACAACGTATTGGAATACTTGTCGGGCGTCTGTTTCGAGCGTGACGTCACTAGCTGTTCCACCGGATCCAGCGAGACATCGGGATGACTGATTTGTGATACTTCTGCCGCGAGCGCTCGACACTTGTCTCGAGCGTAACATCACTAGCAATCTGAACTTTTAGCCAGATTGCCGGAATCACGCCAGCCTGGCGCAGCTCCGACGACCCGGGCCGGCGAGACCCCGAAACCCGGCCAAAAGGCCAAACTCTGCACGTTCACCTTTACCCCTTGTACTGACTTCATTTCGAAAGCTGGAAAAATGCGTCGAAGCACAAGTTGACAATTTATTCGGGTCAACAGCGATCAAACGGCAAGGCAAAACAAAAACAGACTCAGGCGAGGAGGCAGACTCGTTCCAAGGTCATCCTATCACAAGTCAACAAAAGGTGCCTGAGAAAAATGACAACGATGAGTTAAACACTCAGTCGTTTTTGAAGGCTTTCGCGGTGCGGGCTGTGAGCAGAAGAAGGGTGTTTTTGGGCGTTGTTTAGGATTATTGTCTGTTTGTGGATTGGACAGGAGGATTCGGGAGTTACTGTTGTCATGGCAACAAGGATTGTGGATTCTGCCACCTCAGCGCAACGTGATTGTTGAGAGTTCACTTCTCGGTCACGGGTTCCTCCTTATCGGATGTTCCTTGTCAAGACAAGATGTCCCGCCATCTGTTCTGGACTGTCCGGAACAAATGTCGGGAGTTGGTGGCGCAGACGTGGGCTTGTCAGCGCCAATCTTGCTCAGTCAGTTGCATGACTCACGCATTGGGCTTCTGTGATAAGAAGGCGTCATGTATCTCTTATGCCTTGCCTCAAATATATTCTGTTTGGTTTCTTTAAACTATGGTATAAGTGCTATTAATCTTATATTGGGTGAGTTTGAATAATACAAACAGTCGATCGGTAAATACGAGAAAGGATACCGTTCGCAAATGGGGTAAAGCCACAAAAGGTGTGGTCGGTTACTGTCGGTTCAACTTCTTGTCGTTTCTTCTGAGTACATTTTGGCAGCTCTCGGGGGCCCCGAGCAACCGCCCGGCGCATTGACATCAGCCATTTTACGGCCGGCTATTTCCACGTGCGCAGAATGACGCTGGAGCTCATGACGCTACAGCCGCGCTGTGAGGACGTGGAAACGGCGGAGGGCGTGGCCATCACCGTCACGGGCGTGGCTCAGGTAGGCGGGCGATCGATCGGGAAGCCGCCGACCCCAATCTGACTCGGCGCTTCGGCAGGTGAAGGTGATGACGGAGCCGGACCTCTTGGCGCTGGCGTGCGAGCAGTTCCTGGGCAAGTCGGTGGCTGAGATCAAAGGCGTGGTCTTGCAGACACTGGAGGGACACCTACGCTCCATCTTAGGTACTGGCAATCGCATGGCTTTCCCTTCCCTTCTTTTTTTTTTTTTTACTGTCCACCAATTGCGTCAAACAGCCTTCCGATACACGAAAGCCCCTTTCGGACATAACGCTGAACTCTGTTTAAATCAAAAGATGATTTTCTCGCCGTCAGAGCATCTGCTATTTCATCGGTGGCTAAACTTACAGCGCAGTATCGGCACGTTATTTCTTAGCACTCGCCGATAGCGACGACATCATTTTACAATGTTGTGACGGCGGACGGTAGGGACCTTGACGGTGGAGCAGATCTACCAGGACCGAGACCAGTTTGCCAAGTTGGTACGGGAGGTGGCGGCGCCCGACGTGGGTCGCATGGGCATCGAGATCCTGAGCTTCACCATCAAGGTGAGAGGTCGCCGTGCCACCCCACAACGGCGGCCTTGACTTCCGTGTCTCGTAGGACGTCTACGACAAACTGGACTACCTGAGCTCGCTGGGTAAGACCCAGACGGCCGCTGTCCGGCGAGACGCCGACATCGGCGTGGCTGAAGCGGAGCGGGATGCCGGGATACGGGTAATTCACGTTCCAGATTTATTTTGAAATTAACTTTTCCATTTGAAGATTTTCTCATTTTTAGCTGTACTTTTTGACTTTTTTTGGTTGTTTTTTTTTGTAATGAATAGGGCTGTCAAAATTATCGCGTCAACGGGCAGTAATTTTTCAAATTAATCACGCTAAAATATTTGACGCAATTAATGCACATGTCCCGCTCAAACAGATTAAAATGACAGCACAGTGTCATGTGCACTTATTTTTTGGTGTTTTTTGCCCTCTGCTGGCGCTTGGGTTTTATGGGTTATCAGCACAATGAGTAAGCATGGTGTAATTATTGACATCAACAATGGCGAGCTACTAGTTTATTTTTTGATTGAACATTTTACAAATTTTATTAAAACGAAAACATTGAGAGGGGTTTTAATATAAAATTTCTATAACTTGTACTTACATTTATCTTTTAAGAACTACAAGTCTTTCTTCCATGGATCGCTTTTACAGAATGTTAATAACGTTAATGCCATCTTGTTGTTTTATTGTTATTATAAACACATTACTTATGTACAGTATGTTGAATGTATATATGTCTTGTGTCTTTCCATTCGAACAAAAATTTACAGAAAAATATGGCATATTTTATAGATGGGTTGAAATGCGATTAATTACAATTAATTTTTAAGCTGTGATTAACTCGATTAAAAATTTTAATCGTTTGACAGCCCTAGTAATGAATGCGTCTGTTATGTATTCCTCAATTGTCAATATTTCATAAATGAACTCAAAGGTTCCCAGTGACGGCGATTGACGTCCAATGGGTTTTGACTGGGCGACAAAATGGATTGGACGAAGTTACACGGAAATAATAATAATGAAGATAAAGAAAAATTGTAACATTTTGCAAAAAAAGTAGGAAATACTTTGATAAAAAGTCATACAAATGAAAATGAAATGAAAATTTTAAAATAAAAAAATG
This sequence comes from Corythoichthys intestinalis, assembly GCF_030265065.1. Lineage (NCBI taxonomy): Eukaryota > Metazoa > Chordata > Actinopteri > Syngnathiformes > Syngnathidae > Corythoichthys > Corythoichthys intestinalis. The sequence goes on from NC_080400.1 coordinate 425,715, forward strand.
GAAAAAGGAAATACTTTAAAATGATAGAAAAATATATAAAAAGGAGGAACTTATGAATAAATTCCTCTTTTTGGATTTTTAAAATTATTGATATTTTTTTAAATGAAAATTCATTTAAAATACAATTTAAATGGTATATATATTTTAAAATAAGGAATAATAATTTATTTTTTACGAAGGAATCTGACCTTTTAGCCAGACTGCTGGAATCACGCCAGCCGACCCAACGGACCCGCGCTGGCGCAGCTCCAAATACCCGGGCCGGCGAAATCCCGACAACCCGGTCAAAAGGCCAAACTCCACACGTTCACCCTAGTCTTAACCTCTGCTACTGACTTTAAAAACACAAGTTGACAATTTATTCAGGTGGACAGCGATCAAACAGTAAGGCAAACAGCAACTAGGTCCAGGCAAGGAGGCAGACTCAGGGTCACCATATCACAAGTCAACAAAAGGTTCCCAGAGAAAAAATGACAACGATTAGTTAAACATTGTCTTTTTGAAGGCTCTCACGGGGCGGCTTATGGGCAGGAAGAAGGATGTGTTTGGGCGTTGTTTAGGATAATCTTCTATCGCAGTTTGGGCTGTTTAGTTCGTGCGTCACAGTTGCTGAGTCACCGTTACTGGGGCAACTGCAGTGGGAGATTTTGCCCGCCCCGGCGTCAAACAAGCTCTTGTCAGTCGTGTTATCAGTTGGATATCGGGCGTTCTCCGGTGTTCCTTGTGTTGGGACAGGACGTCCCGCTGTTTGTTATGGTTTGTCCGGGAGAACTAATTGCGAAAGTTGGTGGTGCAGACGTGGGCTTGTAGATGTTTTGCCTCGTCAGCGTCAATCGGGCTCAGCCAGTTGCATGGCGCACACGTTGGGCTTCCGTGCTAAGAAGGCGTCATGTCTATTTTAGATCCTGCTTGTTTTCCTTAAACTATGGTATATGTGCTATTTATTTTATATTGGCTGTAATACAAACAGTCAAACCGTCAATACAGAGAAACGATACCAATCCCTGATTGATTATACGCGTATTAAGCGTGTTAGTTATACAAACAGTCAATTGGTAAATACAAGAAGAGATAGTATTCCCTTCACTCCGGACAAGCTATCAGTTAGTGACGGCTGTTTGATACGGAGGCGAAGGAGTACGAAACGCCCCGAGCCAAATGTCCTCTGCCGTCCCGTTAGGAAGCCGAGTGCAAGAAGGAGATGATGGACGTCAAGTTCCGGGCCGACACCAAGATGGCCGACTCCAAGCGAGAACTGGAGCTGCAGAAAGCCGCCTTCAACCAGGAGGTCAATACCAAGGTACGGCCGCTATTTTTTTTTCCTGTCCCGGTGTCGCCGACCGACCGACCGACCGACCGCGTCTGTCCCGTCCTCCGGCAGAAAGCAGAGGCCCAGCTGGCGTACGAGCTGCAGGCGGCCAAAGAGCAGCAGAAGATCCGCTTGGAGGAGATGGAGATCCTGGTGGTGCAGCGGCGCAAGCAGATCGACATCGAGGACAAGGAGATCCGGCGCGCCGACATGGAGCTCGTCGCCACCGTCAAGCGGCCCGCCGAAGCGGAGGCCTTCAAGATGGAGCGGCTGGCCCAAGGGCACAAGTGAGCGCCGTCCGAACATCCGACGCCGCTTTCCGTTTGGATGGATGGGCCAGCTCTCCTCCTCCTCAGGAAGATGCGCGTGCTCATCGCGGAAGCCCATGCGGAGAAGATCAGAAAGACGGGCGAGGCGGAGGCGTCCAGGATCCGGGCGGTGGGCAACGCCGAGGCGGAGAAGATGAAGCTGAAGGCCGACGCTTACCGACGCTACGGCCACGCCGCCAAGACCGCCCTGGTCCTCCGGGCCCTCCCCGAGGTAAACGCAGCTAACCCTTCCTTCAGGGCCCGTATAACCCTTTTTCTTTGCAGCGACTTGGTGCTTCCAACTCTTGGAGACTTTTTAAAAACATTTCCAGGAGACATGGACGGTTCCGACTCCATCGTCTAGCATAACACACAAAGCCGTTCAGTCTCACAGGCCTCGCCACTAGCTGCTGAAGAATAATTCAAATGGTTAGCTTTGTGGCACTGAGCTAATAGCAACTTAGCAATGCTATCCAACTTACTTCAATGATGACAAAAATATAACTGCGACATGCTCAGCTGTTTACAGTCACCGCATGAGTCGGGGGCGCTATTGTGCCTTCTAATGTGAACAAGTTGAATCGCACAGATCTAAATTAAGTCCGTTACACCCGCAGATCGCCGCCAAGGTGTCGGCGCCGCTGGCCAAGACCGGGGAGATCGTCATCCTGGGCGGAGACGGCGGACGCGACCGGCTGCCGCCCGAACTGATGGCCGACGACCTCACCAAGGTAACCCGGATTAATTTTCGGGAGGCTGTAGATAATTATGTATACAGCGGCGGTTTTAGGATTTTTCTGGAACGGGCCAAGAAGAGGCCACATGTAACCCTCAGTGTCACTGCCATCTTTGTTCAGTGTTTGTTTTGGTCAACAAGGCAATACGCAGATTATCCTGCAGGTGGTGGTATAAAACATCTTGACACTGTCAAGCAGAAAGGAAGCAATAAAGTTCATATATAACCATGCTGTGTGCAAGTAAGGATACAATACATGGAAAAATCATTTTAAGTACTTTTTTTGAAAAGCAGCTCAATATTTAACCTCCTCTAGAATAGGCCTGAACGATATTGAAAACCCCGTCATTACAATTTTGGGGGGGGTTTGCAATATATTGCGATATTAAACTAGAAGAAATCTCTGTTGTTGCTACAGCTGTAACACACTTATGTTCAAAATGACACGCATTTTAACAATAAAACTGGACACCAATTTTTTGTGTCCAACTAGGCTGATCAATATGTCAATTTTGTAGAGTAAATTAGCCCAATTTGCCAGATAAAAATCCGCTATCTTAAATGCTACAAATGCTAACGTATTTACAATTCTCTTAGCAAATCGCTCACAAGTAACTCCGCAAACCATAGCTCTAAACTTAATCACAAATGCATACAGAAACATATATTAGCTGAAACAACTTACAGCCTGATGTGGGCCAAACCAAAGCACAGCTATCCCTTATCCATGTCTGAGTCTGATTCTCAGTCATACAAGGGACCGGTCCAGCCAGACCTAGCACTGCCACTAGAGGGCAGTGTACCCACCATCGGTAAACAAAATTCAATACTTTAGGACTTTTTGGATAGTTATTTTGGGGTACATAAAGGGTTCATTCCGATTCACGCGGAAATTCTGTTTAAGTTACCAGCATAGGAACGGAACTCTTTTGGAACCCAGGGACTATATCTACTCCCCGATATGGATGACGTCATTTAAGTGCCGTATCAAAACCGATACTAGTATTGGCCATACACTTCATAATGTATTGACGGGACACAGGGCGCGGGGCTGATAAATAGGGTGCCTGCATTGTTGGCCAGGCCGTCAAAGCTGATCGAGTGGAATCACAGACAAAAAGAGTCTTTTGTCGTAGAAAATTCTGGTGAATAAATGCTTAAATCCCCAAATTCTTTATAGATATGGACGTAAAACTCTCGATTCTTGGTTAAAAGCAAAAAAAAAAGTGGGCAGTTAGCATTTATTTTACGTAAATATGTCTAAGTACAATGCTAATCTGTTAGTGAATGTACTAGCTAGCGGCCGTCTGATGTAAACAGCTTTTCCAGTGAAAATTTTTGTGAAGAAATGCTTAAATTCCCAGATTTTTAAAATATAAATTGATGTAAAACAGTCTCTAAAGCAAAAAAAAAACAAAAAAAAAAACGTGCAGTTATCGTTACATAAATATTTTGAAGTACAATGCCAGTCTGTTAGTGAATGTAGCTAGCGTTCGCCTGATGTAAACAGAGCTTTTCTGGTGAGAATTCTTGTGAATAATTGCTTAAATCCCCGAATTCTTTATAGATATGGACGTAAAACAGTCTCGATTCTTGTTAAAAAGAAAAAAAAAGTGAAGTTTGCGTTTATGTAAATATGTCGAAATACAATGCTAGTCTGTTAGTGAATGAAGCTAGCAGCCACCTGACGTAAACGGAGCTTTTCCGGTGAAAATTTTGTGAATAAATGCTTAATTCCCTGAATTCTTCATAGATATGGACGTAAAATTGTCTTGATTCTTGGTTGAAAGCAAAAAAACGCGGAGTTAGCATCCATTTTACGTAAATATTTCAAACAATGATGCCAATGCAGTAGCGGCTAATTTCTCCCATTGATTTTTTTTTTTTTTACAATGTTTCAAAATGCATGCATGGTACGAAAAATATAACTTGAATCCTCCGAGGCGCAGTGCATGACCAATCTGAACCGTCAATATATTATGAAGTTTATTTATTGGCCACGCCATTTCAAGCGGAGAGAAAAAATAGCCGCTTCTAGTCGGCAAATGAGTCACCTTTCAATTCATGAACTTGTTTTGGTTCCATCATTTCTCCCTTCATCTCTACAACTGTCAGATTGGGCTGCTGCAGAAGATGGCCAAAAGTAGCGCGTGAGCGGTGGCGGCACTTGTGACGCTCGGCCCGAAATCGCCTTGGTGGCGGCGCCTAAAATCTGCTGGCGGCACGTGACGGCGCACTTCACATCCGAGGCAGCTGACTTTGTTGAGAAGTACTTTCATGATGAAGGCTTTTCTGTCACTATTTTGGGATGACTGTGTCCAAAATCTGCTCTATCATTTCAAAGTCACTCGTTGTAGCATCTTGAAGTGTTTTTGTACATTTGATGGCGTATCCTTTGACTGACAGGAAGCCAGTGCTCACCATTTCACGACAGATTATCCACTTGTGTTTTAGATGAACTATAACATCCTGATTGGTTTTTGGTGAAGACCTGTAAATAATCCTTTGCACTCATCTATTCTCTAAAGGAATGTGTTGATCAGTTTCTTCAAGGAAAAGATATTTATAGCAAATAGTATCTTTTTAGAATGTAATCAGCTTTCTAAAAAGTACAACCAAATACAATTTGCTACATTACTGGCTGACTTTTAACTGCAATATTTTTAGACCTGGACAAAGACTGTTACCGTAACAAACATTGTGAGTGTGCTTGATGCATTGCTGTCGTAAAATACCGTGAACATGTAACGGTGACGATGAAGTTGTCGCGTTGTCATCTGGTGACAGAGACTACGGTCACGTGAGCCTTTGTTTGGAATAAAAAGTCATTTGGCGGGGAATCAATGCTACTTTTTATAGTGTTTTTCTTCTTTTGTTCCGTGGGTTTGAGTGGATTATAGTTTCCATTTCATGTTTATTCAAAAGATTAGTATCACTTTTAGTTTTTTATACTGTTGTTTTTTTCCACGTGCAAAACCTTTTTCACGTGTAACTATTGCTCCTGGAAATAAAATACCAATTTCACTTCAATATGTTAGTTTTGTGAACGCAATACAGATTCAGAGATTTTAAAAAAAAAAAAATATATATATAACCTTTCAGGAAGAAAAAAATATATTTCATATCAAAAAACGATAATTGTCGAAAAAACATTTAGATCGTCATTGAGGGACAATTTTGTAAAAAGGGATGAAATCTGTAGTAATCATTTTATCAATCAAATTAAATCTCATGCTCAGCTGGCGCCGTTTTGTAAAATACTAATTATTTTTTATATTGACTAATTTATTGCTGGTGTATTATTTATGTAACAGTGTCGGGCAAGGCAAGCCCCTTGGTAACAAATAAAACAGGTCTGGCAAAAATCAATGAAGCAGCAGAGGTGGTGACAATGAACAATTTTGTTTTGGTTAATTTATTTTAACAATCACTAATAAAACACGCTTTATTCAGAACGTCAAATTGTTGAGTGGATATTTGAAAGGAAAAAAAAACAATCACAGCAAACAACTCAAGTGAAAATACCCCCAATGAAGACAAGGGCAAAAAAAAAAAAAAAAAAAAAGGGGGGGGAAACTACTTAATTTGCACAGTTAAATTCTTTAAAAACGCTGTGAGTGAATTAAACGGGAAAAAGGGAAACTTAATTAAACAACCTTGACCAAAAAAAGGGAACTTTATAAAACAGCAGTTGACAAAACCACTCATTCCAGGTGGTCACTGCTAAGAAAAAGAAAAGGTTAACACATTTAGCAATTTATCAGGCACAAGAAATGTAAAAAATATAATAAAATACGTTACACAAAGCCAGCTCTGCTCAAAAGCTGATTTTCAGAAGGTCTCCAACAGGTCTTGTGTCAAGGGCATAAGGCAAACAACCTAATTTACAGTGCACCTTGGAGGAGTGGCAGTCAATTGACCATGATGCGTTTGGGTCTGTAGGAAAATTGGGCTCCCCAACTTTCCACCTTGTTACATTTCTTTTTGCATACCATTAAATCGCTTCGTTGGCTCCAACCAGGGCCTGGCTGGCTGGCTCCAACGTTCGATGAAGTGAGTAAGTGTTTTCCTTGTTTATCGTCGCGGCCGATTATTGCTCAGGCAATGTACGCGGGCGTCTAGTAGGCTTCGCTGTCAGCGGGTGGGGTCCTGTTGAGGCGCACGCGCAAAGCAAGGAACAAGCTAGCCCGCCCGCTGCGCGACTAACAGACTACAGCGAAAAAGTGGAAAATCGCGTCGTCATCGTTGTAGTGTCTGCACCAGATGAGACGAGCGAGTCCTGAAACCTCCTCAAGACGACAATCTTAAACCGTCGAGTCTTTGGACCATTTTTGTCACCTTCGTTCGTTAGTGGCTAGCATTAGCCTAGCACAAGTACCGAGGACAAGGTATTTTTCTACAATTTCACATAGCACATTCAACGAGAAATAGCACAGTGTATTAATGCTAAACTTGAAGACGAACAAAGTTGACGTGGGACAAAGAAAGGGAACGTTCTCTTCAGTAGTTTGCTGCTACATGATAAGTTGTGCTTCATCATCAACATCATTATTATGAATATGAAGATGACTGTCGAGGGGGCACGTGACCTAAAGATGGTTTCATTTCCTCAAAGCCCATCTTGCATAAAATGGATTTCGCGTCTATGACTGCTATTCTGCCCTTGTGTTGATAACCCTTTCAGAAACATATCAGTCTTGATAACTCATTGATTGCCAGCCCAGGTCATACTGTTGTGCTAGTTGCTAATACACGCAAATTGGCATTGAAAAGACCTATATACGTCCAATCCATTCGTCCCAGTTAAAATGGATTGGACCTCTAGTTACCTCAATGCTAGCCAGAGATTTTGCTTTGTTGAGTCAAAAATGATTTACAAACAAAAAAATAAATAAATCTAATACAAATTTTATTTTAAAAAAAAGTCCTGTGCGAATGTGATAAAAATATTTAACAACAACAAAAAGAAAACAAAAATCATAATGAATGCACATAAGGAATAATATGCCGACGGTCTTTTTGCAGATAAGGAGTCGACGGCGACTGTCCTGAAATGTTGCCGTTCTTTTGGACCCGTCCGACGTGCAGATGAACAGCGGCGAAATGTAAGCGCTGACCCTCCGCAAGTTTCTTCCGAAGCCGTCCGCCGCGTCGTCCCATAGACTGCGACCTGACGCCATGAATCCGTACTCGGCCTACCAGAGGCTCGCCCGCGACCCGGCACAACAATATCACGGACCCCCACCCGGCGTGGCTCACGTTGTCAAACCGGAGACGCCGAGCGCGATTCCCGACTCGCCGTCCCCCGCCCTTCCGGACCCGCGCCGCGTCCTCCAGGCACCCTCCGCTGTGGCGTACGGACCCCGCAAGCTGCCGGACTCGGACGCGCCCCCAAACGTGACGGTTTCGACCTCTACCATCCCGCTGTCCATGGCCGGGGGCCCCCAGCGACGACGGGGCAGCGACCTGAGCGGCATCGTCCACCAAATAAATCAACTGTGCCAGGCCCGCGCGGGGGCGGGCGCCACGTCGGTGTGCGAGGGCCAGATCGCCAACCCCGGCCCCATCAGTCGAAACCTGCTCATCGACGCCAGCTCCCGCGTGGCCTCGCCGCACGTCGGCGAACGAGCCGCTCCGCCTCCCGTCGGGCCGCGGCTCGGCCCGCCCGCCGCCATTTCCCCCGCGGATGCGGAACGCGTCAGGCGGCGGCGCGTCTGGACCGGACCGGTGGACCCCGAGGGCACCCGCCCCTGCAAGAATCCTCGTTCGGACCCTCAGATCGAGCGCACCTTCCCCGCTCGGACGCTTGGCTACCTTTGTGGGCCGGCGCCCCGACCGTCGGGCCCCGTGGGGCCCTATGCCGACGAGGGCTACGGGTTCCACGCGGCTTTTCGAGCGGGTGCCGGTTACCGGCGACGCGCCGAAACCACCGACCCGGACTTCCTGATGGGACGCGACTTGGCGACGGGCGGATTCGCGGAACCCGACGTGGACTCGAGAGACGGGCCTCGGGACGCCGCTTGCGCTCTTTATCCGGCGTATCGTTGAATGTCAATCGAGCCTTTTCTTACTTTGGGCGCCAATTCGTGACCGGGCCTTGTCGCAAAGCAGACGAATACTTTGGGCGTGACGGGAAAGGTGCCAAATGTGTTTTCTGAGCAAAATAAAAGTTTTGTCAGCACATGATCTTTCAAGACTCTTTTGTCGACACTAAAGGTGGGAACAATGGGATTTGCCATCCGATATAACAATATATCGCAATATGACGACGCATGGCTCAGTAAATCAATCTGTGATGTTCAAGAGAAATACAAGCTATTTTGTAATTGGAGTTTTCCTTCATCCTGGTTAAAGCCTGGTCATCGTACAGTTTAGCCAAAAACATACCCATTCATTTCTAATGGCCAAAATTTCCTATTCATTTTCAATAGAAGAAATCATTTCAATTTACTCCCATGGATTTCCAAAGCAAAAATCTCCATCCAAAACATATCTCTATGGGTGGTTGTGATTTTTATCTAAAAACATTCCATTAAAACCCATTGACATTGAATGAAATGCCCCCAAATTTATAGGAAGTGACCCTAAATTGCCATCATCTCAACAGGAATTGATTTATATCTACTTGTATGCGTTACGTAGCCTTTGATTCAGTCAAAGCAATCATACATTCACATTCTGGTTGCTTTCATCTTACCAGGACTTCTTTCTCAGATCATGCCGGACAGACTCCGCTAAAATTTGGGTGTTTGTGCCGGTGGTGTATAGGTAAAATCTGCTTACCCATTTTAGTATGGCCCCAAGTCTGAAGAGGATCGCCAGTTCGTCCTGGACCCCCATAACATCACGTTGGGATCACCATTTGTTGGTGTTGCCTCTAGACCTCATACCCACAAAGCTGCGCGTTCGTTAACTGTTTCTGAGTCGACACAAATACTGAGAGTCTCAGGGTGCGGTCAAGCAATAAACAAAAGCTTTTATGAATGAGGCACACCCATTTCAGAATTTGACTCCAATATATACCTCACGTTTTACAATCTAGTGGGCGTTTACTTTAATCATTCAAACCATTGATCAACAAGGAACAGTTCTGGGGGTTGGCTTGTGACTTGCCCTGATTTGATGACCAAAGACTTGAGTAGACTAAGAGGGATCACGTTACACCTTTGTGTTCTTCAAGAGACTGACATAAGTGAGCTTACTTCTCAGACACCAAATGTTAAAGTGCCTGTGACACGAAAAAGCATGTTTATTTCATAATACACGCGGTATTTTATGCCCCTGAATGATATGGAACGCTTGGATGTGTGTGGAAGCGATCGCTATATTTATTTAGTTTTTTGAATCCCGCGCCATGAAAATGAGTGACTTCCGGCTTCGGTCTTGCATTGAGGAGGAGGGCGCTGTGACGTGTACGGTAGAAGACGTCCTCTTCACTATACAGTCTACTGTTGTGTATGAGGACGAAGGATTCAGCTGATTTTGCGGATTAATACGTTTATTTTTCGCATCACGCCAGCCAAACGGCTGCAGAAAAATCATTCTGTGTGCGGGAGAGTCGTATGCGCCTTTTTGGAGTTTCAAAAGGTTCCCATTCACCGTGGATATTTACTGTGGGACCATTGGACTTACGAGGAAGTGAGTAAACATCTTGTTTTGTATTATGTCAAATACGAATACAGTGATTACAAAGTAAACACTACAGAATTCCTTTAAATAAAGGACTACTTACGTTTGATCATTGATAGGCATGTAAAAAGCTCTCCTCATTCTCATTAGCAGTTAGCTGTTAGCACGTTAGCTGCACAACAACTCCAGCCACCCTCCTCCCGGGAACGAACTGTAAATTGCTCTCCGCCGGGCGGTTTGCCGATCCGCGAAGACATTCGACAATCGGGTCGTCATGTCAAAGAATCCAGGCTAGTTACGTGTGATTTTCCACTTCGAAGACTTTGAAACATCCCTCGGTTCGGGTTAGCGTGTTGGCTAGCTGTCACTCCTTCTGGTTTGTTTACATTCTCCGAAGCCGGGGAAGGGAAATGACATATGTCCGATTTAGGTGTCATAAAATATCGTTCGGGAGGTGCGACAGTAAAGGTGAAGTCGACAGTTTTGACCATTATGGAGTCATTTTGCCATGTCGTCTTGAATAAATGGATTTTTATTATTTCATATTCCATTTAGCACAAGATTGTTATTTGTCATGACCATGCCATTTATTTAGCAATTGGGGAAAATACTTGGATAAAAAGAATATCCTGTAAAAATATGGAAGTAAAGAGACAGAAACAATGACATTTTGCCGCTCTCTTCGTCGCGTTTTCCTCGTTGTGAATAGTTCCCCCTCGACGGGCTGACTGGTCCTTCTCAAGCCATTTATATAGCTATTGGGGAAAAATACTTGGATAAAAAGAATATCCTGTAAAAATATTGGAGTAGAGAGACTGAAACAATGACATTTTGCGGCTCTCTTCGTCGCGTTTTCCTCGTTCTGAACAATTCCCCCTCAATAGGCTGAATAGTAAAACCGATGAGCCCAGTCTACCGCTGACGTCATCCACCTGTTGGGGACGCTAAAGCCCTATAGAGCCTACCCACCAACGTCATAAAACCACGTGCTCGCTGTATGGTTCCGCCCACTTGTCCGTCATTTTGACTCTGTATTAGCATTGTTTTCAATTGATGGCGGAATTTAAAATGCATTTCATGGAAGACCCGGTGCTTTCTGATGCCGCAAACTCACTGGATCTGTTGCATAAAAGGCGTTATGTGGAAAAGCTTCGTTCTATACAGTCGCCAGATCCATATTTGATGCCTAAATCGATGATTTTTGACCGGCTGCCTTCGCCGTCTCTGCCTGACCTTGATATTTACAACTATCTTGTCCACACAAAATCAGCCTATTCTCACGAAAGTTTGAAAAACTTTAAGAGCTTGGAGGCTTATAAATGCTACGTTGCTGGTTGGGTGAAACAGGTCCTTGTACACGAAAATTCGGCAGGAATCTTGTGCTCGGAAGGTGAGTTACGAAATTTTCAATTCAAAATCTTTTGTTCTTGCTAACATCCACTGTCAAGTCTAATGTATTTCATGTCATTTGTCAATGGAGCTAGGGCTTTTAATGTTTATATGGTTTAGCGATAGCACTCTCACGACATACATACGTGTATGTTGTCGGCGATTAGCCTAGCAATGATCTTAATTGTGGTTATTTGTCAGCCCCGTAGACGAGGCCAGTTTCTTTCACTTGGTACCAGCTAAATATTATTCAAAAAATAACGATGGTGGAAGAAAGGGAAGTCACAAACATCTTGAATTTGAAACTATGTCGTACTACGTCGTATGTTGTCGGCGATTAGCCTCGCAATGATCTTAATTGTGGTTATTTGTCAGCGCCGTAGACGAGGCCAGTTTCTTTCACTTGGTACCAACTAAATATTATTTAAAAAATAACGATGGTGGAAGAAAGGGAAGTCACAAACATCTTGAATTTGAAACTATGTCATACTACGTCGCATGTTGTCGGCGATTAGCCTCGCAATGATCTTAATTGTGGTTATTTGTCAGCCCAAAACCCCCTAAGTATATCTTAAATGCATCTTACCGGATATAAAATGACTACTACATAGTCTGTGGTGATTTTTTTGGTGCCCAGTTTTCACGTCGAATTGCAGCCGTCCATTTCGCTCTCCTCTTTGGATCCCTCGGAATACGGTAAAACTTCAAGTCTCTCCTTCCATCTTCTCTGTTAGTGCAACCAACAGCCACACACGCCTTCACCATTTTGATTATTAATGTTAAGGAGCAGAAAAACACGCCGTAAATAGGAGAAATGTACGTAGCCGTAACAGGTTAACACTATGTTTTGACGGACAAGTGGGCGGTACCATTCAGGAGAGCGGAGCTGTGACGTCACGTGGGTAGGGTCTATAATGGTAGGCGTGGCTAACCGGCAGATTAAAAGACTAATTTCTCGTCATCTGCGCTTTGCTAAATTGTTGTATATAGTCGAATCGTCTCAAAATATGATTCTAATTCACATAATAATGCCATTTAAGACTTTTTTCTGGTGTCATATGCTCTTTAAATCTAACCAGAATGTGAATGCATGATTGCTTTGACTGAGCAGAAAAGGCTACATAATGCACACAAGTGAACATAACAATGTGAGTACGTAAGTTACCATCGTCTATGGGAGGGGTGCTAATTGTTTTTTTTGCTCCTGACCTTGAAAACAGCAGGCTTCATAACCACATATGTTGCTCACACAATATAATCATAATTAACTATGTACATTCAAAAAATATTTGCCGCAAGCTAGTCACACTAGCATTGCGATCGACTATAGTGGCAAACCTGCTGGCTACTTTATTATAAAACGGTGTAATGAGTCTTGGCGTATGGATAACCATCCTAAAGTATGGTCACAACCCCAGTAGAATTCAGCTTACTGCGTGTCGCAGTGGAAATAGCGAACCTGTAGCGTATCTAGCATCGGTTGCGATTGTTGGACTCACGAGTGAAACGATGAATCGCCCCCAAAAAATAATTCATATTTTATTGATCGATGAATCTGAGAATAAAAAAATATGCTTTTTCATTCATCTGTGAACGGTGTTTTTTTATTGTCTGAAAATATTGAATCGTATCAGTAAAAAAAAGACGTTTTTTTTCCCAATCATTCAGATATAAGTTTGTCTTAGGTCCAAACAGATCGGACGTCGTCGATTCCCATTTGCTACGTTGGCTCGAAAGTCAAAAGGAAAGCGCAATGGAGCGACCGGGGACAGGAACTCCAAAAGATGTGGTTTCGGGGTCACGGCGGAGGGGCCACTTTGATGCAGACGTTGCAGCGGCCGATGTTGGCCCTCTGCCGGCCGACCTCGGCGGTCACGGCGTCGGCCGCCGGCGTGCTGAGCCAAAAGCTGTAGATGTTGGCGAAGTAGTGGCACGTCCCTCGCGGTCCCTGGCACTCCACGAATGGCTGAGGCCGGAAGTCCGTCAGGCAGCTTCCCGGCGACGTCAGCGACTGGCCGCCGCCCTCGTCGCCGGCGCCCGTGTGCTGCCGGCGAGACGGAGGCACCGGAGTCAACGCAGATGCATCATAAACATTGGCGGCAAGTACGTGTAAAACGAGCACCTATTTGACTCAAGTCATTAAATGCAGTGGTATGAAAAAGTATCTGAACCTTTTGGAATTGCTCACATTTCTGCATTAAATCCATCAAGCACCATCAAATATAATCTGATCTTTGTCAAAATCACACAGATGAAAAAACAGTCTGCGTTAACTAAAACCACCCAAACATTTTTAGGTTTTCATATTTTAATGAGGATAGCATGCAAACAATGACAGAAGGGGCAAAAATAAGTAAGTGAACCCCCTACCCAAGGAGAATTAAAGAGCAATTGAAACCAATTTTTACCAAACATTTTAAGTCAGGTGTGTGCCCAATCGCTGATGAGTGGTTTAAAGCTGCCCGGCCCACTATGAAACACAATCCTGGTAAGAAATGTCTTGATAAAAAACATTGATTGATGTGCTTCATGGCTGGGTCAAAAGAGCTGTCTGAAGACCTGCCCCCCCCCCCCCCCCCCCTTCTGTCATTGTTTGCATACTATCCTCATTAAAATATGAAAACCTATGAATGTTTGGGTGGTTTTACTTAAAGCAGACAGTTTTTTCATCTGTGTGGTTTTTTGGCAAAGATCAGATAACATTTAATGGTGATTTTATGCAGAAATGTGAGAAATTCCAATAGGTTCAGATACTTTTTCATAGTGCTGTATTTCCATTGAAATACTGTATTACTTAAATGCTAAAAAGTAAGAAGAATTCAAAAGCCGTGAAGAACTGGAAAAAATGACAATACGTATAAAACTATGAAAAACATTAAAAAAAAAAAAAAATTTTTTAAATGAAAAATGTGCAAACTGCCAAAGTTTAAAAAAAAAAATTGAACAAACATGAAAACAAAAAAATCTAAAAGCTTCAGAAAAAACACAGAAACAAACAAAAAAACCTTGACAAATCTATAATTGGTGCTAAATAAAGAAAAAAAAATCGAAAAATCGCAAAAACCACAAAAAAAAAAACAAAAAACGAGAAACTGCAAAAATGACATTTCACCTTGAAAAATTTGGAAATTGTGCAAAACTAAAAAAAAAAAATCCAAAAAGGCAATGAAATAGGAAAACCGTGAAAAATGAAATCATGAAAATGGCATTCTGCGGAAGACCGTGAAAAGCCTTGAAAGTTTGGAACAAATGGCTGAATTGGGATAAAAACTTGAGCCTTGAAGTGAATGTTCGTCGGGAGGCAGCAAGGAATGAAAACGGCGACGAGGATTAAGTCGACGAAAGGGGGGCGGCGGACACGACCTGCCGTCGGTCCTCAGCTATTCCCTATCTTCTGGATCCAATCAACTGAATAAACTAACCACCGAATTATGAACTAATCTACTGGATCTAATCAACATAACAAGCTCATGGACACGATCGACAATGGATTCTTGGGAAAATGAACAATCAAGGGGGATGGTTAAATTTCAAAAAGAAAAAAACCTTGTAATCACTATGCAATCTGAATGTCAAAAATTGTTATTCGATATTTTCTGCGTCCTATGGTACACTGGGGGCGGGTTTCAATAAGCTGCGGCTTCTCCCGTCTGCCCTTTTCTTTTCGGGTTGAATTAATTGTAAACACATATAAATGCTGTATGTTTGTTTGGATTTGTCATGCCTGAAGGGAAAATACATAAAGAGAGAAAAACTAGAGGTCAATAATGAATGTGATGAACAGTTCTTTTTTTTTCGTGTGTATTTTTTAATGGACCCACCATGAGGAATGAGTAGCCGGTCCACAGGCTGGCCCAGTCTGGGGGACACTGCGGGCGGACGGCGGACTGGCTGTGCAACGCCACGGGGGCGGAGGGCGCCTCGCAAACGGCGCAGCGGCTGATATGCTCGCGGATGGATTCCCCGCCCACCGGCAGGGCCGGCACGGCGGCGGCCGCCGACAGCCAATAGGATTTGTCGTTGCGGCCGGCGTACGAGCACGCTCCCGTGTTGCAGGAGGCGAAGGGCATGGTGGAGAAGACGCGCATGCACGAGCCCGCCTGACCTGAAAACGACGACGAGGAGCCGGAAATTCACACCCGCGGCGCTGGCGTTTTAGCGCCTCGTCGTCCGGCGAGCAGAATCGTACCAAGGTCCTGAGTGTGCGCCTTCTCCTGGCCTTCCAGGTACAAGAGACTATATCCCAGCCACAAAAGACGCATCCCCCGCGGACACGGCGGGATTTCTTTGGACTGGCTGTGTATGACCGTCAGGAAGCCGGCGTTGACGGCTCGCGACGGTCCGGGAGGTCCGCGATCCCCGGTCCGACCGGGGTCACCTGTGCGCAGAGGCACGTGGTCAGGAGGCTCTTTCTCTTGGCAATAAGTCTCAGCGCAAGGCCCGGAGTCGCAAACCCACGCCTTTGAAGAGCAACGTTTGATTGAGCGCCTCTCTTTTTTATCGCGTGGATCCATTTTTGTCAAATAATTGCAACGAACAACGGGCTGTCAATTCGGACAGCCAAGACTTTCGGTGAGTTGAGACAACTTGTCTTTCTTTCTCCAAACTTGTGCGCTCCGTGCCTTGTTCTGAGTTCTGATTTTGACTTTGGCTCTCACCCTTGTCCCCCGCCGCACCATTCTCCCCTTCCGGACCTCGTCGACCCGGTTCTCCATCGGGACCCGGTGGCCCTCGAGAGCCTTGTTGCCCCACACAGCCGGCGTCCCCCTTCTTACCTGTAGCGCACCATCAATTGTCATCGCGTTATTCTCGTCAATTTTAAGTAGCGTGTTCTCGTAGCTTCTAACCTTTGAGTCCCTGGAAGCCACTTTCTCCGAGAAAACCAGGATTTCCTGGTAAACCGGGAGGCCCAGGAACTCCAGGAGCACCACGTGGGGGTGAAGGGTAAGAAGGGCAAGGAAAAACTCTGCCCATCTCTCCCTTTGGACCCGCCGGACCGGTAGAGCCCTTACAACCGAGAGGTCCAATCGGTCCCGGAAAACCTCTGGGGCCCGGATTTCCTGGTATTCCCATCAGTCCCGGAGAGCCCCGCTCACCTGCTCGCAAAGATTTTCCAAATACAAAGACCGCCACGACCCGAGGCGAATCTGGACGAGAGCGTCCGGATCCTAGAACGTTGAAAATTGAGTCACCTGACCTGTGAACCCTGGAATTCCAGCTACGCCAGTTTGTCCTACGGGCCCCGGGAGTCCTTCTTCTCCCTTAGGACCAACGCACCCGTCATCTCCGTTGTCCCCATCATCGCCAGGCACCGGAAGGTTAGGACCAGACTCCCCCAAGTCTCCGGGGAAACCTAAAAGGTAGTCAGGTTAATGAAATCTGGCGTCGACAGGTAACGCTTCTCGCTTCTTGTCCGACCTGGCACTCCATCCTCTCCGGGTTCACCAGGATCTCCCAAAATCCCTGATGGAGGACCTTGGCAGTCTGGTCCAGGTTCACCTGAAGGACCGAGTGGTCCCTGTGGCCCTAAACGGTTGAATGAACATGAGTGCCTGAACACACCCAGCTATACCTCTTTGCATCATCCACCAGCTACCTCTCTGGGAAACAAAAGACCCCAATCACACCACAAACCTCTGGATCCTGCAGAGCCTCTGGGTCCCGGAGGTCCAGGCTGTGATGAACTCGGCGGACCTGGAGGACCAGGAGAGCCTTTATCTCCTGGAAGGCCTTGAGAACCCTGAGAACCTGGAATATTCAGACCTAACAATACAACATGGGGCAGGTGAAGAGATCATCTCTTTGTACATGTGAATTCTGGCTTCTATAAAGACAAGTGGACATACCCCTGGTGCCAATGTCTCCTTTGACCCCTTTCAGTCCATCAAGGCCGTGAAGTCCCAGTGGTCCGGGAGGACCTGTTATAACATTTTGATAAAATGACAATAAACATAATACTTGGACATCCTGAGAAACAAAACCGAAAAAGCACATTTAGTTCGAACCCTCACCTCGATGTCCCAAGATGCCTTGTGGTCCAGGGGGACCGTCGGCACCCGCGTTACCAGGAAGACCCGGAATGCCTGGGCGACCTCTGGCACCTGGGGGCCCAATGACACCTGATGGACAGATGCATGAGTATAGCGTTTTCTTTTAGCCTGGACTTTTGACTTCCTTCAGTATTTTTAGAAACAAAAATAAGATGGCCTCGCGTTTGTAACGTAACGGCTTTAGGGATAGGAGCCCGTACCCGGTGGTCCCTGCTCCCCGGGTTGTCCCAGATCTCCTTTCGAGCCCATCTGGCCCGGCTCTCCGATGAAACCCGTTGGTCCCGGGTCACCTCGAGGTCCAGTAGGACCTGATGAGGGAAAACCGATTTCACAATTCAAGTTGATTTGCCAGATTCTGATGCTCTTGAGTTAGAACCTTACCTGGAGGCCCAGAGTCTCCAGGAGGCCCCTTATCCCCAGGTAAACCGGATCTCCGTCGAGACTCTCCTCGATCGCCTGTTCCAAATCGGTGGATTTTTTAACCATGTTTTTCTGCGTCTGCCACGTCGGTAGACACACGGTACCTTTGGAGCCAGAACGTCCTTGTCGACCGCGTTCACCAGACCTGCCTGGGGATCCTGGGTCACCCTGGATGAAAAGATCAGTTGGTGTTGGTGTTATACTTGTATAGCTTTTCCAATCATGATCCAAAAGCGGACCCCACTTATCAGGGTTGCCAGATGGGAAAGCCAGTTTCCCGCCCAATCACACTGTAAAACCCGCCCAGGTCTATTGACCCCTATTATTAGGGCTATTGAAGAAAATAAATTCTACCTCTAAAGTCAAAATCTAGGCCCCTTTATTTCCTTCACTGGCCCTAATCCTCTTACATAGAATGCCAACCAATTGCTGGACGCTCATTTCCGTGCAAAGGTAAAAAATAAATAAATAAATAATTAAGTGGGGATGGTCGGGGGTTACTCTTCATCTTGGCAGTACCCAATGACAAGGAAAATTCAATTAGGTCACGGTAAATTGAGCGCACTTTTATTTGAGCTTACCAAGTCTCCCGTTTCTCCGGGAAAGCCGAGGAAACCGGAAGGTCCGGGATGCCCGGTTCCTCCTGAAAGTCCACGTTTGCCCAAAGACCCAGGCGGACCCGGGGGACCCTTGATGCCGGGAGGCATATCGGCACCCGGGTACCCGGGCCTGCCCGCAATACCTCGTCCGCCCTTATTTCCTAGCAAGAAAAGAAAGAAATCCTCTAGCGGACCAATTTTCAGTCGCTAGAAAAACATTTCTGTTACACCTAAATGTTTGACTTTGGTCTGACCTCGTGCACCAGGGAAACCGTTGACACCGGGGGGACCCGCTTTTCCTCTCGTGCCTTTGATGGGGACACCTAGCGTGTCTCCAGGGGGTCCTGGATACCCTTTACAGCCTGTAGAGCATGACAAGGCGGGATCATACTTGTAGTTGTTGCCGGATGATGATCGCGTTTGATTTGAACCCTCTCCGGTAGAGCAGTCACTGGACATTATTAACTGATATCAAAACTAGCATCAGAAGCGGCCGCAATACGACATTTAAACACAGGCTGCGTAATATGTACTGTTTGAGACTTAAGTTTCTAACCTCTGGCTGGTAAATGACAGGATTTGAACTTTTGTGCACAGTAACATGAGCATTTATTAAGGTTGTTAGCTTTGTTAGAAGGGGGGGCAACTGGAAAAAGCAGGCTAGCCAAATTGTGTCCTCTGCTCGCATAAGGGATTAGCACATGAGCTTAGATAATGCACTAATGTGGCACACATTGTGTACTCGCTACGAACATCAGGCTTGATGCCAAATTATATAAACATAAAAAAAGCATTTTAGCCTTTGAGAGCATTTTAAGTCTCAAGTTTTATTCATTATTTCATTCATTTGCTGTCACAAAGGTTGTCAAGCATTGTCTGACCAAGCCATTATAGCAATTTTCATTGATGGTGCTAGACATCCAATCCATTTGGTCTGGAAGGGGTCAATTAACAGACGTTTTGAGTAAAAATAGTAGTGTTTGTACCCGCTTCTCCTTTAGGACCTTGACATCCTGGCCTGCCATCTTGTCCGTTAGGACCATGCTCTCCCTTCCTCCCAGGGTAACCTGGGAACCCGATCAAGCCTCCGACCCCTTGGACACCCTTCTGACCGAGAGGTCCCGTCAGACCTGATTATGAGGTCCTGATGTTACACGGTGCTTCATCAACTCAGATCATGAAGTTGCTAGGAGTCGCTCACCTTTTTGGCCATCCCTCCCTGCAAATCCAGAGTCTCCACTGAGACCCGGGGGCCCCGGAAGCCCTGGATAGCCAGGAATTCCAGGAGAACCTGCTTTACCCATAGGGCCTCGTGGGCCATAACCCGGCAATCCTGTTTGGCCCGGATCACCTTTCTCTCCTGCACATCCTGAGAAGAGAAGAAGATTTCAGCTCAACTATCCTGTCCTGCTGAACGATGAAACGTGACATCACTTTCAGGTTGCGCTTTACCTGAGGGGCCAATGGGTCCTTGTGGACCAGGAGGGCCCGTGGGACCGGCTTCTCCTTTTTGGCACTGATTATAGACTGGGCCGGGGGGACCAATGTTGCCCGGTGCGCCATCCTGGCCTCTCTGGCCTTTTGGTCCCGGAACCCCGGGCAGACCTGGAACTCCTGGAGAAAAAAAACAACAAGTTCGACAAAGTCAAATATTTCCTGTGCCAGCTACTGCATATTTGCACAAGGCTCGTTTGACGTTGAAGGCATTTGTGTGGCGGACTATACGGGACCAGCTCCAGATTAAAATTTTTGATTTACCACTCACCTTGGAAACCCTGGTTGCCAGCTTCACCTGGGACTCCTTTAGGTCCCCGAGAGCCCGCTAGCCCTGGAAAGCCAATGGGCCCCGCGGTCCCCACGTAAGACTCTCCTGCAGGTCCTCTCAGTCCAGGAATTCCAGGTGCACCTGGAGAGCCTAGTTCACAGATAAAAACATGCAACATGAGCTCAGTGGGAAATTCAGTATGTCAGCCTGTTTAAGTGAGAGCAGTCATTATAGATTCCTGTGTGTGTGTGTGTGTGTGGGGGGGGGGGGGGGGGGGTTACGTTCATGCACCTTATTCTTTAGATAGCAATTGTACTGATGCAATCCCTATCAACCTTTGTATACAGTAGTCTCATTAGACAGGTCGGTACCTGGTTCTCCAGCAAAACTGAATCCTTCAGGTCCTTCATCTCCAGGATCACCAATTAAACCTGGAGGTCCTGGCAAAGGAAGAGGATGTCAGTTATTAGAATTAGTGGACAAGAGTCTGGTACAATGGGTACCTGCTAGTCCAGCCGGACCGGGAAGTCCAGACAGTCCCTTCTCTCCTTTAGGTCCATCGGGTCCTGTGAATCCATTGAAACCAGGAGAACCAGGAAGTCCTACGGGGCCTAGGCAGAAAGAACGAGAAGTCAAATGCGCAGGTGAAGCAAATCTTAATGTCAAACCATCGTGATTGTGTAAACCTGTGTCTCCAGCTTCCCCTTTCTGTCCTGGGGCTCCTGGGTTTCTGGGTACACAAGGAAGTGTTTCGCCTATAGACAGGTAAGTTATCAGTCTAGTGTTGCCAACTGCTATGCCTTTTAATAACTTGAGACTGATCTTTACCTTGAACACCTTTCAGACCAGGGAATCCAGGGAATCCCGGAGGCCCCGGGGCCCCTGGAAACCCCCGGTCTCCAATTGCTCCAACTACACCTGATCCCTGGGGGCCAGGTGGTCCAATTAGTCCCTTGGGGCCAGTGAGACCCGGAAGACCTCGGTCCCCTGGAGGACCGGAGTAACTGTCTCCCTGGAAACCAAGCAAAGGTAAGCAGGCACGAAAAAAGTTTTTATTTCTGGTGTGGCGGTCCATGAGTGAAGTGCTTGAGCAGTGAGGGGGAAGAGACCTGAGGTCCAGGGCTTCCAGGGAGTCCAGGGACTCCATCCTGTCCTGCTCTCCCAGGGAAACCTTGTCTACCAGCAACACCCAGCTCACCCCTTTCGCCCTTCTCACCTGCAGATAAAAGTTGGATTAGTCGAACAAACGCTAGTGGTTTCATAACATTGCTTTGAGACAGACTTTTTCTCTAAGATTCAGGTCTTCAGCATCTAACAAGTTTTCTAAATCGCAACAAGACAATATGGACCTCAACTCAGTGGTTGCAATCAGATCATTAACTTGCCTTTAATTTCCACCACAATGAAGTCTCCTTTTTGACCTTTGAACCCTTTGAAACCAGGTAGGCCACCCAGACCCTGAAATCCAGTCAATCAATCAATCAACAGTTAACCAAGTGAATCATTTGAATGTTTTCTGGAAAAAACATCCTCCGCTGCTCCGGACCTTGCAATGTACACAAATGTTCCAAATTTCATTTTCCTTACCGGTTGTCCCGCTGCTCCGGTGTCTCCCGTGAAGCCTTTGTCCCCTCTTGGTCCCTGAGCTCCAGGGGACCCTTGATCGCCTGCCGACCCGGGCTCCCCGGCTGGGCCCGGGGCTCCCCTCAGCACAACAGTGGGGCCACAGGAGCATTCACCTTGGCGACCTGACCGAATACACGTCCTTAGTTATTGCCCTCCGCATCCTACAAAAAAAACCAGAGTGGCGCTAAATGCCGACCTTTGAATCCTTGAATTCCCGAGGGCCCCGAAGGTCCCCGTTCACCAGGTTCTCCGGGTTCTCCTGGCACGCCGGGAAGGCAGTAATAGCCTTCATCAAAAAAATAAAATGTCAGCCAGGTGAAAAGAAGACGCAATCTTTCCCAAACAAACACTGACTTACCCGGCCTTCCCGGTTGTCCTTTTTGGCCTCTGGGTCCGAGGCTCCCTGGACTTCCGACTTCCCCGGGAAAAGTTTGATCTGTGAAAAACTGCCCCGGTTCTCCTTTGTCTCCTCTGCTTCCCGGGGTCCCCACTGGTCCCACCGCACCTGGTGGTCCTGATCAGCGTTCAAAAAATGTTGTCAGTCAAGAACTGTTCCTGAAGGACACAAATCATGGAACTACAGTATGTCTGATTGTAACTCAACTGACCTAGTACGGATCTACCGGGGGATCCGCGAGGCCCTTGTGATCCAATGAAGCCGCGATCACCCGGAGGTCCCGTCGGTCCAGGAGACCCCGGATCTCCGACGTCACCTTTAGGATGAGTTTCTGTGTGTGAGACGTCGTGTGTCGGATAGATTTATCATTGTTGGTGCACCTACCCGAATGGGTGATGACAATTTCCTGAGGGAGGCCTTTAGGACCGGGGTCTCCGATCATGCCCTAGGGGGCGAAACAATGTCAATCACGTCACGTGTGGCCTGACTACCACAAGCCTATTGAATGTATCGAGAGCTAACCTTTGGACCTTCTTGTCCGATCAGACCCGGAAGACCAGGGATTCCTACAGCGCCCTGAAACAGACAGACTTGCACTCAAGGATAATGAAACAATTGGTAATTTTACTTTGTATAAATAAATATTTAAACAATTCAAATGAGTCTTCCTTTCTCAGCTGCCTTGGCCCCACCTCCAAAAAATCTCCCAACAGAAATGGATGTGACAACCAGAATGAGCTGCAGATTTTTGCAATCTGCTAGCATGCTATCAGTTATGCATTTATTTTTGGACTAAATATTTGAACTTTACAGATGAGAACATTTTGAGTAATTCCCAACTAAAACTAACCGAAATTAGTCAGAGTTTTTGTCAACGAAAGCTAAATGAACACATTTTGAAATGACTAAAATATGACCAAGACTAATAAGTGTTTCTATCCAAAAGAATAAGATGAAAGCTAAGCGTTGACATCTTATATGGAGGGGCTCACCTTGGCTCCTTTGCAACCTGGTCGCCCAGGACGTCCAGGGAGTCCCTGAAGACCGCAAAGGCAAAAGTGTTTTTGCGGCCAAACACTGAGTGTTTCTCCTTCTACCTCCTCCACATAGCAAGCAGGACCGCCTAAGAAAGACGACTCACCCTAAGTCCGGGAGGGCCGACGATCCCCTTCTCTCCCTTGATGCCAGGAAGAGCATCCAGCCCCTGAAAGTCGAAAATACGGAATTAGATCAGTCGAGGATCTGACACAATAGAACCCTTACCGGCAGGCCTGGTGGTCCACACGCCCCTTTCGGCCCCGCCACTCCCTATAAAGCCACGAAAGAAACAACATCGGAAATGATGACCGCAGTTGGGGGATCGGCCGGCGCGTAGTCACCTTCTCTCCTTTGATGTAATAGTCCTCTGGGAGGTCTACGACCTCAAATGGTCCCGGGGGGCCCTGGAGGCCTTGATCTCCCTACGAATGATACCAGTTAAGGCCTGAAGTGGCTCAAAAACCGGCCGCAGGTTGGAAAAAGTCAAGAGCGGTACCTCGTCTCCTTTCGAGCCCTGCACCGATCGGCCTCGGTCACCCTGAAAGGAAGAATACAAGCACCTCCGATAATTTCATCTTCTCTTCTTACACATGTTGCTCATGTATGAACAACGACAAAAAATAACAAGCGCTATGCTTTGCTGAAAGTCGCTGTTTCGGTAGTGTCGTAAAAACCTCATTATGTTTATTTACTTTCCTTAGAGGGTACTCACAGGTAATCCTCTGGAACCTGGCAGGCCAGGAAGACCCTGCATACATGCACGCACTTGATCATCGTATCATTGAGTTAAGGAGATTGAAAAAGCCTGATATGTGTTCTCACATTTACGCCATCAGGGCCAAGAGGACCCGCGACTCCACTCAAACCTCTGGGACCCTGTCCACCCTGCGCACAAACAAGTAGGATGTCATAAAAGCTAGGAGGTCAGAAGGACAGGTAGTCAGAACACGGGCAAACGGCAAGCTCACCGACAGACCGGGAAGTCCCCCGAGTCCGGCCTCTCCCTATTGGACACAAACGTGATCATTGTCAACAGATAAAAGATGGGATTCGGACATCGGATTGCAATAAGCGCCTTCAAACGAAAAACGAGGGCTGGCCAGAAAAACGCATCTGACTGAACAGCCGAGGTGTGACAAGGCGACGACTCACAGGCGCTCCAGGGTAGTCCAGGAAGAAGAATGTCGGCTCTCCTGGAAATCCCTTCGGTCCTTGAAAACCCTGCAACACAAGCGGGTCAGTCAACCGACATATCCAGCAGATCAACCTTGAATCTAAGCTAGGTTATCCTGACTCATTAGCAATCTCTGCCGCTTCTTTACCCCAAAGCTCTCAGGCGGTAGCACTTTCACACCGAGACCACCTGCACTCTAGGGGAAGGACTGCAACATATCACGCGATCGACGTCAAGTATCTAGATCCGAATTTTCACAAATATTCTTGGTTTGCTCACGGGCTGCGCTAGTCATGGTCTCCGTTGTCTGAAGTAGTTTTGTATTGCTAATTTGCTCTACCTCAAGTGGATGCAGTAGTAGTCTCGGTTTACTCGTGCCTTCTACCTTTGGCGTCGCGGTCTTGATCCCATGCTAAACTTTATGTAAGATTCGAGTTCAAGCCAGGTTACTTGTGGTCAAGGTGGTGCGGTCTAATTCGTGTGTTCCTAGCGGTGACCGGTCTGTAGTTCTCACCGCTTCTCCGTCAGGGCCTCGCTGTCCAGGTAGGCCGGGAACTCCCTGCTTTCCTCTGGTCCCGTTACATCCGTCCACACCTGGAAGCCCGGGCTCACCGGCTGCGCCCGGATGCCCCTGAATACACAAACGAACCAAAGCTGATCATCCATGAGAGAAGGTCCGGATACTGCAGTTTGGGACCATGCAGATAAAGATCTCGGTGGGGGGTGCCACTTCCTACCGGAACTCCTTCTAAACCGGGGAATCCAGGAACGCCAACAGTTCCCTGAAACAAGAGTCAACAAGCGAATAGATAAAAAAAAAACTCCTCCTATGGTGGGTGCATCTGCAACTTGTCCTGTACGATAATGGGCGTCCTGTTGTTTTATTCACCGTGTCTCCCTTTGGTCCCGAAGCGCCTGCTGGGCCTTCATCTCCTCGCTTGCCTTTCTCTCCCGGAGGACCTTGAGGGCCCGGGAAGCCTGGGGGTCCCTGGGGGCCCTGACGCCCGAGAGCACCCGGAGACCCCTAAGGAAAATGAGCGGAGTCAGAGTTAAACTAACGCACGGGTTCTTTAACTTATTGGAATCGGGGTTTGTTTTTGTTTTGTTATCCCATCTACCAACATGGCTGCCCTGAGGCCATTTTGCTAGGGGCGATGAAAAGTCTTTTCAACCTTCTGACATGAATTTCAAAGAGTTCACCTCTGGTAGAAGTCAAATCCACAACAATTGGGTGAATGATGTTTGTTTATTTGCTTCCAAATGGACTGCATGTCTAGCGCTGTCGCAGTGTCGACATCAGCTGATACCACGTAGCCGGGTGTCGTAATGGGTACCGGGAGCCCAAAAATGGTATCAGTGCAAACAGTATTATTGACTGGGGAGGTCGTTTTTTTTTTTTTTTTTAGAGAACTAGCTGAATTTCTCTCCCGGACACAGAAAATTTGAAGAAATAAATTGAAATCAAGACGATGACGAAGAAGTCACGAGAAGAATTGATGCAATGACCACGACGGACGGGGCGGGATGGGATGGAGGCCTTCCCTCTTTCCCGACAAGTGCGCGTGTGATGAGATGTGACAGGTCTGATCTCTGTTAGTTTTTGCTTTCTCCAGTTTTGTGTAGGATTATTGAGGTGTGAAATCAGTGAGACAGACGCTTTGCCAGCCAGCCAGCGAGCGAGTGCGCTCCCTCCCTGTCTGTCTGTCTGCGGCCCCCAGCTGTAGCAACACGCGCAGCGGTGCCATAAGCGCTCCATTATTGCAACATTTTACAACGAGGTGATGTGAAAATTGCGCGTGAGAACACATTTGAGGCAGCTTTTATGACCCCAACCTTGACCTTTTGTCCACCCGAGCCTCAGATCATACGCATCATTGGCTGGAGAACTCTATCGCTACTCCGAATTCTCTAGGCTCATATCGGCGCATCACTGGCTAAGATAAGAACATCGATGGTTCGGCCAAATTCTAGTCATATGTTCTGCATGCATACAGTGAGGAAAATAAGTATTTGAACACCCTGCGAGTTCTCCCACTTAGAAATGATGGGCGGGTTTGAAATTTTCATGGTAGATGTTTGTCCACTGTGAGAGACAATCTAAAGAAAAAAATTCAGAAATCTCAGTGTTTGATTTTTTTAACGATTTATTTGTTAAATACTGCTGCAAATAAGTATTTGAACACCTGTCAATTAACTACAATTGTGAGGAACAAAGACCTGTTAGTAGTCTTTAAAAAAGTCCAACAAATAAGTGGAGTGGAGGTGGACTTTTTGTTGCCTGGCATGGCCAGACTGTTCTCCTTGTATTTTTCCAACACTGAGAGAATAGTCTGGGACCCAGCCCATTAACGGCCTCTCGAGCAAGAAGAAAATCAACCGTCCAATCAGCTTCGTTTATTTGCGTGACGTGTTCTTAACGAGCAACGTCACTCTTCCGCGTCGGAAGTCGTCTCCGCAACAACACAGATGGCGAACGGGAGAGCCAAGAATATGTTCCAATCCGCGGTAAAACTCACGGTTTAAATGACCAAAAACACATCGACACAAGTCATTGACAACAGTCTGTCTACAGTCTGTCTCGCACTAGCCATGTTGAATAAACTCCGATCTCCTCGTATGTTTACTTCCGCACGCAAGTCCCTCGTCGCTTTACTAACGTCATGTCCGCCCGTCGCTGATTGGTCCACTCCGCTGTCTGTTTGCTGTGGCTTGCTCC
Organism: Corythoichthys intestinalis; assembly: GCF_030265065.1. Classification (NCBI taxonomy): domain Eukaryota; kingdom Metazoa; phylum Chordata; class Actinopteri; order Syngnathiformes; family Syngnathidae; genus Corythoichthys; species Corythoichthys intestinalis. The sequence continues at coordinate 452,871 of NC_080400.1, forward strand.
GCCCAGGAAATTTTATCCGCTGAATGGTGACCAGACTCCATAGCTGGAACAGCAGTGAGTCTGGTGTACCAGGCTAGACTTTTTGAGTCTGACTTTTTGACCTGTTTGAGGCGGTTACAATCAGGAAGACTCAAATTCCTAACATGGTCAAGACCAAAGAGCTTTCCAAAGACACCTGAAACAGAATTGTAGACCTTTACAAGGCTGGAGAGGGTTACGGGGCAATTGCAAAGCAGCTTGGTGACATAAGATCTACCGTTGTAGCAATTATTAGAAAATAGCAGTAGCTAAACATGACTGTCAATCTCCCTCGCACTGTGGCTTTATGCAATATCTACCTCGTAGGGTCTCATCCATCCTAAGAATGTTGAGGAATCAGTCGAAAACTACACAGGAGGAGCTGGTCAATGACTGTTGGTAACACACTAAGATGTCATGGTTTAAAATCATGGATGGCACAGAAGGTTCCCCTGCTTAAACCAAGCACACTTCCAGAGGAGTCATGGGAGAAAATCATGTGGTTATTTAAAACCAAAATGGAACTTTTTGGTCCACTCATAGTGTTTGGAGGAAGAAGAATGATGAGTACCATCCCAAGAACACCATCCCTACTTTGAAGCATGGGGATGGTAACGGGGCAATTGCCAAGCAGCTTGGTGATATAAGATCCACCGTTGGAAAAAATGATTCGAAAATGGCAGAAGCTATACATGACTGTCAATCTCCCTTGGACTGTGGCTCCATGTAAGGTCTACCTCGTAGGGTCTCAATGATCCTAAGAATGGTGAGGAAGCAGCCAAAAACTACACAGGAGGAGCTGTTCAATGACCTGAAAGGAGCTCGAACCAAGGTTACTGTTGGTGATACACTAAGAGGTCATGGTTTAAAATCAGGTTCCCCTGCTTCAACCAGCACATATCCAGGCCTGTTCTAAGTTTAGCAATAGTCATTTGGATGATCCAGAGGAGTCATGGGAGAAAGTCATGTGGCATATGAGATCAAAATGGAACTTTTTGGTCTTAATTCCACTCAGAGTGTTTGGAGGAAGAAGAATGACGAGTACCATCCCAAGAACACCATCCCTTCTGTGAAGCATGAGGATGGTAGCATAGTGCTTTGGGGGTGTTTTTCTGCCCGTAGCACTGGACGACTGCACTATATTCAGGAGAGGATGACCAGATGACCAGGGCCATGTATTGTGAGATTTTGGGGAATAACCTCCTTCCCTCATTATTGAGCATTGAAAATGGGTCGTGACTGTGGGTCTTCCATCATGACAATGGCACGAAGCAGACAGCCAGAATAACCAAGGAATAGCTTTGTAAAAAGCATATCACGGTTCTGGAGGCCTCTAGGCAGTCATCAGACCTAAACCCGATAGAAAATGGAAGCTCAAACTCCGTGTTTCTAAGTGACAGCCCAGAAACCTGATTGATCTGGAGAAGATCTGTGTTAAGCAGTGGTGAAGAATCCCTCCGGCAGTCTGTGCAAACCTGGTGAAAAGCTACAGGAAATGTTTGACCTCTGTAATTGTAATCAAAGGCTACTGTACCACTGTATTAACATTCATTTACTCAGGTGTTCAAATACTTATTAACAGCAGTATTATACAAATAAATTGCTTAAACAAATCATACACTGTGATTTCTGGATTTTTTTTTTTAGATTGTCTCTCACAGTGGACAAGCACCTACCGTGAAAATCTCAAAGCCGCCCATCATTTCTAAGTGAGAAAACTTGCAGGTTGTTCAAATACTTATTTTCCTCACTGTAAAGAAGTCAATGAGGTCACTGGATGACGTCTGGATGTCAATGCCCAAATCCTGGACGGTACCTGCAAACCTCCAGGTCTCATTTTTAGTCTACTAGCTAATCGCTACCTTGGACGTCTAGTGCTGTCAATGATGACCAAGATGCATCTTCCCCGTCCCACCCGTTAGTAGACGTCCAATCCATTTGAAGTGGGAGTGTCACTCCCTGATTGTGACAGACTAGCAGATCGCTCAAGAGGAAGTGACGTCAGTTTGCGTGTGCAATCTGGAGGGGAGGCTGGCGGGTGGTCAATCAACGTTAGTTTATTCAGCACTTTAAGTGGATCGGACAACTACTAGCGATAAACTCATTTGAATTCCCGCTTGTAGACCTCCAATCTACTTGAACTGGAAGGGGGTGAACAGATAAGAGGTTCGTTCGCTGCCAAACCTTGCCACTTCAAATGGATTGGACGTCTAGTGCAGCCAGAGGCTAACTCCAGTGCTGGCCAAAGGTATTGGCACACCTGCAATTCTGTCAGATAATGTTCAAGTTCTGCCAGAAAATGATTGCAATTACAAATGCTTTGGTAGTAATATCTTCATTTATTTTGCTTGCGATGACAAAAAAAAAGAGAATGGAAAAAAATTAAATCATTATCATTTTACACAAAAAAATCCAAACATGGGCCTGACAAAAGTATTGGCACCCTCATAGCTAATACCTTTAGACAAAATAACTCCCGACAACCGCTTCCGGTATCCATCAAAGAGTTTTTTACAGTGCTCTGCTGGAATTTTACACCATATTTCTTTGGCCAACTGCTCAAGGTCTCAGAGATTTGAAGGGTACCATTTTCAGATCTGTCCACAGGTGTTCTAAGGGATTCAGGTCTGGCCATTTTAGAAGTCTTCAGTGCTTCCTCTCAAATCATTTTCGAGTGCTCTTAGAAGTTTGTTTTGGGTCATTGTCCTGCTGGAAGACCCATGACCTTTGAGGGAGACCCAACTTTCTACATTATGCTGCAAAATTTGTTGGTCATCTTCAGACTTCATAATGCCATGCACACGGTCAAGTGGTCCAGTGCCAGAGGCAGCAAAGCAACCCCAAAACGTCAGGGAACATCCGCCATGTTTGACTGTGGGGACCGTATTCTTTACTTTGAAGGCCTCGTTTTTTTCCCTGTAAACTCCATGTTGATGCCTTTTCCCAAAAAGCTCTACTTCACTTCTTATTCTTCCAAAACGTTTCTGGATTTCTCAGCTAAGTTTTGGTAAACTCCAGCCTGGCTTTTTTATGTCTCTCGGTCTTCCTGGGTATGCAACCATAGAGTCCCGTTTCATTCAGACGCCAAAGGATAGTACGGGTTGACACTCTTGTACCCTCGGACTGCTGGACAGCTTGAACTTGTTTGGATGTTAGTCCAGGTTCTTTATCCACCATCTGCACAATCTTTCGTTGAAATCTCTCGTCAGTTTTTCTTTTCCGTCCACATCTAGGAAGGTTAGCCACAGTGCCGTGGGCTTTACACTTATTGATGACACTGGGCACGGTACACACAGGAACATTCAGGTCTTTGGAGATGGACTTGTAGCCTTGCGATTGCCCATGCTTCCTCACAATTTTGCTTCTCAAGTTAACAAACGGTTCTTTGGTCTTCTCCCTTTTCTCCATGCTCAGTGTGGTACACACAAGGACACTGGACAGCGGTTGGGTCAACCTTAATCCATTTTAATTGGCTGCAAGTGTGAATTAGTTATTGTCACCACCTGTTACGTGCCACAGGTAAGTAACAGCTACTGTTAATTACACAAATTAGAGAAGCATTACATGATTTTTGAAAGGGTGCCAATACTTTTGTCCGGCCCATTTTTGGAGTTTTGTGTAAAATGATAATGATTTTTTTTCCCCCATTCCTTTTTGTGTTTTTTCATTGCAAGCAAAATAAATGAAGGTATTACTACCTACCTAAGCATTTGTAATTGCAATCATTTTCTGGGAGACATTGAGCAGTATCTGACAGAATTGCAGGGGTGCCAATACTTTTGGCCCGCACTGCCTTTGGCTGCACTACACGTCCAATCCATTTGAAGTGGGAAGGTGTGGCAGCGAACGAACCTCTTATCCGTTCACCCCCTTCCAGGTCAAGTGGATTGGAGGTCTTCGAGTGATAAATTCATTACAGTTGACAGATGATCGGACGCCATTCGATTGGACGTCTATCACCTTCAATGAGTTCATTAGGTGAAATTAAGACCATTAGTTTGCACTTTTGCAAATTTACCGTTAAGGAATTTGGCAAATTCAAAATGACAAAAAAAGGTCTCTGAACAATGATGGAAACACTTGTCGATTAAGTGGACGTGCGAGATTGTCGATTAACCGATCGATTGTCGCCATTCAGATTCGGTGAGTGACGATTGGTTGTTGTGTGTCACGGGCGGAGTCTCACCCTCCCTCCCTTGGCCGGAAAGCATCGACAGGTGGTGCAGTCTCGCCCGCCGCACGCGTCCGTTTTGTCGCCCTGGAGACACAGAAATGTAACATTGTCGTCCTATTGATATGATGTCATTGCGGTCACGGCCAATAGCACGGTGGCGTGTCGCGTTTGACGCCGGACGCAGAAAAGTCGGCCGGCGGGGTGAAGCGGGTTCAACCGAGAAAGCAGACAGATATTGTCAGCTTCCCAGATTCCCATCATGCATCAGTGTTTGTGTTGCGGGCCGCATTCCTGCCGTGTTGTGTCAACTAAGTTAGCAGTCAAGCGTTTCTATCAGCGGCAGGAATGTGAAAATCACCGCCGCCGTCGCTTCCACAATGCAGACCGCGCACGTCCGATATCAAATCTACCCGCGTCCTCGGCATGCGCTCCCGCCAACAGTTCGTTCGTCTGCCCCGTAGCGTGTCTAGCGCTGTCCATGGTGGTGAACGCGTTAAAAAAAAAAAAAAAGACCTGTTTTGGGGCCCTTCCTGTTGAATTCAGGTCACTTCCTGTTGATTTTTGGACCCTTGTTGATTTTAAGGTCAATTGCTGATGATTTGGGGGAATTCCCAGGTCACTTCCTGTTGAAATCAGGTCACCCACCTCCTGTTGGTGTAGGGTTACAGGTAAAGATGTCCCGATCGATCGGGTCCGATCACGTCATTTTCAAAGTATCGGAATCAGCAAAAAAATATCGGACACGCCTTTTTTTAATATATATATATATATATATATTATTTAAATCATTTTCTAATTGTAATTAACGTTACAGACAAAATGTCTTACACTCATCCATAGTAGTTTTGGCTTAAAGTAGGGCTATCAAATTTATTGTGTTAATGGCGGTAATTAATTTTTTAAAATTAATCACGTTAAATAATTAACGCATGCGCTGAACGACCCACTCACGCTTTGTCGCGTTCAAACTATAAAGACGCTGTTTTACCTATAGATAGCGCTAAAAGGCAGCGTATAATGAGTAGAGAGAAATTTGACAGGCTTTGGAGCCATATTTTATGTGGCTAAAGCCTTACAATACCTCTCTCTCAGCATTTAAAAATAACGTGGGAGGCAATGTGGGGAAGAAAGGTAGTAGTTGATCATTTTCTTAACACCCTATGTTCTTTCCCAACGCAGAGAAGATATATCAAATGGTGCCCCTACGCACAGTCATGGTTGCACTTCCCATCATGCATTTGGGCAGAAGTTAAATGGCTGCAGTATCATTGACTGAAACAAATACACTAGATGGCAATATTTAGTCACAATATACAAAGTCACATTTATCCTTTAAGAATTACAAGTCTTTCTATCCGTGGATCCGTCTCACAGAAAGAATGTTAATAATGTAAATGCTATCTTGAGGATTTATTTTCATAATAAACAAATACAGTACTTATGTACTGTATGTTAAATGTATATATTCGTCCGAGTTTTATTCATTTTTTCTTAATGCATTGCCAAAATGGATATGATCGGGAAAAATTATCGGGAATGATTGGAATTGAATCGGGAGCAAAAAAAAAAAAGTAATCGGATCGGGAAATATCGGGATTGGCAGATACTCAAACTAAAACGATCGGGATCGGATCGGGAGCAAAAAAACATGATCGGAACAACTCTAGTTACAGGTTACTTTTTGTGGATTTTAGGTCCTTTTGTGATAATTTGGGGACAATTCCAGGTCATTTCTTTTTGAATTTTGGGCATTTACAGATCACTTCCAGTTGATTTCTTGGCATTTACGGGTCACTTCCTGTTGAGTTTTGGGCAATTACATGTCACTTCCTTTGATTTGAGGTCACTCCCTGTTGGTTTTTGATATTATTCATCCAATTCATTTTGACTTGCAGGCTTGAATGAACATGAAATTTTAGTGTAAATATATATTTACAGTCTATAACAAGATTTATTAAGGGTCTGTGACATTTTGTAAGTGGTCAGGGCGAGGGGTGCAGATGCGAGTCCTACTTACGGCAAGAACGGTGGTGCTGGTCAGAAGCACCAGGAGGGCCCTGAGGACACAGGTCAAAGGTGATAAACATGAACATGAGCAGTCACCGACAAACACAAAAGATGGCGGCGGTAGCTCTTGTACCTCAGTCTCATGTTGCTTCCGCAGGTCTACCACTCGTGAGAAGCCACGCCCACTCCTCCAGCCAATGACGAGCCTGCGATCCTGCACACAACGTCAACGCGACTGTCTTCGGTGCGCCTCCGGGTTTTTCCGTCCAAAAATCGGCATAGACGCGTCACGCCGTTCGCGACGAGACGGACGTCTACCGACTCGAGTCGCGTGAAACGCAATTAAACAAAAACCTAACGAAGGAGACGACGTGATCCATTATTAGCCCCGGGCCTTAGTTTGAAACTCCCCTATCGTGGGGTCGTCATTGAGTTCAATCAGTTTTAATTCATCAAAGATCCAATTAGTTGACGAACGAGCGGCAGGTGGACGTCAGCGGAGCCGGATGGAGCGGTGCGCGCGCGGCCTTACCTTGGCGTACGGCTACCGCTGCCGCCGCTGCTTCTGCTACCGCCGCTTGCTGTCTTTGTCACTCGTTTGTCTTCATGTCACCCAAGAGAACGGAGCGACTCGCCGCGAGCTTCGCCCGTCGGCGCCGAGTCACACGGACGAGCGCATCCAAGGCGCGCCGCGGCCTTTCAAAATAAGAGTCACTCACTCGGAAAGGAGCGCGTGCGCTGAAAACATTTCAAATGGACTATAACGGAGTACGAGGGCCACCCAAACAAAAAAAAAAAGAAGAGATTAAAGTCATCATATTACCAGACATCAGTCAACATATTAAGAGAATAAAGTCATACGTTGTAATCTTAAGAGAGAAAGAAAATGGTCATATTACCTGATAAAAGTCTGAATATTAGGACTTTAATCTTGTAGATTAAAATCGGTATGAGAAAAAAATTGTTATATTACGAGATTAAAGTTGTAATATTAGAAGAATAAAGTCATACATTGTAATATTATGAGATTAAAATCAGAATATTATGATAATAAAATTGTAATTATGAAAAAAAAAAAAGTATTATGAGATCAAAGTCGTAACATTAAGGGAAAAAACCATGGTATTACAAGATATCCATCCATCTATCCATCATCTTACACGGGTCGCGGGGGCAGCAGCTTTAACAGGGAAGCCTAGACTTCCCTCTCCCCAGCCACTTCGACCAGCTCCTCCGGCGGGATCCCGAGGCGTTCCCAGGCCAGCCGAGAGACACAGTCTCTTCAGCGAGTCCTGGGTCGTCCCTGGGGCCTCCCGCCGGTGGGACATGCCCTGAACACCTCTCCGGGGAGGTGTCCCTTGGCATCCAAACCAGATGCCCGAGCCACCTCAGCTAGTTCCTCTCAACGCGGAGGAGTAGCGGCTCGACGCCGAGTCCCTCCCGGATGATCGAACCCTATCTCTAAGGGAGAGAGCCCAGACACCCTGCGGAGGAAACTCATTTCGGCCGCTTGTATCCAGGATCCGTTCTTTCGGTCACGAGCCACACTTCGTGACCATAGGCGAGGGTAGGACCGTAGATCGACTGGTAAATCGAGAGCTTTGCCTTTCGGCTCAGCTCCTTCTGCACTACTACGGACCGGTGCAGAGTCCGCATTACTGCAGACGTGGCACCGATCCGCCTGTTGATCTCCCGCTCCCTCCTGCCCTCACTCGTGAACAAGACCCCTAGATACTTGAACTCCTCCACTTGGGGCAGGATCTCATGCCCAACCCGGAGAGGGCACGCCACCATTTTCCGACTGAGGAGGATCACGGTCTGGGATTTGGATGTGCTAATCTTCATCCCGACCGCCTCACACTCGACTGCGGACCAGTAAGAGTTGGAGATCATGGCTTGATAAAGCCAACAGCACCAAGTCATCTGCAAATAGCAGAAATGCGATGCTGAGGTCACCAAACCGGACCCCCTCAATGCTTCGGCTGCGCCTAGAACTTCTGTCCATAAAAACTAAGAACAGAATCGGTGACAAATTGGCAGCCTTGGTGGAGTCCAACCCTCACTGAGAACGAATTCGACTTACTGCCAGCAATGCGGACCAAACTCTGGCATCGGTCGAACAGGGACCGAACAGCCTTAACCAAGGGGCTCAGTACCCGTACTGCCGGAGCACCGCCCACAGGACTCCCCGAGGCACACGGTCGAACGCCTTCTCCAGATACACATAACAAATGTAGACTGGTTGGCCGAACGCCCTCGAGGACCCTGCCGAGGGTGTAGAGCCGGTCCACTGTTCCACGGCCCCACGGCCGGGACGAAAACCACACTGCTCCTCGTGAATCCGAGATTCGACCTCCTGACGGACACTCCTGTCCAGCACCCCTGAATAGACTTTACTGGGGAGGCTGAGGAGTGTGATCCCAGTATATTTGGAACACACCCTCTGGTCCCCCTTCTTTAAAAGGGGGACCACCATCCCAGTCTGCCAATCCAGAGGCACTGTCCCCGATGTCTACGCGATTTTGTAGAGGCGTGTCAGCCACGACAGCCCCGCAACATCCAGCGCCTTTAAGAAGTTGTGATATTACTTAACTTTCCTTATCATCACGAGAATAAAATCATATGTTGTAATACTATGCAATCAAAGTCACAATAATACCAACAAAAAAAAAGTCCAAATATTACAAGAATAGAGTCATACATTTTAATATTACGAGATTAAAGATGTCCATTTAAAGTGGTAGTATTATTATTTGTTTAATTTAATTCTATTATTATTTAAAAAAAATTCTTGCACCCAAACCCACTTCCAAACCCAACAGGAAATCGAGTATTTTGGATTGAATGTGAAATTTTTAATCAATTAACAGGGTGCACATTTGAGACCTTGGCGCCTAGGGAATGAGTTGGATCCTCCTCAAAATTGGTGAGAATGTTCATGAGACATATGTTATCTTAAGTAATCAAAATGGTGAGTTTTCATTCACGGGCCTGACCTGTGCGGGGTGCCAAAGTCGGCCATTTTTTGGGCAAAACACCAAATTCAGAAAATGACTAATAACTCCCTGATACAATGTTCAATCTACAACCCCTAGCCAAAAATATGGAATCACCAGTCTCGGACGAGCACTCACTCAGACATTTTATCATGTAGAACAAACTCAGATAAAAAGCTTGAAAAAAAATAATGAATTAGTTCAAAAGTGCAACTCTTTAGCATTCAGAAACAGTAAAAAAAAAATGAATAAAATATATTGTGGTAGTCAGTAAATGTTACTTTTATAGAGCAAGTGCAGGGAAATATATTTATTGAATCACTCCATTCTGAGGAAAAAAATATGGAATCATGAGAAACAAACAAAAAAATAACAAAACATCTCTTGTATTTAGTAGCACCAACTCTGGCTTTTATGACAGCTTGCATTCTCTCAGGCATGGACTTGATGAGTATTCTTCATCAATTTGGTGCCAACTCTCTTTGATTGCAGTTGCCAGATCATCCTTGCGGGTCGGAGCCTTGCTGTGGACCATTTTTTCCAATTTCCACTGCAGGTTTACAATAGGGTTGAGATCTGGGCTATTTGCAGGCCGTGACATTGACTGGATGAGTCTTTCTCCAAGGAATGCTTTAACAGTATTAGCTCGTGGCATGATGCATTGTCATCTTGGAAAATGACAAACATATTTTCCATTGAAGGGATAAGAAAGCTGTCTAAAATTTCGATATGAACTTGTGCATTTATTGAAGATTTAACCTGCACAGCCATCTCGCCAGTGCCTTTGCCTGACATGCAGCCCCATATCGTCAAGGACTGAGGGAATTTTGATGTTTTCTTCAGGCAGTCATCTTTGTAAATCTCACTGGAACAGCACCAAACAAAAGTTCCAGCATCATTGTTTTTTGTTGTTGTTAAAATGCCCTCCTGTTCAAAATTTTTCTTCCCCCAGGAAATTGAGATTTTAATCTTTCCGATGATGTATCACACATGCATTTCGGACAATTTTGAAATTTGGCCAAAAAGGCGGAACTTCAAGTAACCTGAGTATTTTACGGCATATAATTTTTTTTTCATGTTAGATTGCAAGTTGTAGTGTTAAAACGTATGACTTTAAAAGTGTAAAGAATGACTTCAATCTGTTAATATTTATTTTTATTGATTTTTTTTTTTTTTTGTCCCTCCATCCTAGAATGACAAACACAAAATGAAGTATTTGCTCATGGGCGGGGTACATTTGACCAACACGTACCCAGTTTTTGAGCTTTTAATTTGAAAGTCACGAGCGCGGATGATGGGTTCGAGACAGCCCCCGGGCCCACCTCCCCAGGCGAGCCGGGACACGCCCCTCCGCCGGCAAGTGCAGCTCGCCGTCAGGAGCCGGATCGACGAGAGGAACCGCGGCGGAGCCGGGATGCGCGGCGACATCCTCCTACTTGTGCTGCTGCTCCAGCACGGGGCACCCGGAGAGGCTGAAACGGTGGGTGACCCGCCGGCCGACTTTCCGTTCCGTTATTATTTTCATCTGGGAGAACTTTCTCCACAACTTTGGAGATCCAATCAGGAGTAATATTACCATGTATTACTTGAACTCTGCATACGGCACTAGATGTCCAATCCATTTGAAGAGGCCAAACGAAAATACTGACCTTCACTTGTCAAAATGGACTTTTTGGACGTCTTCAATGGCACCTAAAGAGTTAATAGACCTTTTTGTTGCAGGAAAAGCTTCTCACATTTGAGCCATTCTCAGCATTCCCACTTTGAAACTCTCATATTGATTTCGCTGTTCATATTTGCGGTATTTTGAACCATAAAAGTTTCGTTCATTTCATCATTTTCAAATTTCAAAATGTACGCACCTAATCCAACATTTTAATCCAATTCACATCATAAATTGGAAATAAATGGGACAAAAATGATTTCCAATGGGCCGTTCATTTCCACACTGTAAACCCAAAAAATCAAATAGTTTAACAATAGGTTCCCCTATAACTGTGACTTGTTTTTATCTTTTGAGTAACTTACTTTTGATGAACTTAAACTATTTGTCTCTATTAAATCATTTAAAAGCATAACTTGAACAAAATTTCAAAAATGGATCAGAATATAGCTCTATTGCTTCAACATGACAGCGCGTGTCTCATGTTAAGAAGGTCGTAGTGTGGTGAGAGATGGCAAAAAAGCTGCTTGTCATTTTAGGATAAGGATCCAGTGTAATTACGTATTGTGCAAACAACTTTTGAAAAAGAAAACACTGCAAGATGCAATATAGAATAGACAGTTTAGATCTTTTTATATGCTAATATGCTGCCTCCTCTCTCAAGACGAAGACAATCCACGCAAACACCATCTTGTCGTCTTTGTAGGAAAAATATTGTCCGTAGCCAAACGTATAAGTGCAATTTTATTCTCATAGCAGATAATATTTCCTTCCAAATTTCCAGCAGTCGACATGTGTAACTGTCTGCAAAATGGGAATGTAACTTGCCATTTTAGGCTGAGACACATTATCAGAGGCGTCGCTAGCATAAACTGAGTTTAAGGGGGGTGGGCAGGCCCCCCTTGGTAGCCGAAAAGTGTCATTGGATGTAATTAACTTTCCCATATATATATAAAAGTTGTAAAGCAAGAAGACAAACAACCAAAATGAATGAAATGAACAAAAAAAAAAAAAATGATTTTTATAATGGGTCAAAATTATTTTTTGAACATATCATGTGACTAGCACCTTAGACGGTCATTTGCTTTGCATATTATTTAAAAAAATAGGAGAGGGCAATTTTATTTTTCTAATGATTTTTTTCTTTGAGTGAAAATATATATATGTTTTTGGTTGAAGCAACATTTTGGGGGATTGAAGGATTTAGACACAAATGTCATACCCATAATATGGCCCAAACACAAAAAGGATTGCTAAAATCAAAGACAACTTTTTAAATGAAAATTTAAGTGTTCAAATGGAAATTTTTGAGCCTCAAATATTTTTTCACATTTAAAAACTTTTTTTTTATGATTTTTTTTTTTTTTTTTTTGATTGAAGTGATTTTTCCATTGAAAATATATATTTTTTGTATGAAGCAACTTAATGTTTGATTGAACAATAAAGACACAAATGTCCTAGCCAAATTGTGCCCCAAACACAAATCAACATTAATTCAATTAAAAAGTTGCCTCAATCAAAAAAAAAAAAATAATAATAATAATAATAATATTAATCAAAGAAAAATAGCTTTCACATGCATTAAAAAAAATTTTTTTTTGAGTTTCGAATTTATTTTTACATTCAAACTTTTTTTTTTTTATTAAAGCGACTTTTTTTTGGATTGAAGGAACTTTTTTTTTTTTTTGAAGCAACTTTTTATGATTAAATAATAAAGACACAAATCTACCTCCATATGGCTCCGCCCAGGGGATACAATTTTTGACAGTGGTAACTACATTGGCACGACACCGGCGGGCGTACCAAATTCAATGGATGACGATCTTGGCGAAAAGTATTGCCTAAGCAGCCTGATTTAGAATTCCCCTCAAGAATGATGGGAAACAAAAAACCCTTATTGTCAACTTATTTTAAATATTCTTGTAAGTCAATTTTATTGCTGACACTGCATTATGGGGTCATCAACATATTGTGCCCCCCCAGCCCCAAAAGTCAAACTCCGCCTATGGTCGCTAGACCTAATACAACACTAGGGCACGGAGTGAGCACCGGCGAGCAAACATTTTTTAGCACTTATTTATCATAAAAAGTCAGAAATAGCAAGGTAAACTATGTACAATCAAACCAAAATACACGTTACAGAAATAAAAGGGTAATTTTTTCTTTTTTGAGCCATCAGTATTCAACATCAAAACTGGGACATCCCTTTTTGATAGTCCAGTTCACCTCTGCTCATGCTCATCAACTTCCATCTCTCTTCCTGCACTCTTCTGCTCTATTTTGGACAGAAATGGGGATATATCACTGTAACTGTGTTTCTCAACTGGTAGGTTGTGACTGAAGCAATCTGACCTTTTAGCCAGATTGCCGGAATCACGCCAGCCGAACCGCAAGACCTGCGCCGGGCAGCTCCAATGACCCGGGTCGGCGGTACCCCGACAACCCGGCCTAAAGGCCAAACTCCGTGCGTTCACCTTAGTCTTAACCCCTTGAATTGACTCCATTTTGAAAGCTGGAAGAAGGCTCCAAAGCACAAGTTGATATAATTTATTCAGGTCAACAGTGATCAAACGGCAAGGCGAAACAGACTCAGGCGAGGAGGCCGACTCGTTCCAAGGTCACGATATCACAAGTCAAGAAAAAGTTCCTGAGAAAAATGGCAACGATTAGTTAAATATTCAGTTTTTTTTAAGGCTCTCGCGGGGCGTGCTGTAGGCAGAAGACGGGTGTGCTTGGGCGTTGTTTAGGATTATTGTCTGTTTGTGGATTGGACATGAGGATTCGGGAGTTACTGTTGTAAGGGCAACGAGGGTTGTGGATTTTGCCACCTCAGTGTCAAAGGGGCTTTTGGAGTCTTATCAGTCGTGTTATCAGTTGGATATCGGGCGTTCTCCGGTGTTCCTTGTTTTGGGACAGGATGTCCCGGAATTTGTTCTGGACTGTCTGGAAGAACTGATTGTGAGAGTTGGTAGTGCAGACGTGGGCTTGTAGATGTCCTGCCTCGTCAGCGTCAATCTTGCTCAGTCAGTTGCATGAAACGCAGTGGGCTTTGGTGATAAAAAGGCACCATGAATCTCTTTATGCCAAATATACTCTGCTCGTTTTCCTTAAACTATGATATAATTGCTATTTATTTTATATTGGGTGTGTTAAAGTAATATTTGGCCCATCCCACAGGTAGTGAGCCCATGGGAAGGAGGACAGGAGGGTGTGTTCCAATTATAGAGGGATCACACTCCTCAGCCTCCCCGGTAAAGTCTATTCAGGCGTGCTGGAGAGGAGGGTCCGTTGGGAAGTCCAATCTCGGATTCAGGAGGAGCAGTGGGGTTTTCGTCCCGACTGCGGAACAGTGGACCGGCTCTACACCCTCGGCAGGGACCTCGAGGGGTGCATAGGAGTTCGCCCAACCAGTCTACATGTGTTATGTGGATCTGGAGAAGGCGTTCGACCATGTGCCACGGGGAGTCCTGTGTGTGTATGTGTGTGGGGGGGGTGCTCCGGGAGTACGGGGTAACGAGCCCCTCGGTAAGGGCTGTTCGGTCCCTGTACGACCGGTGTCAGAGTTTGGTCCGCATTGCCGTCACGAACTCTAATTCGTTCCCAGTAAGAGTTGGACTCTGCCAAGGCTGCCCTTTTTCACCGATTCTGTTCATAATTTTTACAGACAGAATTTCTAGGAGGAGCCGAAGCATTGAGGGTGTCCGGTTTGGTGACCTTAGCATTGCATCTCTGCTTTTTGCAGATGACGTGGTGCTGTTGGCTTCATCAAGCCGTGACCTCCAACTCTCACTGGAGCGATTCGCAGTTGAGTGTGAAGCGGTCAGGATTATGATCAGCACCTCCAAATCCGAGACCGTGGTCCTCAGTCGGAAAAGGGTGGAGTGCCTTCTTCGGGTCGGGGATGAGATCCTGCCCCAAGTGGAGGAGTTCAAGTATCTTCTGGTCTTGTTTACGAGTGAGGGTAGGAGGGAGCGGGAGATTGACAGGCGGATCGGTGCAGCATCTGCAGTAATGCGGACTCTGCACCGGTCCACATTGGTCAATTTACCAGTCGATCCACGTTCTTACCCTCCTCTATGGTCACGAGTTGTGGGTCGTGACTGAAAGAACAAGATCCCGGATACAAGCGGCCGAAATGAGTTTCCTCCGCAGGCTGTCCGGGCTCTCCCTTAGCGATAGGGTGAGAAGCTCGGTCATCCGGGAGGGACTCTGCGTCGGGCCGCTGCTCCTCTGCGTAGAGAGGAGTCTTCTGAGGTGGCTCGGGCATCTGGTTCGAATGCCTCCCCGGAGAGGTGTTCCAGCATGTCCCACCGGCGGGAGGCCCCGGGAACGACCCGGGACACGCTGGAGAGACTGTCTCTCGGCTGACATGGGAACTCCTTGGGTTCCTGCCGGAGGAGCTGATTGAAGTGGCTGGAGAGAGGGAAGTCTGGGCTTCCCTGTTAAAGCTGCTGCCCCCGCGACCCGACCCTGGAGCAAGCGGAAGATGATGGATGGATAGATGATGTCCAATCCATTTGAAGCGGGAGTGTGGCAAGTCCTGTGATTTAAATATATCTTTTTTGGCTCAAGATTGACCCATTTTCAAGTTTAAACATGTCAAATGTGCCATTGATTTTTGTATACCCAAGTTTGAAAACGGGACAGAATGCAAGGGCAGTCATTTAGTATCCAAAGGAAAAAAAAAAGTATCCCCCTCCCCAAAAAAGAAAAAAATCAGTACAATATCGGCACAGGCCAGTACCGTACGGTCGGTGTCCAAAGCCCAAGTATGGCATCGCCACAAATCGTCGCGGATCCATTTGCTCCACAGATGGAATTGTTACACTTGGACTTGAACGGAAGCGAGCGTGTTGCTTTGTGGCCCACAGAAAGAGGAAAAAAAAAAACATAAAACACTTTGGGGCAAACTTGTGCTAACGTGCCTGCCGCGGGCGCCGCTTCAGACCGTACTGAGCCAGATAAGACCGCCGCGTAGATAAGACCATTCTCGGGCTGAGGGTCGGAGCGTGCGTCGACTGCTGAAAAGATACTGCTTGTTTGGGTTTCAGCTAGAAATGTCTCTTAAAGATAAAAAAAAGAAAAGGGTCATATAAAAGAAACGTCCTCCAGACGCGACGCAAGCATTTTGCCAATCAACCAACGTTTATTCGCTGCCATGCAGCATCCCTGTAGTGGAGCAAACATGCGCGAGGAAGCTGGTGTTTCTGTTTTGGACAGAAATGGAGTTGAATAAAGTCACAAAAAGAAGTTAAAACAAGTTAACTC
Source organism: Corythoichthys intestinalis (assembly GCF_030265065.1). Classification (NCBI taxonomy): domain Eukaryota; kingdom Metazoa; phylum Chordata; class Actinopteri; order Syngnathiformes; family Syngnathidae; genus Corythoichthys; species Corythoichthys intestinalis. The sequence continues at coordinate 468,997 of NC_080400.1, forward strand.
TAGGTCAACACGTACTCAACCAATAAGTTGACCGGGTATTGGCTCACCGACGTCATGTCGTTGATTTGTCGTCGACAAGGCCGCGGACGTGTTCAAGCGCGGGATTGATGTTGACACATTTTGTTTGTGCAGGCCTGCAAGTGCAGCAGAAAGTGGCCGTGTCACTGCGATGGCATCAAAGGACAGAAGGTAAGCACACCCATTCCATTCAAGCGTCAAGTCACAATTCTTTTGCAAACGACAAAAAAACAATCCTAAAGACCGACTACACCGTAAAACCATCTGATAATAATCCCCTATACAGAGTCCCCGGCTTACGACGTACTCAATTCACGCAATTTTGAATTTACGACGCCAGAGTCTCATCCGCCATTTTGTCACGTCTTTTTTTTTTTTTTTTTTTGTCGCGAAAAGAGTACCTAATTGTACCTCACAGTATCTTATTTTTTTACTTTACTTTATTAATAAGACGTGTTCTTTCCTCACTAAACGTAAAGTTGTTCAGTTTTATAGACATCAAACAAGGCAATTGTACTTTTTGAAGCTCTTGACTTTCTACACATGTATGTACATTTATATTCAAAACGACACACATTTTAACAATAAAACACTTGACACAAACCAATTGGTGTTCAAATGTCCATCTAGTCTGATCAATGTCAATTTTGTACATGAAATTAGCCTAATTTGCCTAACAAAAGTCTGCTATCTTAAATGCTACGAATGCTAATGTATTTACAATTCTCATAGCAAATCGCTCACATGTAACTCCACAAACTGTAGCCGTAAACTTAATTACAAGTACACAAACATATATTAGCTAAAACAACTTACAGCTTTATGTGGGCCAGTGTTGTTTTTGGTAGCACTTTTAATTTTCGTCTTAGTCTTTTGGACGACAATACTTACTAGTCTTAGTCGTATTTTAGTCATCTCAAAATGAGTTTGTCTTTGTCTAGTTTTTGTTGACAAAAACTCAAGACTAATTTTGTGTAGTTTTAGTCGACAGTTTATGAAATTGTTTTTGTCTGTAAAATGAAAACAAACAAAAAAATATGCCCACCAGGACGCCACAAACTCTATGTGAAAAAAGTTGTCTGAGAGTTTAAGAGGATGCTCGCCATTAGGAATAGACTGATGCTAACGCGAACGTAAATGCTGTGCTAAGGCTACGAGTTACATTTAGTTTGTGATGATCATTCAGCACAGAGAGTTTCATAGGACGCTCGCCGTTTGTAATAGCCTGATGCTAAAGCGAACATGAATGCTATGCTAACGCTACGAGTTACATTTAGTTTATGATGCTCACTCAGCATAGACCTTTAAAGGATAAAGCAACATTGAATATTCTCTCTTCTTGCCAAGAAAAGAAGACTAACCTTAGCGTGTGTGTCCCGAAACAGGTAATGGGAAGACCCGAGAAGACAAGCGGGTAAATTGGGGCGGGGGGCGCAGCACAAAACATGAGTGACACAACCAGACACACATTGTGAACATGTGACAAAAATTATGGCGCATTTTCGTCTCGTCAGATGAAAACTGGCATTCGTCTCTTTATGTTTTAGTTTCCCAATAAACGTTTGTAGCTCGTTATCGTCTCGTCATCATCATGGAAAAATTGTCCGTCGACGAAATATTTTCGTTATAGTCGTCGTTGACGAAAACAACACTGATGTGGACCAAGCTAGAGCGCGGCTATCCTTTGTCCACGTCAGACGTCTTGAGTCTGCTACTCAGTCATACAAGGTGACAGTCCAGCCAGACCCAACGCTGCCACCAGAGGGCAGTGTATCCGCCATAATTCAACAAAATGCAATTCTTTTGGCCTTTTTGGATAATTATTTTGGGGTACTCAAAGGGTTAATTCCGACTTTCGAGGAAATTCGGTTTACGTCGCCAGCGTAGGAACGGAACTCGTTTGTAACCCGGGAACTACCTGTATTGGTTCTTGAGTAATGGCCAAATTCTCTGATCTTAATGACCTTTGACCTCCAAATGTAATGACCTCTTCTGTTTCATGTTAGAAACTTATTCTGCAAGTGTCACAGTAATCCCTGTATTGGTTCTTGAGTGATGACAAAATTCCTTTTCTGACCTCTTAGGGCGTAGGTTTGCATAGGGATGGTAGTGACATAACACTAGGAACTTTTCAGGATGCTCAAACTGTCCCCACCAACTTTATTTGCTTCAGTTATATAGGTCATTTAGATTGTCTTCCCATATGTTGTAAGGATAGAATTGACCCTACCATTATTAAGTGAATTATTTAGGTTATATTCAGACTTAAATTGACCCATTTTCACTTGCTGAAAGTGCCGGTCAGATTTTTTTCCTCAAACGCACGTTTGATTAGCAGATGACTTATATAACATGTCGCCACTTCTAAGAGGAGGGATATTAGAAGTTTTTTCCGGCCAGCAGCCACTGTAAGTAATGTAAAAAGACGTCAATGTTGTAGAGTTTGGGAACACACCACAAATTTTGCTACTGAAAGTTCGACCTGTTTAGCATAACATTAAACTGTGTGAATTTGCTAATCTGCAAAACTCGAGTAGGAAGCTGCTTATAAGTGTCCTGCTGTATGCGCTTTCTAATGTTAACATTAATTAAACGGTGAGAAATGTAGTGAACTGAGGGTTAACCCCTTTATGTGGTCTTAAAGAAGCCCATAGGAGTTTTCATTTTTTGTTGAGTTTGGCTGTGCTTGTGGACAAAAGCAGTAGTGTTTTACCCGAAGGAAGGCTCCAGTTTTATTTATCTTTGTGATTCCCTGACTAAGAAGTTTTTTCAGTTCAATTTAATTAATTTACTTTGACAAGCATTGTTAAATGGTCTTAAGACAAATGTTTATTTTTTGCATTCCTGGATTGTTAAGAGATTATTATGAGGGTTGTGTTTATTGTGTATGTTAATATAATTTATGTTCAAATATTGCATTTCAAATTTGCTAATAAAATCCATACTTATTATAGAAGTTTTCGAGATGTTTCTTTAGCAGTTTTTGAAAACAAAAATTTGAATCGAACGGTGTATCACCTAAAGCAATACAAATGAAAGTTAGTATTAGTCAATGCGGATTCTTTTTGCATTGATCATTATCACTATCAATTAACGAGGTTCATATTGGTGACAAACGTAGCCCTGACCCCCGTTCACCCGATCTGTTCGCTCTCATTAATGTCCGGTCCCCAGCAAAAAGTGTACATGCAGGTTATGCTGTTATATCGTCCTTACCAATGTTGAGACCAAACCTATGCCCTTGCTGACCTCCGTGACCTTTATTGGAGTACAACGATGACGACGATCATGAATACAATTGTGAGCGTTTTCCATACAAATGATGGAACAAACCTGATAGCGGGACACTTCAGTCAATACTTCTAAGTGACTCTTACAACTCCCAAAAAGGCATCTTAATATTCCTACTGAAATACTGTACTTGATGGAAGTGACACGGCTGACGTATTTGCTGTCAATCGGAGCGCTGTGCCGCCCTCCGGTGGCGGCCTGCAGTCGTCACTGCGATGGCCCACACCGGTGCGGTCAGTGTAATCGCGTGACTGTGCTCAGGGGGAGCCCGGCTACAGGGGCTACGACGGTCTGCCCGGACTCATCGGTTACCCTGGCGACGAGGGGAGCCAAGGACTGGAGGGCTTCCAGGTCAGTGTGGGTGTGTGTGTAATATCCAATTATCTTACAATGTAAATAACGTTCCCCTCGTGGCGCCCCAGGGTCAGCGGGGTTCGGCGGGACGTGTTGGAGTCAAAGGTTCTCGGGTAACCGCACTGACAGCAAAATGCTCCCACAACAAAGGAAACAAACACTTGAATCAAGGGTGTCCAAAACACGGCCTGAAGCAAATGATGAGAATATCATTGAATACACGGGCACCTTCTTTCTCTTGTGCTTCTCATCTTTACCACTAGATGGGGCTGAAATGACCTCTCTATTAGCTGAAGGGTCAAATTCTCACGTGTTGAAATGAAATTAGAAAACTGTGGAATTTCAGGATTTGGTGTTTCATCATTTATATTTCAAAATATTCCAATCTTATAAATGGAGCTTTTCTTGTTTGGGATTTTGTTTTGTTTTTTGCCGTCGTTGCAGGACACTTTCAAATGGTTCTACAAACTTTCGTTCAGTACTACAAATTAGGGCTGTCAAACGATTAAAATTTTTAATCGAGTTAATTACAGCTTAAAAATGAATTAATCGTAATGCATCGCAATTCAAACCATCTATGAAATATGCCATATTTTTCTGTAAATTATTGTTGGAATGGAAAGATAAGACACAAGACGGATATATACATTCAACATACAGTACATAAGTACTGTATTTGTTTATTATAACAATAGATCAACAAAATGGCATTAACATTATCAACATTCTCTTAAAGTGATTCATGGATAGAAAGACTTGTGGTTCTTAAAAGATAAATGTTAGTACAAGTTATAGAAATTTTATATTAAAATTTGTAAAATTTTCAATCAAAAAATAAACTAGTAGCTTGCCATTGTTGATGTCAACAATTACACCATGCTCACTCATGGTAATAACCCATAAAATCAGTTGGACCCAAACGCCAGCAGAGGGTGCCAAACACCAAAAAACAAGTAACAAGCGGACATGACACTGTAGTCATTTTAGTCTGTTTGAGCGGGGCACGTGCGTTAATTGCGTCAAATATTTTAACGTGATTAATTTAAAAAATTAATTACTGCCCGTTAACGCGATAATTTTGACAGCCCTAGTAGAAATAGAAATAGTTTTAGTTTAAAATATACTTTTACCTCTGGATGATTTTGTTGTCAAGTCATTCACTGCCATTGACAGCAATACAAATTTAGCGAATGATCGTATCTCACTGCCAGGGACAGCAATAGATGTCCAACTGGGAGGCGTCCGAACAATCGCCGCCAGCCCACCCGGTCAAAATAGATTGGAAATCTATCGCCATCAAAAGCAGCCAATGAGTGAGAGGATGTGTTCGGGCGTTGTTTAGGGTAATTGTCCGTTGCGGATTGGGCAGGGGAGTTTGTGCGTTACTAATGTCAGGGTCAACTAGAGATTTTGCCAGCCTCAGCACCACGTGAGTGCTGAGTGTCCAACGGGTTCCTCCGTTATCATATGTTCTTTGTGGGAGGAGAGGATGTCCTTTCTGTTTTCTGGACTGTCCGTTGTTTGTTACCAGAAGGGCTGATAGTGGGATTTGGTGGTCCAGGTCCAGTGGGCAAGTGAGATGTCTTGGCCATCCCTGCTTGTCTCGCTCAGTCAGCTGTATGACGCGCACATTGGTTCTCCCGGTCAGCACTATTCAGGGTCGGCTTCCGTAGTCAGCAGGCATCCTCCTCTAGTTATCTCCCTTAATGGCCTGTTGCCTTGGCGATGCAAATTCCAATCACTGACACACGGGCTCTCGTCTACCTCGACATTCATCCAGGCCTTTCGTGCTTCAAATATAGTCTACTTGGTTTCTTAAACTATGATTTAAATGGCCCTCCCTCGGAGAAAAAAGTTTGGACATCCCTGATTCAAATAATATGTCACCAACACTCAAAGCAAGATGAAAGACGCACATACGGTGACATTGTTGTGACCGTCGTGTGCCTTCAGGGCCTCCCTGGCCCGTCTGGTTTTCCGGGCCCTCCGGGCCTTCCGGTAAGTTTGGCCGCCGAGCAACTTTGGAAAGTCCGGCCGGGAGACGGCTGACCATTTGTGCGCGTGTTCCGTCAGGGACTTCCGGGCGGAGCCGGACCGCCGGGGCCGCCGGGACTTCCGGGATGCAACGGGACACAGGTAAAAGCTAGTATAGCACCGATGCTGTTTTTGCTTCTCGGTAGCTGGCCGTATGGCATCGGCCGATACTGATACGTGTTTTTAAATACATTTACATCCTCCTCATCCCGCTTTTACTACTTAATTATATTTCTTACTTATTTCTTCTGCTTCTTGTGCGGCATTTGTAACTGGTAGCCCTCTTGGGAAGGGCGACCGTCAGTTAAAGACTAGATCTCGAAGAGTAACGAATGCGCGTTATGTCTTAGGACTAGCCAATACAAATGCCAGCCCCTTCAGATTCTAGTGTCGGTATCGGTGCGACACTAGTAAAAGACTGACAAAAGTTTTTTATTTTGGAGAATGTGTTTGAAATAAAAAGGGTAGCATGACCGCCGTCTGTACTGACTTTGTCGTAGTATTGTCGAAATTCTCCAGCTAAAATTCACCCCAAATTTTGCAAGCCTACGTATTTCTGACGTCATCCTCCGTCGTTCCAGGGTCAAGACGGCTTCCCCGGCTACCCCGGAATTCCCGGAGCGCTCGGCTTACGAGTGAGTTTCGCTACCTAACGACGTCCGACGCTTACGTGGCGAACTAACGGCTAATGTGCCTTTGTAGGGTCGCCCGGGACCCCGAGGAGAAAAGGTGGGAGGTTCCGTTCGGACCGAGAATAATTTTTTCCGCGCTCCCGTAGGAATTCTTTGCTCTTTTCCAGGGAGACTCGCTCGTCTTTCCCACTTCCGCGGGCATCCGAGGTGCTCGGGGATCACCGGGACCGGATGGTGAGCAGGTGAGATGGGAAAAAGGAGGGCAATTCAAAAAATCCAAAAGATCTCAATAAGAAGAAAGGACATAATCTTAAAACAGGGCTCTCAAACGCAGTTTTTCTGCGGGCTGCTGGAGGTAAAATATGGCTAAGTGTGGCCCACATCCAGTACAGTACTGTAGACCAGTGACCCTTGTCTTTGCCCTCTGAGACAACCTTGTTGTGATATAGGGCTATACAAATAAAATTGAATTGAATTCTCCAGGGGCACCAATACACATTCTTGTCAGGGTATGCGAAATGAAAAATGGCGTCCCAACCGGCCCTAACCCAGCAGACAGCACATTTTTTTAGTACAGTGGTATGAATCTGAACCTTTTGGAATTTCTCACCTTTCTGAAATCATGAAATCACTATCAAATGTGATGTGATCTTTGTCAAAATCACACAGATGATAAAACAGTGTCTGCTTTAACTAAAACCACCCAAACATAATTGGTTTTCAAAGTTTAATATGGATGGCATGCAAACAATGACTGAAGGCCTCTGCCCAAGGAGACTTAAAGATCAATTGAAACTAATTTTTACCAAACATTTTAAGTCAGGTGTTTGCCCAATCACTGATGAGTGTTTTAAAGCTGTCCTGCCCTCTATAAAACACGGGTTGTTGATTTGTGTCAAGCTGGGAAAGCATACAAAACCATCTTTAAAAGTCTGGATGTTCATCGGTCGACAGTCTGAGAAGTTGTCTACAAATGAAGAGTTTGGCACTATTGCTTCTTTCCCAAGGAGTGGCCGTCCACCAAAGATGACGCCAACAGTTCAGCGCAGAATAAGTAAAAAACAACCCGAACGTGTTACAGAAATCACTGGCACAGTCCAATATCTCTATGCACACAACAACTAAAATATGTAAAACTATGGCCAAGAATGGTGTTCATGGGAAGACTCCACGGAGGAAGCCACTGCTGTCTAAAAAACATTGTTGCTTGTTTAATGTTCGCAAAAAGGCACTTGGACACTCCACAAAAGTTTTGGCAAAACATTTTGTGGGCTGATGAAACCAAAGTTGAATTATTTGGTAATAACACACACTGTCATAAATGGAGGAAAACTGGTACCAACATCAAGGAGGGAGCATCATGATTTGGGGCTGTTTTGCTACCTCAGGGCCTGGACAACTTACAATCATTAATGGAAAAATAAACTCAAAAGTATGTTTTGCAGGAAATCTGAGGGCGTCTGTCAGACAGTTGAAGCTAAAAAGAGGATGAATGCAGCAACAAGACAATGATCCAAAACACAGAAGTAAATCAAATTCAGAATGGTTTCAGAAGAACAAAATACACCTTGTGGAGTGGCCAAGTCAAAGTCCAGACTTGAACCCCATGGAGATGTGGCCAAGTCAAAGTCTAGACTTGAACCCCATTGAGATGCTGTGGCATGACCTAAAGACAGCGATTCATCCAAGGAATCTGACTGAACTACAGCAGTTTTGTAGAGAATAATGGGCCAAGATTAATCCTGATCGATGTACCAGACTGATCTGCAGCTAAAGGAAGAGTCTGATATTATTGCTTAAAAAAAAAAAGGGGGGGGGGGCACAAAATATTATATGTGATGGTTCACTTACTTATTTTTCCCCCTTCTGTCATTGTTTGCATACTATCCTCATTAAAATATGAAAACCTATAAATGTTTGGCTGGTTTTAGTTCAAGCAGACACTGTTTTTTCATCTGTTATTTAGACAAAGATCAGATTACATTTGATGGTGATTTTATGCAGAAATGTGAAAAAAATCCAAAAGGTTCAGATACTTTTTCATACCACTGTATGTTAGTGATAGGGCTGCAACTAACAATTATATTTATAAACGATTAATCAGTCAATTAGTTAAAGAAGTAATCGGATAAATGCCCCCCACCCCCATTTTATTTAATTTTTTTATGACTGCTGTCAAGCTCACCTCTTTGCTAAAATCCGCGTTCAAGCTAGGCGCTACCGCTAATGCACAGCTCCACCGCTAACATAGTGCCCTGTCTCTCTCGCTTTTTGCTGACATGATTGCTACATGAATTCCAATTTGGGGGACTTGACAGTTCAGACCGCAGCCACATTCTGTTAAAATGTGACCCAGATCGGATTTTAACCACAAATCAAAGTGACCTAGATCGGATTTAAAATGGTCCACTTTTATACGACCTGTCCCGTTCAGACCGTCAAGTTAATGCCTGACTCAAGTTGACAAAACACGAAAAAAATCGGATTTGTGCATTAAGACGTGGTATGAACCTAGCCTTATGTTCTTTAAACGAACTAAACAACAAAATCGAATAGGGAGGAGGCATACTGTAATGAACAGTTTTCTTTATAATACAGTTATATTTACAATCCAAATCCACTTTCAAAGCACACTCTCCTGTATGACCGTTTACAGTTTGAATGGGAGTTTGTGTTGCGAGGCTAAGCTGTTAAATGAATGTGGTTTCTTTATAAAAAAGAAATGAAACAACCTTACTGTCCAACCGTAACTCAAGTGCTAATGTGCTTCTCCAAAACACAATCCAAATGGACACTTAAGACACTGATTAGTAGAGGTGTGCAAAATTTCCGATTCTTAGATTATTCGCGATTCGGCCGTGGAAGATTCGAGAACGATTCACAAACATCCAAGTTCCGATTATTGAAATATGCCAAGTAAAGCGGAAGTACAACACACTCAGCGCGCCGCGCGGTCAATGAGCAACGGAGCGAGAGTAGCTAAACATCATGCTTCTCATTACCCGGCCCCTCGGGTAATGCCAATGCTCAACTCACGGCTCTAGCTCAACTCATGCCACGAGATTAAAAAACACAACAACATACCTGAAGCTGCTACAAAAGTACGTCATCCACATAATGTTACGGTAGATATCATTTATATAAGACTAGATGCACCACAGTAGCGGTAGCGTTTGCAGCACATCTACAAAAAGCTAGATGCAGACGTAGTAAACGGCCGCCATCTTAAAGCAGTACACTTCTCTGCAAGGCTGTTGTAGCGAACCTTCCAAGCAAACCTAACTTAACTTTTTATCTAAAATACTCCTAAATCGGTAAAATATTGACTTGAATCTATCTTTAAAATAGTTTTAAAACTTTCACATGTCGAAAGTTGACAAAAGGGAAATTATGGATTAATGGGAGCAATTTTAACAACTTTAACGGTTGATTCACAACATTAAATTAATTGAATGTAGTTTAAAGCTGCTGATACAGAATGGGGACTGGAGTTTTTTATTTAATGTTATTTTTGTTATTTGTTTACTGCTATATTTTAACTTGATACTGAAATAGTAGTTTGGTTTAGCCTGAGAGTATTTTTGAACAATTTTGGAACAAATGTACAAAATATTAAAAAAAAAAGAAAAAAAAAAAAAGGGGGGGGGGTGCATCAATAATCGTTTTAGAATCGAATCGGACCATCTGAATCGTAATCGTAATCGAATCGTTAGGTGCCCAAAGATTCCCAGCTCTACTGATTGGCATCATTGCTAACCAGTTTAGCGCTCCGTGCTAAGTAGTAACGTTTCATCAACAAAGAATACACACAATACAATTGGCTGACGAGGACTGACGGAGGCACTAACACAACACAAAAGACAATATAACACTCGACACTTCGTAATACAGTATTATTGATTCGGCAACCCAACGTGAGTGTAGCAGTGAACTCTCTATCTCTCTTGTTCTAATCGCTGGCGCATGCGCAGCCTCACATTGCAGACAAACAAGGACCCAAACAGGACTGTTTATAGCTGCCAGCATTAAATTGATCATCAAATTTGTTGGCAACGATCCATGGACTTTCTTCATGAACAATTTAAATGTGTAAGTTAAAAAAATGAATAAAATAAAACGGAAGTCATTTTCACTTTCTTGTGATGGTGCTACCTGTTGGCTTGCGCCCATATGCGGCAAATTTGCTGATCAACATGTAGTTTGCGCCACTGCCCTTGTCTGTCAGATTCTTCATTACAGAATTGTGATCCAATCACGCTGTTTTTCCTTGGCAGGGCGCCAGCGGCGAGCCGGGTCATCCGGGTGCGCCGGGCCCATCGGGACCGGCCGGAATTCCGGTGCGCACAACATTTTTCACCGGAACGTCGCCGGCGCTCGATCGACTGACGGAAAATCATTTCTCCTTATTCCTGCGCAGGGACGTCCGGGTCAGCAGGGGTCTCCGGGAGAGAAGGTCGGTCGCCCTCGCCCGTAAATAAGACGTCCGGATTAGTCCTTTCATTGCGTGCGTTGTGTCGGTCCTCAGGGTCAAGAGGGACCCAGTCCAGTCAGTCCCGGTCCACAAGGCCCCAAGGTACGCCCGCACCACTTCGCGAGACGATTCCACCGAGGTCGTGACGGTTCCGCTCGCTTTTCTCGGATCTATCGAGGGAGAACGAGGACCCGCCGGAAATCCGGGACAAAGAGGAATCAAATTGTACGCTGAGGGTCCCAAAGAACTCAAGGTCCGGTCCCTTCCCGTCCTCTTTTTGTCAAAGAATTCCTTTATAGCGTCCGTCTGTCTGATCAGGGCGAACCGGGTGATGTAGGAGCCAAAGGTTGTGCTGGACTTTCTGTAAGTCCCTTTGCGCTTTATCCCCATTTTGGCAGTTGTTTTTCCGCGACCTTCTTTTGACATCTTTTCAGGGTCTGGCGGGAAGGCCGGGAGTCAAAGGAGAGGCTGGACAGCGAGGGGAGCCGGGCGCACCGGTAACTTTACGAATGTTGCGTCTGCAATACCGCCTCATTTCTGGAGAGACAGCGAGAATCAAAAGTGCCATGTGGCAAAATGGATTTTGCCATGTGGCATTTTTTTGCCATTTGGCAAAATATTTTTGCCATGTGGCATTTGTTTTGCCACGTTTTTTTGCCAGGTCGCAAAATGGATTTTGCCATGTGGGACTTTTTTGCAATTTGGCAAAATGAATTTTGGACGTGCATAGCCGTCAATGGCATAGCCTTACTTGGGTGTCTGTTGAATGTCAGTGCACTCTAATGTAAAGTGTATGTTTAAAAATCATAGCCACATGTTTTTCTGCCATTAAAAATTAATGGAAAATTTAGACGTGCATAGCCGTCAATTGCATGGACTTGCACGGACTGCATAACTGCCATATACCCCCGAAAAATGCCCTATAGCCCCCCAAAAATGTCACAAATCAAAATGCATTTTGCCACATACCCAAAAAATGCCACATGGCAAAAATATTTTGCCACATGGCAAATAACACTTTTGGTTCTCGGCCCCTTTCTGAATGATTGGTTAAGTATTGACTTTACATTTAAGTGAATATGAAGTCATACAGTATGTTTTTAATGGTACAGGTAGTCCCCGGTTTACGAGCGAGTTCTGTTCATGTGCTGGCGATTTAACCCGGATTTCTGCGCAAATCAGAATGAACCCTTTAAGTACCTGTAAACACCCTCTAAAGAAAAATAAACTATCAAAAAAAACATGTTTGTACATCATTGTAATGTCTTTGCCAAGACGTTGGCGCTAGGACTTAGCGCCAACGCTAGTCCCAGAATGAAACTAAAATAAAATGAAATCAGTGTCATTTTCAATAACATCAATTGAAATTTGTGTTTACAAGTTGCTGCTGATACAGCAATATTGAAGGATTAGCATGGATCAGTTAGGGCCCAAGTACACCACATGCGTGATCGTTGCGGTTCCGGTCCAACTCCGGTAAAAAATAGCGCCGGAGCCAATCCGTTCCCATTATATCCTATTGTTCAACGTATACCGGCCGGGTCAGTGCTACGGATTGACTGCGAACCACCTCCGGCGTGCCGCGTGCCCGCCGGATGGTATAGGCTATTTTCTATTTTTGCCAGATACGCATCCGACAAAATGGGCAGAGCTGGGCCGGACGTCAAAAGCCCAGGTGCCTAATCACGGTTTAAACACGAGCGAAGATGGATGATGAGCGCTTCATCATGGAGGTGGAAAGTCACAAAGTGATATACGATGCAGCAGATCGTTATTATAAGGACAGCATTAAAAGCAAAACTGCAAGGTGTCCTATTATGTGTGTTTTTCTGGCAATGATATCACACACACGACGTGCTGAGCAAAAAAAAAAAAAGCAGCGTATCTGGAAGTGGTTCCACTACAGAAATTCTCGTGCCCGGCGCACACACAATCTCGGTCTGTATACAGAGTCCGAGGGGGGAAAAGTACGAAAGAGAAAAAAGAGACACCCACAAGTTTCGACCTGGTGGTCTATTCAAGACGTTTCTCTTTCTTTCCTACATTTCACTTGACTCTTCATAGAAAAAACATGTTTGCGCTGGGCACAGGCACAGTGTTGAGACACCAATTCCAAGTACACCGTTTTTTAGTTCGTGTAGTATAGAATTTGCTATCCATTTTATAAATATTACAGATTATTTAACAGTTGTTTATAACAGCTCTAAATGTGTACAAAGATATGAACCCACCGACACAACCAAGGGCATAATAGCCCCCCTTTCCCCACACACGGAGCCCTGATCTCAACATGATGCAGTCAATCTGGAATTAAGAGACAGACATAACTAAAACATCAATATGCAAAGAAAAAATGTGCTCTCTCTCTGCTTCTCTGATGAGTATAAACTCCGTGTGTTTTTCGCTGTTTTAAATGGCACATTACAGCGCGCGATCACGCGAGCGCTCAAGAGGGAACGGAGTTGGCGGACCGCAGCCGCTTTTTTTTTTAGTTCGTGTAGTATATAATTCGCTATCCATTTTATAAATATTACAGATTATTTAACAGTTGTTTATAACAGCTCTATGAGATGTTATGTGCCATAAATGTTTGTGCTTTTTCTGTCTGTCTCTCTCACTCTTTTCTTTTGTTCCCTTATAACCCCTTCCGGTTCGCTGGCTTTCTCCTAATAAACGAGGTACGTTGAATGATCTCAATGGATGTATGTCATACTCTTATGTGATACATTAGAAGTGTTCAGATCAATCGGACACTCAGATCTACATTCTCCGTGTCAAGCAGCTGAACAGGACAGGTTTAAAAAAAAAAAAAAAAAAAAAAAAGCATGCATCACAAAACAAAAGTCAACATTAAAAAAAAACAAAAACAAAAAACGACTAGACGCAGGCGTCGTAAAGTCTATATTCGGTAAGTAAGGTGCGTTGTAACCCGGGGACTACCTGTATTTAAAAAAAAAAAAAAACATGCTATCAGTACATCGGCCAATACCACTCAGCCGGGTGTCGGAGTGGGTATCGGGAGCCAAAAAATGGTATCGTTACAACAGTCTTCTTCTGTACAAGTCCTTCCAATGTTTGCCGTTGACGCGGAACTGAGCTTACTTCTTTTTCAGGGAAAAGCAGGAAAGGACGGCCTCCCTGGGGAACTGGGTCTGCCGGTGAGGGACGGAATTGGTGATGTCTGTCCTTTGGCGCCACAAAATAATCTGTTAAATAACATATGTCGACAGGGGGAACCGGGGCCTCGTGGCTACGTGGGACCTCCGGGCATTGATGGAGGACGGGTAAAATGCTTCGATGAAAAATGCTGGGGTTTTCCCTCCCAAAACCATATTTTTTTCAAATTTTGAAGCTACCATCTATAATATACCTTTTCTTCAATGGGGGTTAATTCCTAGTAAGAACCGTTTAACGCACTGACACCATTTATTGACCAGAACGACCGGAATTCCCGTACGATGCAGGCTCCCACTCTAAAAATGACCGTTCGCACAAAAATGCAGATTTTTGGAAGAAAATATTACATTTCAAAATGCTACTTTCCTAAAGTTTGTCCAAATCACATTAGAAATTTCAGGATATTGAAGGGCTCTCAGAACAGGGACTTATAGGTGCCTTTGTTCCCTGTAGGCTTATGGTACATATTTGTGGTTCGGGACCTGCTGATTTACCTGTTGTTTTTCTTTTAAAATCTAAAAAAAAATATATTTTTTTTCTCATTCTCTGCCACCCTCCCACTTGAAATGGATTGGACGTTTGCTAGTGACAAATAATTTGTGGGAGGGAAGATGCAACTTGGCCAGAAGAAAAACAAACTTATTGGCTGCCAATGAAGGCAGGAAACGTCCAATCCATTCGAAGTGGAGGGGTGGCTCTCCTCGAGTGGAACGTTGCTCGTCAACATTTGTTTTCGTATCCAGGGCGAGAAAGGCGACATTGGTCTTCGTGGTCTTCCGGGCGAGGTGAGACGGACACTTTGTCAAGAGGGCGTGGTCTGGGTTTTTCCAAGGTTTATCAAGTTTTTCTCTCTGCCCCAGATATTTTTCAAGCACACATTGGTCCCGGGTCAGATGGGAGCTCCCGGGCGACCCGGATCTCCAGGAGCCCCCGGAGAGCCGGGTACCTTGACGCCTATGTCTCTCGCTACTCGGACACGCGCGGTGGACGCGACTGATCTTTTGCGTATTTCTGGATTCCTCAGGACTCGTGGGCTTTCCAGGACTGCGGGGGGAGCCAGGTAACCCCCGAGAACTGATCGAAAGCGACGTCGCCAGCACTAGGCTAGGCTTCGGACATCAAACGCTGTTCTCCTCACCAGGGGAAGGGCCTAATGGTCCACCGGGCCCTCGAGGGCCGCCGGGCTTCGCGGGACCTAAAGGAGAGCGAGGAGAGCCTGGGCCGGTCGTCATCGGGCCTCCGGGACCTGACGGTGTCCCGGGCGGTGCCGGACCCGAGGGAGAACCGGGAGAACCCGGAATACCAGGTCGTGTTCACTTTGAATGAAGCAGTGCCCCAATTTAGCAGGTGTCACTTGGCGGTCCAAAATTTGGGCTGGCCTGATGGAAAGCTCATTCTTACTATGTTCCTAGTGAGTTTTTTTGCGTTGGTTCAAGACATGATTTTTTTCCTCATTAGCTTAGAGCCTGGAACTCATTCGTAGGATTTCATTTCAATTGAAGGAGTCAAATCGGGGCCTTTAGCGCTCAATTGGTAGTGTTACTCATCAGGTTATCCCATCTCTGAGGGTCCCCTTTCAATGTGTTCTTGTGACACAGAAGCATAAATTTTCCCCTATTTTGGAAGGGAAAATGGTTCTCAATTGCCTTAACTGTCCAAACCAGGGTTGCTCATTACGTCGATCGCAACGGTAGTGTGAGTAGATTGTGGCATCAAGAAAAAAAAAATTCATGGCAAAAAAAGGCTTAATATGTTTTGTTGTGCAATATTCCTGCTGAGCTTTGTACGCTGTCCAAGTGACCTGGTCTTTTAGTTTGCTATGAGCTGGAGTGCTCATTTGATAACTTCGGTAGAATGAGCTAACCCCTAGCTACCTAGGAAACTAGTACACTTAAGGGCCACTACTACGGGATGATAAATCATTAGAAATAAAGACAGGTAATCAGAGAACCTGCCAGCAAATTTCAGGCATGAAAATGGGTCAGGGGTTTTAAAAAGGTGAGAAGGGTGTGGAGGAAATATGTTCCGGTACACTGTACAACCCAACAAAATATTGAGCTCTGTCGACCCACACTGTGTTTCAGCAGGGCCGTGCAGAGACCGTTGGAGGGGCGGGTGCTCGTCGATCAAAAGGGGCACATCAACAACTACTTACAGTTGGGAGAACAAGTATTTGATACACTGCCAATGGGAAAACCCATTGGCAGTGTATCAAATATAAATACACCTTAAAACAACATAACTTCAATTTTTAACCAGCTTTAGGTAATAATTGGCTGCAACTGTGACATACTTTAATTAGGAGGGGGCAACAGTGAATAGAAATCAACGCTGTCATCAACACTTTCTGGCTGTCACTCAGTCTGTCTGCCTCTTTTCTTCCTTCAACCTCTGCATCAAAACTTCCTTCCTCAACTTGTTCATCTGAGAACAAACCACATCAGATGGTCACTGAACCACCAACAGCTCAGTTTTCTCAAAAGTATTATTTCATTATTATCCATACTTAACAACTCTAGCACCTAATAATAAAGCAACGGCATAAAATCCTGTAGAAAAATAACATCGTAATTGTGTTTATAATTGTATTTTACACCCGACTATCCTTGCAAACGTATTCTTACCAAGTGTGCTATTCACCCAGCTGATGAGGTATCCACTGCCTTTATCAGATTCAACTCTTTTTTTATCCCTCAATCTCCTTTCCTTACAAGACATATCTATATAATGAAATATAAATCTTATTAAAAAAAAAAAAAAAATCAGACTCCCTGGTGGCTTTTATTTTTAAAGCTTTCTTAATTCCTTTCTCTCTCAATAACTATGGAGGTGGATTTGTGTCTTTATTATTCAATCCAAAAAAAAGTTGCTTCAATCAAAAACAAAGTTGCTTCAATCAAAATAAATATTTTTAATCCCAAAAAAGTCACTTCAATTTAAAAAAAAAAAAAAAATTGTTTTTGATTGAAAAAAATTAATTTGAGACAGAAAAAAGCATTTGAAATTTTTTTCTTGATTGAATCATCTTTTCACACTGAAGTAATGTTTTGCGTTTGGGCCACATTTTGGCTAGGACATTTGTGTCTTTATTATTATTCAAACAAAAAATAAGTTGCTTCAAACAAAAAAAAAAAAACAACCAAAAAAAAGTCACTTAAAAAAAATTCTATCATAGAAAAAGTTTACACGTTTCCATCATCGTTTAACAAAGTGAGCAGCCTCAGAGGGTTTGAGTAGACTCACTATGAAGCATTTAATAAAGCCAACCATTTTCTTACTACTTTATTGTTGTTTAAAAATAATTCGGTGGGGCAGTAACATGTTTAAAACATGTAATTCTTACATTTCGAAGTGCTTAAAAAGCATTTATAAATGATACTTTGGGGGGAAAAAGTGAAAAAACATCTTATATATGTATCTTTTCCCAATGTAAAATCTGAATAAATGCATTGAACACGCGCAAAAAGTTGTGTGTGTGTGGGGGGCGCTACTTCGCGGTTTTCACTTATTGCAGCGGGTTCTGGTCCCCATTCACCGCGAAAAACGACGGATCCTTGTATTTCTGAAAAGCTTTAAGAAGCAAGAATCATTCCCGCCACTCGTCGGGCCGGTGTTGTGCCGACACCGGCCGTCATCTCAAGTCCAAGCCGAAAATAACGCGTCTCAGGCGGACGACGGGAGCGATGCGAGGCGCCCCACTCCATCCGAGAGCAGGCCGCTAAATTTGGCTGAACAGTGCGTTTCTTCGTTTATATTACCGCTAAATACACAAGCTTGACGCCAATTTAACGGGAGCTATTTTTTCATGGGAGATTTGCCTAGCTCTAGCAGTGTTCAACGCAAGCTGCAACGAATAGCAGTAACTTTATTATATCGCAAAATATGAAAACGATTGAAACCCTTACTCACCAAATTCAAACTGCTGGCAAATACAAGCAAGTGTGTATGCTGCACTCTGGTCTGCCCCGGTGTGGATAAGGCCTGCTTTTTGTTTTCGCAGCTTTGCAATGCAACCAAAGGCTCTACTAGCAGTCCCTGTACACGTAAAGAGTGCGCGCGATTGGATTAATGGAACGCAGTTTGGGCCGATGATTGGTTCTCGTCAGCGAAGCATCTGGAAGGATTTGCTGACTGTCCAAGTGTCACTGTTTTAAAGGACCGATTTCTAATTTGCTCAGTTTCCATACTAAGTTAATCACATGATGATAATAATAATAATAATTAAATAAAATCTCCCGACCCCCCCACTTCCCTCCCAAAAAGAATTTCTCCCCGGATCTACGCAATTCACGTAGGTCGCCCTTTTTGACTTCAAAACGGCGAATTTCGCCGAAAGGTGAGAAATTTTTATGCCTGAAATTTAATGTGGTGTTTTAGTATAGCTTGGGACAAATTAGGCCATTTACATGTAAAACATTTGACCGACAAATAAATTGAGCTTGGACCATTAACCCAATAAAACTAAGTCAAGGTAATCGTATTCTTTCCAAGTTAAGATGCTAACGTGCCGACTCACTCATTCAGACTTCCGGCAAGGCGGTGTCGGGGCACCAGGTGAGAGAGGTCGGAAAGGCCTCATCGGACCGCCCGGGACCAGGGGACAGGAAGGGTCTGAAGGTCAGGAGCTCGAAAGAAACTTCTCGAAAATACGTCGTCGATAATTGGCGTCGCTCGTTTGATCGTCAGGTGATAAGGGGGACGTGTGTGTCGTCTGTCCTGTTGTTGCGGGGCCCCCCGGACCGCCAGGTGAACCAGGGGAACCAGGCTCAGATGGGCTCAAAGGTAAAAACACAAAAAATGCTACAACATAATCACACGGGACAGTTGGACATTGACGTCGGAGTTGCTAGGACTTGAATCCTTTATCGTCATCAATGCTACCACTCACTGATGGTCTGTTATTGTTGGGTGAAGACATCTCAGCTCTCATCCACAAGGCTATCTCATATATAAGTAAAGCCTGAGTGGATGCGTTCCCAGGGAAGGGGCAGACCATCTGCTATTGTTGCTCAGTATGGTTGGCGGCAGGGCAGAGGCGGTTGCATAGGGCGCCATCCAGTGGATACACTGAAAATGCTACGCTTCCCCAAAATGCCAAAATTCAAATATCTTTCAATAAGCTATTCTCTGTTGTGTTCTCTGCTGCTCCAGGTGAATCTGGCGCTCCAGGGTCCAAAGGTGAAAGAGGACCAGAAGGTTTTGCTGGATCACCTGGTCCACAGGTGAGCCGCAACGGCTGCCGCTAACGAAACCTCATCCTGAGGTTGAGCGGGGTCCTTTCGAATGGGTGTCGGACGTTCGGAGAGCCAGAATCACAGTGGCAGGCATGAATGCAGTCAGCAAAAGGTTTGCATGTCTGTTGGCTCTGCAGGGCCTCTTTGGCGTCCCGGGACTGCCGGGACGTCCCGGTCTAACGGGGGACCCGGGCATCATGAGGAGGATTGGGCAGAAGGGGGAAGTCGGGGACACAGGAAACTTTGGGGCTCCGGGTCGTGAAGGTGAAGAAGGACTTCCTGGAATCCCAGGACCCAAAGGCAGTCCTGGACTAAAGGGAAACCCTGTGAGTGTCTTATTAAGTTTGTCCATTAAACTGTAAACCATTGGAGTTGTAGGATGCCTCAGCTGCCTCTCTTTCTGGTGGTATGATTTATTTTTATATTAAATAAAACTGCCAATTGGCGAAGCCATGAGTCGCTGTACGTGCAAGATGTTTTTTTATTTGCAGGGACCTCAAGGATCAAAAGGTGAAAGGGGTCCTATTGGAATTACTGGTTTCAGAGGACCATCTGGACAAATGGGACCACCGGGGCCACCTGGAATCGGGCCTCCTGGACGACCGGGTCCACCGGGGAATGTGGGAGTTTTGGGCCAGCCTGGGCAGCCCGGTGAACCGGGTAAGGCTAGCCCGCTGTGAGTTGAGAATCAAAGGCTGAATCTAAGCAATGATTCTTAGGAGAAAAAGGTTCTCCTGGTGAAATCAGAACCAGTCTGGGAGATCCCGGCCAGAAAGGAGCAAAAGGTTCTTATGGGAATCCTGGATCGGAAGGTGAGGATAGCATTGGATCTCATCAAAATGGATCTGGACCTCTTCTTCAAATTGAGAACACAATCTTATCTTTCTGTTGAACTCAGGAGTGATGGGTCCTCCTGGAAATCTAGGGTTGGCGGGGCGGAGGGGAGAAAGGGGACAAAAAGGATTCACTGTACAGGGCCCTCCAGGCTTTCCAGGAGTCAAAGGTGAACATTTAAAAATGTGCCTTTTCCTGATTTGACTGAAGAGTCACCCTTTTGTGTCTGTCTCAGGATTCAAAGGCCTAGCAGGAGCCCCAGGTGTGCCAAGTTATGGAAGTAAGGGGCGTTCCGGACCGTCGGGACCTCCGGGAAGACCCGGGCCCAAGGTGACGTGAAGGCACTTTGTGGAAGAACCCCTCCCCTTCCCTCCCGATGACTCAGCTCCTCATCTGCGAATCTTCTCGTAACAGGGCAACGCTGGCTTTGGTTTTCCGGGCCAGCAGGGCCAATTGGGGCCGCAAGGAGAGGAAGGCTCAGTGGGATTGCCAGGGTCGCAAGGGTCACAAGGAGCTGTTGGACTTCCAGGATCCAAAGGACAAGATGGAGCACCAGGTCCCAAAGGTAGATTGAAGCTGTAATGCGCAGTTTCTTTTTCCCAAATTCTTCCAATCTTATTCTATCGATGTGTTTTAGGTTCCCGGGGTCTGGATGGGCTTCCCGGACCACCTGGTCCCTTTGGACCTTGCTTTTTAGGCGCGCCTGGACCCGTGGGCCAGCCGGGGCCCATGGGTGTCATTGGCTTCACAGGTAAAGAGTATTTGTTTTGTGCCAACTCTTCAACGTGATACATGTTGTTCTACAGGTGGACGGGGTCTGAAGGGAGAGAAAGGTGATCCTGGTCAACCCGGAATGGGAGCTCTTGGGCCACAAGGACTGTCGGGGGTCCCTGGTTTTGATGGAACTCCAGGTCCACCGGGAAGCATTGGTTTGAAGGGACAGGCTGGGACCCCTGGACAGCCAGGAAATCCAGGTATGGAGGAGTATGTCAGTCTTGCCACCTGGTCTTTCCTCCCCGTCTGCCACCCAATAGTGGAAGGCAAAGATTTTTGCATGGAATGATGTGTCACTTAATTACATGCAAATTATTTCGACCAGACATAATAGAAATGGCTTTCCTGAAAACTGAAGGCACAGGAACTCACTAAAATAAGATGGAACTTTCACTCCACTCTTTAAGATTTGTGTACGTGTGTTAGGTATCAGTGGGTACTCTGGTCTACCAGGGCCCCGAGGGATTCCAGGGAGCCTAGGGACACCAGGAGAGCCCGGAAGCCCCGGGCCAAATGGTGAAATGCCGTCACGACAAATGAATTTGTCCGCCTCTGAATGGCTGACAGCTACTGGCTCTTACAGGCCAAGAAGGTGTCAATGGTGCCACGGGTTCACAGGGGCCACCTGGACCTCAGGGAGACCGAGGAGAAACGGGACCTAAAGGAATGCAGACCACTGTGCAGATGATTGGAGATCCCGGAGGTCCAGGAGAGCCTGGTAGTCTGTCGTTTAGTTTTAGTCAACAGTGACTCTAAATGTTTTCATCTGCACATTTCAAAAGTTTCAGTCCAAAAATAAATAAAGGTTTCCAACAATTTCGTATGAACATTGACAGACGAGCACATATTGCAGTGTCTACAAGGACAACGCCAACTTGGTGATAATAATACACACTCAGCAGGAAAAATATTACATTGTTACACCCGGATGCCGCCAACTGTATGTAAAAAAAGTTGTCCAAGAGTTTAAGACGACGCTCGCCACGCTACATGCTAATGTCAATGCTACACGCTATGAGTTACATTTAATGTGTGATAATCACTCAGCACTGACCTTATGATGATGACTGATAGTCATATAATCTGCGATCATTCCGTCTAGCTGCAGGTCACCCAAATTCTCGCCTGTCTCTTCGTCTTTAGGACTTGTAGGTCCAACTGGCGCTAAGGGCAATCAAGGTGCCACGGGGCCTCCGGGTCTTGACGGCACCGACGGCAGACCAGGAATAGCCGGACACCAAGGTATTTTTGACAGAATGTTCAGTTTTTTCTTTGTTTGCCCCACGCCTGTTTGTTTGTGAAGACTTCAAGTCCAACCGCGACTGACAATCAGTGAAGCAAGATGACCACACTCAATCGTTTGCGGGAGAAATGACTGTTATTTTTCCTCAGGACCTCCTGGAGAACCAGGTAGAGATGGAGAAATGGGTCCTCCCGGTTCCTGCGGTCCCCCTGGCAACTTGGGTGACATGGGACTACCCGGTCAGTCCTAAGAGAATTTTTGTTCTAACACTTCTGAAGGAGTTTAGGACCAGTAAATTTGTCTGTGTGAGCTCAGTGGAGTGTGCAAATCGAGAAATATTCATGATTGACAGTTTCAAATAGGTCAATAATAAATTCAATAAATTGGAACTGGGTGCACCCTTCCAAATTAAAATGTTCGTTAGCCAATGTGGTTGAATTCACAAAGCACTCAGACACGTCTGTGGATGGATTGAGAAGGCTGCAGAACTTTACTGAAGTCTTGGTTATGATGCCTCCCTTTACTTGGTAATATCAAAGGTTGCCCAAATATCATTGGACACATGGACTTGCTTATCACAAGAGGCCTTCACCTAAATTCGAAATCATAACAGTGGCAGGTCAATTAACTGAATGCCCAAGTGAGTAACACACAAGTTCTTTCCCGACAGCTGTGTAATGATCAGGGCTTTTATTATTTCTGGTGACGTAGGTTATTATTAAAGGGTATTACAAAACCTGGGGAAATGCTAATATTCCATCATTTATCCATTAACGCATGCCTTTTGGATTCATATCATGCCACTTCGTGTAATTACACACATCGCAAAACCAAGAAAATGATAGAAATTTGGCTCGAGTGTGAAGCTAAAAGGACCCGCAATCTAGCATTTTGTGTGCGTGACGTCACTACAAGGAAACAACCGGCTCAGTGCTTAGTACTGAATGGCGGACAATTTTGTTTCTAGAGACAGCGACGAATCCGACGTAACGAACGTTCTTCTAATGGTAACGAGGAGAGTTATGATCCTTTCTTTGGTGTTTTGGGTTATCAATTTGAGCCCAAACGAAAGCCAATGCAGCCTAATGAAAGGATCACTGAGGGGAGCAATCACACTGATGAAACACCGGCAAGAGATCGTGTGGGAAACACCAAAAGGTTTGTTTTGCATTTCTTTTTGTGAAGCTGATACACCCTGACTGCAAAATAATGAATAGAATAATTATCATTTATGGTGCTATCATAGGTTTTCGCTCTGCCAACGGACACAAATATGAACGGGATTAGAGGATTTGTTCTATATATTTTACGAGCGATCATTTCCAGTCCTATATCCAATGCGTGATATGTTTTTTATTATAAAAGAGTACTCACTCTGGCCATTTCGAGCATGGCTGCTCTGCTCCTTTGGTTAGCCTGAGGTGGTCTCATCAGAGCCAGTCATTGTCCTCTTTCTTGATATCTCGGGACATTTAGGTGGCTGCGCGTGTATGGTGGGCACCGCATTTGCTTTCATCGGTAATTTCTTAGTAAAACCTGATTTCATTTGTCCATAGTTCGAATAGCTTTCAGGAGTAAAATGCGCACCACACAAAACCGTGCCGGAGGCCGGGTCTGCAAAATTAGCTCTCGTGGCACGGACGAACTTTACTCATTGTCTGCGTAGTCCAGCTCTTTTTCTCGCGTTCGGGAACTCATGGGTACTACATTGCGACAAATGGCTATTTGTACACCACATAGCATGACAGGTTTGAACCATTTTAGCGATTTTTTGATAAAACACAAACGCAACTCTCTCGTCGATAAACAACGATGGCACCTGTCTCGACCTTTTGTTTCCTTGTTGTGACGTCTCCGCCCCATTCGGCTGTTTCCGGAATACTTTCGGAAATGTTGGTAATTTGCTATCTATTTTCGGTAATTGCTCATGAATGTGATTTATTTTTTGTTAACTTTATTAATATTTGTTATCTTGCCAAATAACGGTTCTATTGATATCTCACAGCCCCTTAGTATTATAATACCCTTTAAGTTGAGGTCAGCACCTGCACCAGTCCAGCACGAAACTCTGATATTCCCTCCTTTTGTAGTTTTTACTACAACACAATCAGTAGTTTTTGACATTCATCAAACTAATGCAGCGGAACTTATCACATGGTTGACAAAGCTTTTTCAGTTATTGTTATTTCTTTTTTCCCCCGTCACATTCTTCGATAAGAAGTATCCCAACACCCTTTCGACCTGTCCCTTTATTGAAACCGTTTGCAAGTTCAGTTCTGCAGAATCCTGGTGAAAATTAGTCCTGACGAATGGGACAGGTGTCCAATGATTGTGGATGGGTTTCATTCCAATTGGAAATACTAAATTTCAAAGTATTACACCAAAAGGCGGTACAATCGGAAGCTCGCAATACCCTTTTTGGAGGAAAATGTTCCAAACCTTTGTCAAAAATACACATGCACAATTGTTTCGTCAAAGCGGGACCTACTGTAACTACTGTCCTAAATATATCCAGGTTCCCGGGATATTAACCAAACAAGTCCGTAAAAAACTCAAAAGTCCTGTTGATATAATGCACAGTGACTCTTCTGGACTCTTGGGTGAAAACTGGCTGCATCTTTTTTCCAGGTCGCAAAGGCGAAAAAGGCTCCGCGGGGCCCTGTGGAGAATCTGGTTTTAATGGAAATGATGGGGCGGAAGGACTGAAAGGCGCAAAAGGGGAACCTAGTCTACCTGGACCTGGACCTAAAGGATATCCTGGAGAAAAGGTTTCTGACATTTTTTTTGTGATGGGAAATGGTTTTCTTGGAATGAAGTGACTTCCACATGAAAAGCATATTTTTTTGTCATTATTTTAATTCTCCGACGTCAAATGACCAGTTCAGATCAATGCAAAAGACTATCTTTTATCAAGTTCTGTTTTGTATGTCAATAAGCAGAAGATCGCCACGCTATCGCTTCTGGCACAAAGTCTCCAGTCGGTCTTATCAATCACTTCTTCCAGGGACAGCCAGCTTGCGCAGGTCCCGCTGGTACCAAAGGAATGCCAGGAGACAGAGGAGACTTTGGTCCTCCGGGCGCTCGTGGTCTCGGTGGCCCTAAAGGAAATGCCGGACTGCCTGGTTGCAGAGGTCTTAGTCTTGATTCAATGTTGGATTTCATATAACCAGATCATGGTGAACGTTTGCTCTTTGTCTCAGGTCTTCCTGGTTCTCCTGGTGAAAAAGCTTGTGATGGACCTCCTGGGGTCAGTGGACCTCCAGGACCGAGCGGTCTTACAGGTGCCTGAGCGGGTTTTTCTATAATTGTCAACATTTTGAAAATGTGATTAATGTGTGTCCGAATCAGGTAACAAGGGGACCCCTGGAGATCCGGGTCCATCTGGCCCCAGAGGAAACCAGGGACAAGATGGCATACCGGGACCTCCTGGAGAGAAAGGAGCCATGGGAGGTGAACGCACTGGGGTTAATTTTGCTCTCAGAAAAGGGGTCTCGGGACTTGTGTCATCAAGAGATTTAGCAATGTTGGCTACTCTACTCGGTTGTAACACAATTTTGGACTCACACCGAGTGGAAGGAAAATATTTCCGTATGAAGAGGCCCAGATTCAATCTCTTGCGGACCCCAGCCACCCCTATTATTTGCGTTTCAGACCCATTTGTCACAATCTTACCTCTTTCTCCAGAACCTGGAACTGGCGCGAGGGGACCTGACGGGAAAAAGGGTTCACCGGGTGAGTTTGGAACATCTTTGTTATTTGTTTGGAAGAGAAAAAAAATCTTAACGCTTGTTCTCAGGCTGCGTCGGAGAAAGAGGACCTCCTGGTACTTGCGGTCATCCGGGGCCTCCTGGCCCTCAAGGAAATCCGGGTTGTCCTGGTCCACCTGGGTCACCTGGACCCGCTGGTCTTCGTGGCAGCCAGGGACCTTGCATTGCAGGAGAAAAAGGAGCAAAAGGACTGCGAGGACAGCAGGGACCAAGAGGTTGACTTATTATTAAGGGCTATATTCATCAATGTGACTCGACTTGGCGGAAAAGCCGATTGTTCCCGTAGGATTGTGAGTTTCCACTTTGCTCGTAGGTCAACCGGGCTGTCGAGGCCCTCCTGGACCGCCGGGACCTGGTCTGAAAGGGGAGAAAGGCTCTAAAGGGGCAACCGGTAACACGGGAAGCCCAGGTTGCCACGGTGATCCTGGCCCGCGAGGCAGCCCGGTCAGCACTTGCGCCGTCACCTCATAGATGCGGTCTCACCCAAAGTTTTGTTTGAAAGAACTGAAGGAAATGTTTCCAGGGTGCAGATGGAGCGCCTGGAGCACCGGGTCCCAAAGGCCTAATGGGATACACTGGGGCTACAGGACCAGTCGGTAAGACCACCTCGCCTCCTGGTTTTTTTTCTCTGCCGGCTTCAATTTTTGTGATTTTTTTCAGGCATTAAGGGTGACGACGGTCGGATGGGCATCAAAGGCTTGTGCGGACCTGCGGGACCAACAGGGAGACAAGGTAAGACCACTTGGGTCACATTCTGTTCTGCCCGTACACTGTAAATTCTGATTAGTAGGGTTTACTTGAAAAAATGTTCAATTGCCTTAATATGATGAAGTAACAGTAGGTCCAATGAGACCAAGGGTGTCCAAACCGGTCCTCATGGGCCACTGTGGGTCCTGATTTTTGTTTCTACCAATCGAGCACAGACCGTTTAACCAATGAGGTTTCTGCTAAATCAAACAGCACCTGATTACAATCAACTTGTAAGACACCAAATTGGTGCAAAGGCCATAATGTATGGATTTTAGTCAAATGGCTTTACTAACCCAGCAATTTTAGCACAAGTAGCCACAAGTCAAAAATTGCACTTGTAAGTCAAGGTACCACTGAGTTACAACGCCTGGTCATGGAACAACATATACTGTACTTTGGACTGCTTTTTCAAACACTGTGCTAACAGGACCGAGGGGGAAGGACGTGTCCAGGGAGGTGGTGGTTTTGGCAGGAGACCAAGGTTTGCCCGGAGATCAGGGACTGCCCGGACAACCAGGGGCCCCGGGAACTCGAGGGAGAAACGGCGATCCAGGTGACTCCTTTGGGCAAAATTGCCTTCAGGAACTCCCAATCAAGCAGTTTGCCATTCCTCGTGTCGCTCTTAGGTCCAAAAGGAGGGCGAGGGGGCCCCGGCCGAACGGGAGTTCCTGGTTTCACTGGACTGAAAGGGGACACCGGAGACAGAGGGGACCCTGGAATGAAAGGTAAGATAAGGGATAAGTCTTGTCGCGAGCCTGATCTCCATCTGTAAGAAGATGGAGACGCAGACTAGAATGACGTCAAAACCAAAGCCTCAGTGAATTATATAATTACAAGCTGAAACCAGAGCAGAAGAAAGAAATGTTTGTGTACTTTAGGTGTCGCGGGTCCAAGAGGTCCCAGGGGCGCCAAGGGGGCACAGGGTCCAGCGGGGTCGTGCTCGGACGCTCCCGAGAAAGACGGCTTCCTGTTCGCCCGACACAGTCAGAGCGTCCTGGTACCGGAATGCCCTGCGGGATCCGTCAAGGTCTACAGCGGCTTTTCCCTGCTCTTCATCAACGGCAACAACCGAGCTCACGGGCAGGACTTGGGTAGGTGCGCCGACGGCCCTGCGGCCCACGTGCCTTAACGCTAGGTCATGGGGACTTTATCTCTCCGTTTGTCTTCAGGAGCTCTGGGTAGCTGTCTTCCTCGGTTTACCACCATGCCCTTCCTCTTCTGTAACACGCACAGCACCTGCCGCTACGCCGCACGCAACGACTACTCCTATTGGCTGTCCACCGACCAGTCGGGCCACGGCAACGTTCCCTTCATTTCGGGCCCAAACCTGAAGAATTACATCAGCCGGTAGGAATGCGCGGTAACGCCGATGTGACGTACGCGCAACGTGACAACGATGTGGTTTACGTGCACCTTTCAGGTGCACGGTGTGCGAGTCCCCCGCCAACGTGATGACGGTTCATAGTCAGACCCGTTTAGTTCCGGAGTGCCCCTCCGGCTGGGATCCCCTGTGGGCCGGATTCTCCTTCGTCATGGTGCGTTCAATTCGAATGTGGCATATTGCTTGTTTGAGAATCTTGTCAACAAAATAAGAGGACATTTTTATCTTATTGCGGGGCACGCGAGGGATGTGTTTTTTTCCCGTCCGTTTTTTCGGCGTGCCGCACACACGCCACACAAACTTTGAACGGTTTCTCAAAGATGAAAACTCATTCGTCTCGTTATGATTTTAGCTCAGCGAGTAAGTCGCCTTTCCACATTTAGGAAACTGGAGTGGGCGCGGAGGGTTCGGGTCAGCCCCTCTCGTCGCCCGGATCCTGTCTGGAGAACTTCCGCAAGATTCCCTTCATCGAGTGTCACGGCAGAGGAACGTGCAACTTTTACACCGACTCGTATTCGTACTGGCTGGCTGCCCTGGACCCGCTTCAGATGTTCAGGTGAGGTCCGGGACCCGGCCGCAAAAACGGGCGTCCTCTAACGGTCCGTCTTCTTTTGCAGCAAACCTCGGCCTCGGACAGAAAGCGGCGACTTTCCGGACGATTTGATCAGCCGTTGTAGAGTCTGCGCCAAACGACTGTGAACGCTGACGGAGACCGTTCGGTCGGTCACTGGGGGGCGCTAATGGGCGGTCGCGCGGACGCGAGTGGATGAGAACGCTACTACCGCGAGTTAAGATGCTGTGCTATGAGTAGAGCGGCTCAGGTAAAAAATGGCCTCACCTCATAAATTTCTGTGGATCACGCAAAGGAAGGCCTGGCTTATAAAATGTCGACCGCAATTAGTGGATGGACGTGAGTCACAGCTCCCACGCCAGGAAAAAAAACGGACAACTTCATGGAACGTGTCAAATGTTTCAAAAGATTCCCCCCAAAAATGGTCTCTCTAGACCAAGGCTGTCAAACTTATTTTGGTTCGCCGGCCATTAGATCTGACGTGGGCCGGACTCCTTTATTTTTGGTGAGATGTGAAGTGAAGTTGCTAGTTGCCATTAACGTCGCTAGACATCCGATGGACGTCTAGCGCCGTCAATGGCACTGAAAGAGGAGCATCCTCAACCAGTCCTCCCAGTTCAAGTCAATTGGACAGCTATTGTTGTCAATTGAAGGCCATGAAATCATTTTGCGTCACTTCCTTGTCATTTCAGGGTACTTATACAAGTCACTTTCTTGTAAATTTTGAACCAATTCCTATTGGCATTTCCGGGCCACTTCCTGTTCATGGGTCGCTTTCCTGTTGATTTTGGTGCATTTCCAGGTTGTTTCCTTTTGTGTCACTTCCTGTTGTTTTTGATTTGTTTTTGGGCCATTTCCTTGCAAACTCATGGACGGTGCCATTTTGATCGGGACTGGGCGAATGAACAAATGTGGCTCCTTTACTGCACCCATGTCAAAATAAAAGCTTGTGATTGTGTATGTACAGTATGGATGTCCTGCTTGCCTGTCTGTCAGGCAGAACAAACCCTACTGGCGACCACGAGCCCCTTTTTAATGGTAAATGATGAAAATGGAATTGAATATGACCCGCACAATAAGCTTGCGCACAGACTCCTCTCTGTTCTACTTCTCAGTTTCAACACTAGATGGAGCTAGTCACTTAGCGGTGCCTCTGCGTTTAGCCGCAAGGACGGAACGAATCCACTTGTCTCCCTCCTTTGTGTCACAAACATTTGACGAACATGTGCAAGAGAACAAGCGTATAAAATGTTAAAATCAAGCTTGGAAAATTTGGAGAGTTTCACTCGCGCTAGCAAAATAGTCTCGACAAATCTCATTTTTCTGTGAAGGATTGGATGTCATCAATGCCATCAATGGCGGCAAAGTCACGATAGCGATGACTTTGCATTCAAGTATTGAAGGAATATGACCTTTTACCCAGATTGCCGGAATCACGCCAGCCGAACCGCCAGACTCGCGCTGGTGCAGATCCAATGACCCGGGCCCGCGAAATTCCGACAACCCGGCCAAAAGGCCAAACTCCGTGCGTTCACCTTAGTCTTAACCAGGTGTACTGACTCCATTTTGAAAGCTGGAAAAAGGCTTCGAAAAACAAGTCGACAATTTATTCGGGTCGACAGCGACCAAACGGCAAGGCGAAACAGAAACAGACTCAAGCGAGGAGGCAGACTCGTTCCAAGGTCACCATCTCACAAGTCGACAAAAGGTTACCGAGAAAAACGACCGTAGCACCTCCGACGGCAAGCTTGCGTGTGGTCATGTGACTTCCGATTGCTATCATGGAGTCATGTGACTGTTGTTGCAACGTCTGAATCTGCTAGAGCCACTGCCGTCATCGGCGCAAAAGTAAACAGGCGTAGTAAATAGTACGGTGTGGTAAAACCAGAGGTAAAAGTGGCTACGAACTCCCTCACATTAAGGTTGCTACGTTGCCAGATTTTTTTTTTTCATTGGGGGGTCAAAACCTTCTAAAACTACAGAAATGCAAAGAAAACCTAAAGCACAAAGTAAAACACAACAGGTTTTATACATGCATTAGGCTACTGAATTACACTTACTGTAACAAGGCATACATGATGAAGGGAATAGTAATAGTATCCTCTCCCACATTTGCTGTTTGTATTACTCCAACACACCAAATGTAAAATAAATAGCATTTAAATGATAGTTTTAGAAAACAAGTAGAATATATCGGAAGTATGAGCGGAGTTGGAGTGATTGGAATTTGCCGCACCAAGACAACGGGCAGATAAGGATGCCTGCTGACTACGGAAGCCCAACGTGCGCGTCAAGCAGCTGACTGAGCAAGACTGACGCTGACTGTGCCAGTCAAAATATCTACAAGCCCACGTCTGGACCACCAAATCCCACCATCAGCTCTTCTGGTAACCAACAATGGACAGTCCAGAACAATTCAAGGACATCCTCTCCTCTCACATGGAACATTAGATAACGGAGGAACCCGCGACAGAGAACATTCGGCACGCACGCAGCAATGAGGGTGGCATAATCCTCAACTCTCGGGGTAGGGTTAGGGTTTTTGTACTGTTGTGGTTTTGTCGACCCTGGAGCCAGCTTTCCTCCTTGTCTGGGTCTATTTGCTGTTTTGCATTGCTGTCTGATTGCTACCGAGTTGGAATAAATTGTCAACTTGTGTTTTGGTGCCTTTTTCCAGCTTTTAAAATGGAGTCAGTACAAGGGGTTAAAGCTAAGGTAAGCGCGTGGAGTTTGGCCTTTTGGACGAGTTGTTGGATTTCCGCCGGCCCGGGTCGTTTGAATTGCGCCAGCGCAGTTTGGTTGGCGGGATTCCGGCATTCTGGCTAAAAGGTAAAATTGCTACAATAACAAACTGATTGTTTATTCAAAATTTCAAAGATGTGCAAAAAAAAAAAAAAAAAAAAAAAAAGAACTTACATAAACAAAAATAATAAGTACACATGACTTACATTAGGCACAGTGAAATTGAATATATTTTGAAGATAACGCAAACATTGACTTTTTATATTATATAGAAATAAAGAATTAAAGAGAGTACCTTTTCTCGTATGCGTTGTCTAACTGTTTGCATTATTCTAACGCAATATAATCAATCAGGGATTAGTATCGTTTCTCTGTATTTACTGTTTGACTGTTTGTATTACTCTAACACAGCCAATACAAAAGAAATAGCACTTATACCGTAGTTTAAGGAAAACAAGCAGAATATAGGGCATAAAGATATATGATGCCTTCTTATCACGGAAGCCCAACATGTGCGTCATGCAACTGACTAAGCAAGACTGACGCTGACAAGCCCACGTCTGCTCCACCAACTCTCGCAATCAGTTCTCCCGGACGGTCCAGAACAAATGGCGAGACGCCCTGTCCCAACTCAAGGAACACCGCCCTATATCTAAATGATAACACGACTGACAAACTCCAAGAGCCCCTCTGATGCTGAAGGGGCAAAAGCCCCAACCCTCGTTGCCCTGACAACAATAACTCCTGAATCCTCCTGCCAAATCCACAAACAGACAATAATCCTAAAAACACCCTTCTTCCTGTACACAGCCCACCCCGCGGGAGCCTTCAAAAGACTGAATGTTTAACTCAGGGGTGCCCAAGTTCGGTCCTCGAGAGCCCCTATCCAGCTTGTTTTCCATGTCTCCCCCCTTTAACACACCTGAATCAAATGATTAGCTCATCAGCAAGCTCTGCAGGAGCCGGATAACAATCCTGATTATTTGATTCAGCTGTGTTGGATGAGGGAGACATGGAAAACAAACTGGATGGGGCTGTCGAGGACTGGACTTGGGCACCCCTGGTTTAAATAATTGTGGCCATTTTTCTCGAGAACCTTTTGTTGACTTGTGATATGATTACCTTGACTCCTCTGTTTGTTTTGCCTTGCCGTTTGATCACTGTTGAACTGAATAAATTGTCATCGTATGCTTCGAAGCCTTTTTCCAGCTTTCATAATGAAGTCACTGCAAGGGGTTAAGACTAAGGTGAACGCGCGGAGTTTGGCCTTTTGGCCGGATGATCGGGCTTCCGCCGGCCCAGGTCGTTGGGGCTGTGCCAGCGCGGGTCCAGGTGGTTCGGCTGGCGTGATTCCGGCAATCTGGCTAAACGGTCAGTAACTAAACAATCAGTAGCCTCACATTGGTAAATGAACAAAAAAGTCCAGAAGTGCACATTAAATATATTGCCAACTGTACCACATTTGTGACAAACATTTCTGGACCTCATTGCAGTAAAAAAAAATTCAATCTGACTTTATACATATATTTTTTTACCACGAGAACTGCATGGAATGCTCAATGTTTCATTTATGATACAAATTAGAGAACACAGTACAGGTCAAAGGTTTGGACACTTTCTTATTCGTGCGTTTTCTTTATTTTCAGTGGCTATTTACATTGTAAATTCTCACTAAAGGTGATGAAACTATGAACACGAGTGGATTTATTTAATAAGCAAAGAAACATTGAGCAGAGGTTAGGGTTTAATCCCTAAACCTAAACCCTAACCAGCAGTTTTGTTGTTATGTGAGCAACAAATTTGTTGCCTTTTCAATAGGGTTAGGACCTTCATTTGTGTTGCATTGAACGAGGTGTGTCCAAACTTTTGCCCTGTACTGTATTTCAAAAAATGTCCAAAGTATTTGATTAGGTTTGAGGACCAGATAAAGCTTTCAAATTGGAAAACATCCAAATTTTCTGTTCATTTTTTCTGGGGTCAGGCAGTTAACATGGAAGATGTCCAAAACCTCCCCATCAGAGACAATAATAAGTCTCTTCACCTCTTCTTTCTCTTAAAAGATCTGATCAATTTTCCGTTGCAATGCCCTTTTTTATCGCATTAATTTAACAAGCTTGTTCTTTTCTTCTTTCTTGTTGTCCCAGAAGACATGTGCATTTGAACCAATCAGAGCGAACTATCCATGCCGATCACATGTCAGTATGTCAGCCAATTAAACATACTATTGGAGTCCCGGCCAGGAAGGGTGGTTGGTTGCACACATCAGACACACACTCTGTGCTATCTGTGGAATGAATAAATAATAAATATCGGTGGAAATGGATAACGCTACACAAGCACTTTTGTTGTTAAAATTTGTGTATGTAAATCTGACGTTAATTTTTTTCTCAGAGATGTGTGGGTGTGTGGCAGCCCGGCAGTTTTTCCTTTTTTCAACATGGAGGTTTGACAGTTGCCGTCATATTTTCGGGACCAAAGCCCGAATTTTATACCGCAACGGTGTTGCGGCCCACTTTCACCGTTGGGTAAAACTGCTTCTAGAAGGGCATTTTTCTAAGAACTTAATTGTAACCGAGTAAATGTAACATGTTCCTACCCACCTCTGGTATGCAGTCTTTTAGTATTGAAAGTATATAGATTTTAAAAACACATGGTATTGGTACATTATCGGCATTGGTCTATTCCACACAGCCAAGTGTCGGACTTGGAATGGAAGCATATGTTTATCAGTTTCCCGTCCTCCATACAACTAAAGACGCACATTCAGGCATGGAAAATACATCAAAACTGTACAATAACACAATCAACAATCTGAATTTAGTAACTTAGCGTCCAGTCAAGCAGCTCGATTAATTTCAGGGCGTACAAGGTTAAGGCTTTGTCATGTCCCTGACATTTTTGCATCTGTTTGCTGTGGAACATTTTGTTTTGGCTATGTGTGTGGCAAAAGTGATTATGCGTTATTACAGCTGGTGTGAGTAGCGACCCAGCAACAATTGGCGCACACAAAGGTCCCTGTAACAGTTTCATCAGACATAAAGTCAAAGCCTTTATTATCTTTGGTATCAGGAGCCCAAAAAATCACCAATCTTCATTTCACAAGCCCATTTTAATTCACGACAGGACAACGATCGGACGCCACGCCGACGGCCCGTCGACGACGCCCGAGGAGTTCAGTGTTCCCGGAGTTCTCCGAACGTGAAGAAAAGGCAAAGACGGCTGCGCGATGTCATCGGCGAGCGGTCCCGGCTCCTTAGCGACGGCGCAGCGTTCCTTTGTCGCCGTGGCAACTGACGGACTTGTTCATTAGCGAGCGAGCGGGGGATGATATTCAATAAGTGGTTTTTTGGTCCCGCTCCCTTCAAACATTAACCGCGCCGTCAACACGGACGTCGTTAACTGCGGCGTCGTAAACGCGCCGCTCATTAAATGCTAATTTCCGGATTGGCAAGCACTCGGCGTGCTGTCCAAAAAGCCGTTTACGCGGCGGGCGGGCGGGCGGGCGTGACGGATACACTACCTCCCTTCCTTCCATCCCTGAGGAGGCTGCCGGAAATCATCCGTATTCACTGCCGCTCTGCCCGGCTATGTACTCCTATGTGTTGTTGTAGTTAGTAAAAGGGGAAAAAAATGAAACAAGAGTTGTTCAAGTATAAATCATTTGAATTCAAATGATATTTAAATAAATACAGTACGAAAGAGTATTTAGAGGCACACCGAGAACAAAAATGTGAGTAAGTCGTAATATTACGACCTCCGGGCTAACCGACCGGACATTGTGGCCAACGTCAGGAAGAAGGAAGGTGGAGAAGTAGCATGTAGCAAGGGCGTAAAGAGCAGTTGGAAGGTGAAGGCCAGTGGTCCTCAACCTTTTTTGCACCAGGGACCTCTGTAATGTGGGCCTTTTTTTCACGGACCAGCAATGTGTGTCAGAAAATGACAATAAATATGAAATAACACGTCAAGGCTAAAAACAAATATCAAGTGCAGAGAAACTCAATCAACCATTTTTTTAACAGCGGCCTCTCCTAAAACTTGACGGCAAATATCCGTGGTCGCGCCGGACAGCCCGAACCGGTTGACTGATCGGTACCATTCGAATATCGAAATGACTGGAATTTTCACACGCCACAGGGACTTTTTTCGAACGACCCCGAAAAATTTTCCGTTCGTCCGTAAACGCCGATTTTTTGAAAAAAAAAAAAAAAAAAAAAAAATCTAAATATATCTAGTCCTACAATTTTTTTACCATATCACATAATTTGGACAATCTTGGAAAAAAATTACGGTTCTCCTGAAATTTTCCATGGGGAAAATGGGATGCCAGTGACAGCCATGTAAGTCCAAATTTCCCATTCATCCCTAATGACATTTTCTTCAGTACATGCCATTGACGGTTATGTATGTCAATTATATTGATGCCAATGTACTCGGATTCCATTGACGCATACTGTATGTAAATGGACGCCATTGATGGCCACGGACGTCCAAATTTCCCATTCATTTCCAATGTCATCCATATTGCATTGACTCACAAGTACACAATTGCCAATGAGGGCTATGAACATCCATGCCATTGATATCCATGTATTTCGATTTTATTGACACCAATATACTTGGACTCCAATGACGCATATGTAAGTCAATGCCATTGACGGCCATGGACGTCCAAATTTCCCATTCATTTTCAATGGCCTTAACATTGCATTGATTCCCATGTACACAGATGCCAATGAGGGCTATGCACGTTAATCCCATTGACCGCCATGTATGTTGATTCTATTGATGCCGATGTACTCGGATTCCACTGACGCATATGGAAGTCAATGCCACTGACAGCCATGGACGTCCAAATTTGCCATTCATTTCCAATGGCATTAACATTGCATTGAGACCAATTTAGACAGATGCCATTGACGGCCATGTATGTCAATTCTATTGATGCCAATGTACTTGTATTCCATTGACGCATATGGATGTTGATGCCATTGACGGCCTTGGACATCCAAATCTCCCCTTCATTTCCACTTCCAGTGGCATTTATTTTGTTTAATGAGATTGAGGGCCATGTTTGTCGATTATATATATATATATGCCAATGTACTTGTATTCTATTGACGCAAATGTAAGTCGATGCCATTGACGGCCATGGACGTCCAAATTTCCCATTCATTTTCAATGGGAAAAAAAAGGAATGTCCTAAATTCAAAAAGAAATGACCAGATATCAATAGGATATGTCCCCCAAATGGCCTGATATGACCAGGAAACGCCCCCAAATGACATATGACCAGGACACACATCCCAAATGTCCCCAAATGACTAGGACACACTCCCCAAATGTCCCCAAATGATCTGATATGACCAGGACACATCCCCCAAATGACATATGACCAGGACACACATCCTAATTGTCCCCAAATGACCTAAAATGACTAGGACACGCTCCCCAAATGATCTGATATGACCAGGACACACATCCCAAATGTTCCCAAATGACCTAAAATGACTAGGACACGCTCCCCAAATGTCCCCAAATGATCTGATATGACCAGGGCACATCCCCCAAATGTCCCCAAATTACCTGTCATGACCAGGACACGTCCCCCAGATGTCCAAAATTGACCTGATATGACCAAGACATGTTCCCCAAATACCCTGATATGACAAGGACATGTCCCCCAAATGTCCCCAAATGACCTGATATTATCAGGACATGTCCCCCAAATGTTCCCAAATAAACAGGAAGTGACCTATTGTCCCCGAAATGTCCCTAAATCAACCTGGGTGGGGCTAAGACCTGTATCTCCACACAGCAAAGCCCCATAGAAATTAGTCCAGAAATTGCAGTTTCTAGTTGGAGTAAATTACTTTAATTTTACAGAGAAAAACATTTTTAGAAATTGTTGACTAAAACTAGATGAAATTAGTCTTGTGTTTTCCTCAACAAAATCTAGACGAAAACAAACACATTTTGAGATAACTAAAATATTATCGTTCAAAAGACTAAGACAAAAATGAAAAGGGCTGCCTAAAACAACAC
The DNA here is from genome assembly GCF_030265065.1 of Corythoichthys intestinalis. Taxonomy (NCBI): domain Eukaryota; kingdom Metazoa; phylum Chordata; class Actinopteri; order Syngnathiformes; family Syngnathidae; genus Corythoichthys; species Corythoichthys intestinalis. Next base: position 506,312 of record NC_080400.1, read on the forward strand.
TGCTTTAAGCGGATTATTCGGGTAGACTTTGCAGCAGCGAGTTCAAGCGCTAACTACTGTAAGTGCACTCGAGTACGGATGTCGCCAAAAATTTGGAGCCGGCCAAATGCGGCGTGGGCGGGCGGGCAATCGGTCGGGCGAGTGAGCTTGCCAGCGAGCGGGCGTCTTAATGGAAAATGGCTAATGAAGTCGGATAATCCGCCTCTGCCGCTGTTTGTTTTGGATTGTTTTCCTTTCGGGGCCAATCAGCGCTAATGGATTTTGGCAGGCCACATTCCCGCGTCTCCGCGCACACGTCCGTCAATCAAAGGGGCGAGTGGGAGGGGGCGCCACCTTCAAAAGACCCGCGCTGACGCCAAGACCCGCAAACGCAAGCGGAAGCCCGATCGCCAGAGTTGAGTATGCACCTCTGCTAATTTTCTCTGCGTGTCACCTTCGTTTCGGTCGCCGCTTTCTTCAGGCGCTAGTTTTAGCCTCTCGACTCGTTCCTTCTCTGGGTTCCTTTTTGTCAGGCTTCGTCAGGAGCGACTTTTTTTTGCGCATACGGTCTTTTTGGGGGGCGACGTGACATTTGACTTCAATTTCTAGAGTTCTGCGCAATTTTGTGTTAGGTCATTTGCTATGGAAAAGGTTCGATGGAGGAATGGGAACTCTTGCCAAGATGATTTGAATGCCATTTGACGTTTGAAAGGAAAATTTTCAGTGCAGTTGAGCATGATAGACGTCCAATTGTGTGGATTTCAAAGAGTTTATCAATCGTAGAAGTCCTATCCATTTGAAGCGAGAGGTCGGCGGCGAATGGCGGCCACGGAGTAAATAGCCGATTGCTTTGACACCGCAAAAATAATCTCTGTTGGCAAATGAGCTGGTTATAACTTGATTTGAATGTCAATGCATTGACTTTGATCGGAACTGATGTGGCCGCCACCATTTTGCTAGGGGTCTTTTCACGCTTCTGCCAACAATTAAAATGATTTTACCGATAGTCCACGTCCAACCCATTTAAAGTCCGTCTTCAAATGGAGTGGCCGCCTAGCGCCGTCAATGGCAGACGACGAGTTTGTCATTGGAAAACAATTCTGATAAGGTTTCTTTAGGAGTGTGAAAATGCAAGTCAGCTAAATTCTTTGAAGTTTATTTAATGGTGAAATGTGGGAAAGAAAAGTTTTGACGGTACAAATCCTCGCAGCCATGCGCGGATGTGACCGTTCCCTGTTGGCGTTGGCGCTGTGGTCGCTGCTGTGCGGCCCGGCCCTTTCCTCCCAGGCCGACGTGCGGCGCCGCCACCCGGAGGCGCTCCTCGACCCGGCGGACCCCGAGCCGGAGCAGAAAGCGGCTGAGCCGTCGTCGCAGGTAAGAAACGCCTCCGTAAGCCGAGCGCTCTTTCTCCTTGCTCCGGTGTGACTTTCAGGAGTGGAGCGAGCGAGCGCTAGAGGATTTCCTGGCCAGGATGACGGCGCCCGAGGCGGACGGCGACCGACGGGCGTCCCGTCTCCTCTCGGCCGGAGTTCATCTGGAGCGCTCGGTGGAGCCCCCTAACAATCTGCCCCCACGCGAGCGCAAGGCCGGATGCAAGAACTTCTACTGGAAAGGCTTCACTTCCTGTTAGGAGGGCGCTTCCTTTCCTGTCCTTTCTTCTTTGTCTGCTCACTCACTTGCCTGTCATTAAAGAGAAAAATTCCACGCTGCGTCTGCGTGTGTCTTCTGGAGACCAGAGAAGAAAGAAAGACGTGTGTGTTTTTCCTTATGCGCTTTCACGGAGCGGTGGAAGCGCAAATGTTGACACATTACGCACGTTTCCTTAATGACTCTTTAATGGACACCAAACACTGCAAATGTTGACTTGTGCCTATGTGTCTTTCTCACTACGCATGTGTGTGCGCTACCGCCATCATTTTTCAGACTCTACGACGCACCTTGAGAAGTAGCGTCGCCGGTACAGCCCGAAAATGACATCATCGCTATCGGCCAGTACTAAGAAATCATTTCCTGAAGCGGCTCAATATGTACTTTTCGGAATCGTGTGGCATCCAGTCATCCTTTTGTTGTGAATTTGAATGAGTTCATCTCGAGTAGATGTCAAGCCGCCACCCTCGCATTTCAGATGGCTTGGACGCAAGGGCGTAGGTTTGCATAGGGACGGTAGGGTCAAAACACTAGCAACTTTTCAGGATACTCATATCGTCCCCACCAACTTATGAGCAACCTTATTTGCATTATATAATGCAGGGTTTCCCCTGCACAGAAAAGATCGTGGCGCACCGCCACACGATAATAAAAGCCGCCACAGCTTGCATATGAGATTTTGTTTTGTTTTGAAGATTTAAAGATCCATTTTAATTCATAATTTGTATAATTGAACATGATGTCGAAATGAATATACAGTGGGGAGAACAAGTATTTGGTACACAGTCAATGGGAAAACCCATTGGCAGTGTATCAAATACTTGTTCTCCCCACTGTATGAAGCTCATTTTTTACGCACCATTTGCCATACAGTGGTATGAAAAAGTATCTGAACCTTTTGGAATTTCTCACATTTCTGCATAAAATCACCATGAAATGAGATCTGATCTTTGTCAAAACCATACAGAAAGAGTGTCCGCTTTAACTAAAACCACCCAAACATTTATAGGTTTTCATATTTTAATGAGGATAGCATGCAAACAATGACAGAGGGGGGAAAATGAAGTAAGTGAACCCTCTACCTAAGGAGACTTAAAGAGCAATTCAAACCAATTTTTACCAAACAATTTAAGTCAGGTGTGTGCTCAATCACTGATGAGTGGTTTAAAGCTGCCCTGTCCACTAGGAAACACACACCTGGTAAGAATTGTTTTGATGAGAAGCATTCTCTGATGTGTATCATGGCTCGGTCAAAAAAGTTGTCTGAAGACCTGCGATCAAGGATTGTTGATTTGTATAAAGCTGGGAAAGGATACAAAACCATCTCTAAATGTCTGGATGCCTATCAATCGATAATCAGAGAAGTTGTTCACAAATGGAGAGAATTTGGCACTGTTGCTTTTCTCCCAGCTAGTGGCCGTCCACCAAAGATGACACCAAGAGTTCAGCGCAGAATACTCAGAGAGGTAAAAAAAAAAGAACCCTAGAGTGTCTGCTAAGGACTTACAGAAATCACCGGCACAGTCCAATATCTCTGTGCACACATCAACTATATGGCCAAGAATGGTGTTCATGGGAGGACTCCACGGAGGAAGCCACTGCTGTCTAAAAAAACATTGTTGGCCGTTTAATATTCGCAAAAAGGCACTTGGACACTCAATAGAAGTTATTTTGTGGACTGATGAAACCAAAGTTGAATTGTTTGGGACTAACACACAATGTCATGCGTGGAGGAAAAATGGAACAGCTCACCAACACCTCACCCCCACTGTGGTGGAGGGAGCATCATGATTTAGGGCTGTTTTGCTGCCTCAGGGCCTGGACAACTTGCAATGATTAATGGAAGAATGAATTCATCAGGATGTTTTGCAGGAAAACCTGAAGCCGTCTGTCAGACAACTGAAGCTTAAAAGAGGATGGATGCTGCAACAAGAAAATGATCCAAAACACAGAAGTAAATCAACTTCAGAATGGTTTTAGAAGAACAAAATCCACGTTCAGGAGTGGCCAGGTCAAAGTCCAGACTTGAACCCCATTGAGATGCTGTGGCATGACCTAAAGACAGCGATTCATCCAAGGAATCTGCCTGGACTACAGCAGTTTTGTAGAGAAGAATGGGCCAGGATTAGTCCTGATCGATGTGCCAGACTGATCTGCAGCAACAGGAAGCGTCTGGTTAAAGTTATTGCTGCCAAAGGGGGGGGGGGCACAAAATATTAAATGTGATGGTTCACTTACTTATTTTCCCCTTTCTGTCATTGTTTGCATACTATCCTCATTAAAATATGAAAACGTATTAATGTTTGGGTGGTTTTAGTTAAAGCAGACCGTTTTTTCATCTGTGTGATTTTGACAAAGATCAGATCACATTTAATGGAGATTTTATGCAGAAATGTGAGAAATTCCAAAAGCTTCTGATACCTGTTCATACGATTGTAGATTGTCTTCCCATATGTTGCAAGGATCGAATAGTCCCTACCAATATTAGGCAATTATTGTCATTATGTTCAGACTTACATTGATCACCTTTCACATGCTGACTGTGCTGGTCCATCAGTCCAGAACAAATGACGGGATGTCCTGTCCCAACACAAGGAACACCGGAGAATGCCCACTATCCAACTGATAACACGACTGATAAGACTCCAAGAGCCCCTTTGATGCTGAGGTGGCAAAATCCACAACCCTCGTTGCCCTGACAACAGTAAGTCCCGAATCCTCCCAGACAATAATCCTATACAACGCCTAAGCACACCCTTCTTCTGCCCGCAGCCCGTCCCGCGAAAGCCTTCAAAGCCTTGGAGACACAACCTATGCCCTTGATTGGACGTCTATTTATTTGTGGGAGGGTGAATTTTGGCCCCGCGATGAACAAATTGGATTTTTTGAATTGAAGGCAATAGATGTCACTGACAATGGCAGCCAATGAGTTAGCATTTTTGAAAGAGAAAATCCCATTTTGACTGTTGAATGTTTTGTTGCCGTTTACCATTCGCATTTGTGTTTGTCCAGAAAAGGTTGCCCTCTCCCCTCCCCGAGCCTAACCTGACGTAAATGTAACCCCGCCCCTCCTCCGCGTGGAGTACAAAGCCTCTAATTGCGAGAGCGCCTCGCGCTCACGTCACCCGGCGACCGATCAAACGCCTCGCTGAAGGTGAATGTGTCCAGCGGCCAAACGTAAATCAGCACACTGACGCAGCGGGCGGGCCGCGCACAATGACCCCCCCGCCGGACCGTCCCTAAGCAAGACGCAGCGGCATTCCGGGAAAGACGACAGGCCGAGAACGCGAGGAAGGAAAGCTTCCTGGCTCAGGTCGATGTGCCTCGTGAACCCCCGAAATGTCAAAGGGGAAGCTTTATGTATGTGGACGTCATTGGCGTGAATGTATGTGGCCATCAATGGCATTGACCTCTACGGTCGTTACCTATCCCTAACACAGTTTCTTCGTGGAACCCAACCTTAGAAAATGAAGCCTCAGTAGATTTTCTATTATGCTAGGAATATAGGGTCACTTCCTGTTGATTTTGAGGCTTTAAGGGGGTCACTTCCTGCTTATATTTGGTCACATTTTATTGACTTGGAGGTAAGGCTTGAAGTAATCTTACCTTTTAGCCAGATTGCCGGAATCACGCCAGCCGAACCGCCGGACCCACACTGGCGCAGCTCTAACAACCCGGCCAAAAGTCCAAACTCTGCGCGTTCACCTTAGTCTTAAAGTGCGTACAACAGGATAAAAAAAAGTCTTAAATAGCATTATTATGTGAATTACAATCATATTTTTAGACGATTCGACTATATACAACAATTTAGCAAAGCGCAGATGATGAGAAATTAGTCTTTTAATCTGCCGGTTAGCCACGCCTACCATTATGGAGCTCCAGCGTCCCCAACAGGTAGATGACGTCAGCGGGAGAATGGGCTCATCGGTTTTACTATTCAGCCCATTGAGGGGGAATTATTCAGAACGAGGCAAACGCGACCAAGAGAGCCGCAAAAGGTCATTGTTTCAGTCCCTCTACTCCGATATTTTTACAGGATATTCTTTTTATCCAAGTATTCTTCCTCAATAGCTAAATAAATGGCATGGTCATGACAAATAACAGTCTTGTGCTAAATGGAATATAAAATAAGAAAAATGCATTTATTCAGGACGACATGCCAAAATTACTCCATAATGGTCAAAACTGTCGACTTCACCAATACTGTCGCACCTCCAGAACGATATTTTATGCCACCTAAGTCAGGCTTATATCATTTCCCTTCCCCGGCTTCGGAGAATGTAAACAAACCAAGAGGCGTGACGGCTAGCCGACACGCTAACCCGAACCGAGTGATGTTTCAAAGTCTTCGAAGCGGAAAATCACACATAACTAGCCCGGATCATTTCACATGACGACCGGGTTGTCGATTGTCTTCGCCGATCGGCAACCCGCCCGGCGGCGAACAAGTTAGAGCTCGTCGTTCCCCCGCTGAGGGCAGACGGTTCGTTTGCGGGGATGCGGCTGGACAATGACCGCCGGACAAACCGGACGGGGTCAGAGGAGCACGTAGCAGTCAAATGGTTAACACGAATATGGCAAAATAATGCTTTACTACACTGCAAAGTCGTAAACAGCGAGAGACTCATAGGAGGAGGGCAGCTGCAGTTGTTATGCAGCTAACATGACAATATGTGTATGAGGAGAGCTTTTTACATGCCCTTCCAAGATCAAACGTAAGTAGTCCGTTTATTTAAAGAATGTTTGTTGTGTTTACTTTGTGTTAAAAATAGCCACGAATACAGCGATTACAAAGTTGCAATTTCTGATCGGTCGGAAAATTTGACAGAACACCGGGCACATGACGAGGGCAATAAGCCAAGTATAGTGCTCTCCCGGCGAGGGGGGGCGACAAGCCGCCGGTCGTCCGGCGAGGGGACAAGGAGCGTGTCAGCCACAAAATGCAAGCCACCTACATATTAAAATAATCCCAGTATTTGACATAATACAAAACACGATGTTTACTCACTTCCTCATAAGTCCCATGGTCCCACAGTAGTAGGGCTTGTTTTGGCCAATATCCACTGGTGAATGGGAACCTTTTGAAACCCCAAAAAGGCTCACACGGCTCTCCCTGGTGCAGCAAGATTTTTCTGCAGCCGTTTGGCTGGCGTGATGCGAAAGATAAACGAATTAATCCGCAAAATCAGCTGAATCCTTACTCCTTCTCATACAACAGTTCGGCTGTATAGTGAAGAGGACTCCTTCTCCCGTACACGTCACAGCGCCCTCCTCCTCAATGCAAGACCAAAGCCGGAAGTCTGTCATTTTCGTATCGCGGGATTAAAAAAATTGAATAAATATATCGATCACTTCTTCACACATCCAAGTGGTCCATTTCATTCAGGAGCATAAAATACCACGTGGATTATGAAATAAACATGCTTTTTTTGTGTCACAGGCCCTTTAACCCCTTATACTGACTCCATTTTGAAAGATGGAAAAAGCTTTGGAACACCAGTTGACAATTTATTCTGAGTCGGCAGCAACCATACAGCACCAAGGGACCCAGGCGAGGATTCAGGGTTGCCATATCACAAGTCAACAAAAGGTTCCCGAGAAAATGACAACGATTAGTTAAACATTGTCTTTTTGAAGGCTCTCGTGCTGTGGGTAGGAAGAAGGGTATGTTTGCGCATTGTTTAGCGTGGGAATGGAACTCGTCAGTAACCCAGGAACTACAGTGGGGCAAATAAGTATTTAGTCAACCACCAATTGTGCAAGTTCTCCTACTTGAAAAGATTAGAGAGGCCTGTAATTGTCAACATGGGTAAACCTCAGCCATGAGAGACAGAATGTGGAAAAAAAAGCAGAAAGTTACATTGTTTGATTTTTAAAGAATTTATTTCCAAATTAGAGTGGAAAATAAGTATTCGGTCACCTACAAACAAGCAAGATTTCTGGCTGTCAAAGCGGTCGAACTGACGAGGTCTAGCGAGACTACACTCGTTACCTGTATTAATGGCACCCGTTTTAACTCATTATCGGTATAAAAGACACCTGTCCTCAACCTCAGTTAGTCACATTCCAAAGTCCACTATGGCCAAGACCAAAGAGCTGTCGAAGGACACCAGAGACAAAATTGTAGACCTGCACCAGGCTGGGAAGACTGAATCTGCAATAGGTAAAACGCTTGGTGTAAACTGTGGAAGCAATTATTAGAAAATGGAAGACATATAAGACCACTGATAATCTCCCTCGATCTAGGGCTCCATGCAAGCTCTCACCCCGTGGCGTCAAAATGATAACAAGAACGGTGAGCAAAAATCCCAGAACCGCACGGGGGGACCTAGTGAAAGACCTACAGAGAGCTGGGACCACAGTAACAAAGGCTCCTATCAGTAACACAATGTGCCGCCAGGGGCTCAAATCCTGCACTGCCAGACGTGTCCCCCTGCTGAAGAAAGTACACGTCCGGGCCCGTCTGCGGTTCGCTAGAGGGCATTTGGATGATCCAGAAGAGGACTGGGAGAATGTGTTATGGTCAGATGAAACTAAAATAGAACTTTTTGGTAGAAACACAAGTTCTTGTGTTTGGAGGGGAAAGAATACTGAATTGCATCTGAAGAACACCATACCCACTGTGAAGCATGGGGGTGGAAACATCATGCTTTGGGGCTGTTTTTCTGCAAAAGGACCAGGACGACTGATCTGTGTAAAGGAAAGAATGAATGGGGCCATGTATCGAGAGATTTTGAGTAAAATCTCCTTCTGTCAGCAAGGGCATTGAAGATGAGACGTGGCTTGGTCTTTCAGCATGACAATGATCCCAAACACACAGCCAGGACAAAAAAGGAGTGGCTTCGTAAGAAGCATTTCAAGGTCCTGGAGTGGCCTAGCCAGTCTCCAGATCTCAACCCCATAGAAAATCTGTGGAGGGAGTTGAAAGTCCGTGCTGCCCAACGACAGCCCCAAAACATCACTGCTCTAGAGGAGATCTGGATAGAGGAATGGGCCAAAATACCAGCAACAGTGTGTGAAAAGCATGTGACGAGTTACAGAAAACGTTTGGCCTCCGTTATTGCCAACAAAGGGTACATAACAAAGTATTGAGATGAACTTTTGGTAATGACCAAATACTTATTTTCCACCACGATTTGCAAATAAATTCTTTAAAAAATACAAATTGTGATTTTCTGTTTTTTTCCCCACATTCTGTCTCTCATGGTTAAGGTTTACCCATGTTGACAATTACAGGCCTTTCTAATATTTTGAAGTGGGAGAACTTGCACAGTTAGTGGTTGACTAAATACTTACTTGCCCCACTGTACCTGCACCTTAAAAGCTACCATCCATTATAAATGAGACGCATTCTTGGTCTCGGAGGCCGCAATTGACCCAAAATGTATTCTGTATGTGGACGCCATAGCTACATGGGGTTAAGTTAAGCTTTTGTGAAATGATCCAGGGTTTCGAACCCAATCCTTGTTGGAAAACTGTGTCTTTGTGTCTTACTTATTGCACATTTGTGTGCGTTTTCGACCAGTGGAGGCTCTCCATACAGTAGCTGTGTCTTTAGGTGTGTGTGTGTGTGTGTGTGTGTGCGCGTGCGCTATTAAGTGCACGGGCGTCCTGGCGGGAAAGAAGACAAAGTGCATCAAGATGGCTCATTTAACTAAAGTGTTTGTGGGGGGTGAAGCATCATCATCGATGCGCCGTGACGTCAGCGCGGCCCTATAAGAGAGGTGGCGGCGAGGCACGACGGGATGGAGCCCTCGCACAAGCCTCCGCCCGCATCCCGACACTTTGACACGAGGACACGGTGAGGATGAAGATGCGTTGGCTATGGTCTCTCTGCCTATTGGCACTACTGCTGGTGGCCTGCGTCTCCTCGGCAGCACTTGCGCGCAGTAACGCCGGCCGCGGCGGAACGCTCGCTTCCTATAAACAGGTACGTGCGCTTCTTCATCAACTTTCCAACATTGAAATCCCATCTCGGTGTCCTTCTAGCTGGGGTCAGGCTTAGAGTTTACCCTACTTAACCTTAACCCCAACCCTGACCCTAAGCGCATCGATTTGGACGCCGACGCCTACTAAGGCGATTTGGACGGTCATGACTAAACCTTCCCTTTAGGATCTTCTGGGCTCGTCCCTGACGGAGGTCCTGTTGGACGACCTCCTCCGGATGGAGAACGAGGCCGCGGAGGAGGAGGAGGAGCCGGGACGCGACGGGGAGGAAGAAGCCCGGGAGCGGCGATCCCACGTCGACGGCGCTCTCGGCGCGCTGGTGGGGGCTCGCGAAAGAAAAGCGGGTTGCAAGAACTTCTTCTGGAAAACCTTCACGTCCTGCTGAGCCTGCGGCTCTGTTCTTCTTTGCTTTCGTGGTCTTTTCCACTTTCAATAAAACCCTTTGGAAGATTTTTGGGCTCAGTCTGGTTTGGCAGATGACACGGTACCAGATTATCCGGTGTGGCGAGCATATCGGCGGGCAGGGAAGCTCGGCATTCGACTAGGGCGCCATCTAGTGGAGGAGGCGCCGAATTGCTTTGGGGGAGAGAAAAAATGCACATGCTACACTTCCCGAATGTTTCCTAACATATCAAGTACATTTCAATAGGCTACATATAAAATATTTGCAGTTTTCAACCTGGATTGGATTTAGCTGCCTGCTATTTTGTGGCACTCACAAGGTAGGAGGAGAAAAATGGCATCAAATCATAGGTCATTCAAACTCAAGGTTTCGAGACAAACCTAAAATGATCACACAACGAAAAACTAAACTGGAAATTTATGAAAAAAAACGGAAAGAAATCATTAGCAAAGACTATAAACTTGGAACGTTATTTACAGCGCCGCGTTGCATGCTGGGAGGCATCAGGCACGAGTGGCAATATGTTGTACGACTGCAGTGTTGACAGCAGAGGTTGCCCGTCTTTCCCAAGGAATGTGAGAGATGACATTTAGCAGCGATGGCTAAATGAAACTTCTTGAAACAATGATTCCAAGCTTCAAAGTAGTTTATTTGCTCTCAAGTGGTCTTCAAGCCCAGAATTCTATGGCTTTCAACATGTTGGAGAAAATGATATGAATGTGCTAGTGTTACTACATGGACAAAATGCAACAAGAGGATCATTTGCTATTGATTTTGATTTCGAAGTCATAGCTCTCACGCAATCTTTTGGTTATAAACTCTTCACCCTTTTAGTTGTGAAAATCAAATATTTACAAAATATACAACTATTGCCATTTGGAGATCGGGCAAGGGTGGTGTCATTGCTACACTTTAGCCTAGGGTACCTGTCACCCAGGTCACTTTCCACAAAACCTTTGCAAGTTCAGCCCTCCCACTTCAAATGGATTGAACGTCAGTGGCAGATGATTAGTTCTGCGGTGTCTGACCAAGTCATGATAGCAATAACTTTACATTCAAGCGAATACGCAGTCACTCAGTAATAAAAGAAGCCATCGATACTACACTGCCATGTGTCGGAACAGATACAATGGGGCAAATAAGTATATAGTCAACCACTACTTGTGCAAGTTCTCCCACTTGAAAATATTAGAGAAGCCTGTAATTGTCAACATGGGTAAACCTCAACCATGAGAGACAGAATGTGGAAAAAAAACACCAGAAAATCACATTGTTTGATTTTTAAAGAATTTATTTGCAAATCATGGTGGAAAATAAGTATTTGGTCAATACCAAAAGTTCATCTCAATACTTCATTATGTACCCTTTGTTGGCAATAACGGAGGCCAAACGTTTTCTGTAACTCTTCACAAGCTTTTCACACACTGCTTCTGGTATTTGGGCCCATTCCTCCATGCAGATCTCCTCTAGAGCAGTGATGTTTTGGGGCTGTCGTTGGGCAACACGGACTTTCAACTCCCTCCTCCCCCCGTGGCGTCAAAATGATAACAAGAACGGGGAGCAAAAATCCCAGAACCACATGGGGCGATCTAGTGACTGACCTACAGAGAGCTGGGACCACAGTAACAAAGGCTACTATCAGTAACACAATGCGCCGCCAGGGACTCAAATCCTGCACTGCCAGATGTGTCCACCTGCTGAAGAAAGTACACGTCCAAGCCCGTCTGCGGTTCGCTAGAAAGCATTTGGATGATCAAGAAGAGGACTGAAAGAATGTGTTTTGGTAAGATGAAACCAAAATATAACTTTTTGGTAGAAACACAGGTTCTCGTGTTTGGAGGAAAAAGAATACTGAATTGCACCATACCCACTGTGAAGCATGGGGGTTGAAAGATCATGCTTTGGGGCTATTTTTCTGCAAAGGGACCAGGAGGACTGATCTGTGTAAAGGAAAGAATGAATGGGGCCATGTATCGAGAGATTTAGAGTGAAAATCTCCTTCCATCAGCAAGGGCATTGAAGATGAGACATTTCAGCATGACAAAGATCCCAAACACACAGCCAGGGCAACAAAGGAGTGGCTTCGTGAGAAGCATTTTAAGGTCCTGGAGTGGCCTAGCCAGTCTCCAGATCTCGACCCCATAGATAATCTGTGGAGGGGGTTTAAAGTCCGTGTTGCCCAACGACAGCCCCAAAACATCACTGCTCTAGAGGAGATCTGCATGGAGGAATGGGCCAAAATACCAGCAACAGTGTGTGAAAAGCTTGTGAAGAGTTACAGAAAACGTTTGGCCTCCGTTATTGCCAACAAAGGGTACATAACAAAGTATTGAGATGAACTTTTGGTATTGACCAAATACTTATTTTCCACCATGATTTGCAAATAAATTCTTTAAAAATTAAAACAATATGATTTTCTGTTTTTTTTTTCTTTCTCCACATTCTGTCTCTCATGATTGATGTTTAGTCATGTTGACAATTACAGGCCTCTCTAATATTTTCAAGTCGGAGAACTTGCACAATTAGTGGTTGACTACTTATTTGCCCCACTGAATAGGGAGCCAAAAAATGGTATTGGTGAAACGTTTGTTTCCACTATCTGACAGGTTACACCAGGGGTGCTGGAAGAAGCCATGTGCCAGTTACTGGTATCAAGGTTTACCGTGGTATGAAAATGTCATGGTTTCAAAATCCCTTAAATTTTCCGTCATACTGTAGTACGGTATTAGCTACTAAAACCAAAAGTGGTATTTGCCATGTGGCCAAATGGATTTTGCCAAAGTGGCATTTTTTTGGCCATGTGGCCAAGTTGATTTTGCCATGTGGCAATTTTTTTTTGCCATATGGCAAAATGGATTTAATCCCCAAACCATGCTGTTGTTTCAATATGTTTTAGCAATTGATTTTTTTTTTTTTTTTAAATCTACCAAAACACTTTTTTTCTCCCCACCACCAGGAGGTGCTGCAGCACCCTCAGCACCCCGCTTACTGGGTTACACCTATGTATGTTTCTTTTTTCAGTTATTTGTTGCAAAGCAACTGTAAAAAATTGGCTCGCATCTTGCCTCTTAGAAATATATATGATATCAACGCACACCCACACAGCTGGACTTTCTCACACACAAATACGTCTCATGCACAGCACAGGCAATGTTGGAAGAAAGGAGGACGGTTTGATTGTTTGCTTGACTGACGGATGAATAAATAAAATGGGGAGGTCACATGATCTCGAAGGCTGCAGCCTGTTGATAGCGCTCGGCATCGCTCCCTACCGCTCTCTTATTGGTCTGCCGACGGGTCGTTTGACCCTTGACCTCTGCCCCAGCACCCTCCTTTGTGCGGGCATATGCGCGGCTGATTTACGGACGGCGCCCACGCACGCGCCGCATGCCCAAAGGCACCTCGCACATAATAAACCATTTGAAAACTGTCCACTGGTGACCACCTCCTACGTAGTTTGGCGGTCTGGGAGCTCTACAGTAATGTTCATAGCAGAGTTGGGGGGGGCAATACATGTTGATGACCCCGAAACGCAGTGTCAGCAATAAAATATACCAGGCCCGGATCTAGGTTTACCCACCAGAGTGGGCACCAAGAAAACTTGAGGGGGCACCCCCAATGCAGGCTTTTTTTTACCCTCTCCGGGCTTGGGACCGGCTCAAGTAGGACACTGGCTTGTGTCCCGTTGAGGCTGCATTAATCGGCGTGATGTCACGATGACGGCATCTCGCATAGCAACGTGTCGCCATTTTGAGATGCAGGCACGCACAGGTAAACTTCCGTAGACAAATGTTGTCTGAAATTTAGGGGTGCACGATATCCATTTTTTGAAACCGATATCGATAACTACCTGCTCTTCAAGGCCGATACCGATACGATAACCGATAATATATATATAATTTTTCAATGTATATTCACCTGAGTTTTTGAACACCTGTAGGTCAAAAATACTAGTGGTTGATTAAGCATAGATTTGCCTGACCGAACCAGAATGTTCATGATGACATGAACATTATTATAATGAACAAAACAAAGACAAGAACAGTTTTGACTTAAAAAAGTGCCCATATTAATTTTTTCAAATAAATATAATTTGAGTCAATCACAATCAATCAGTCAATATCATTGACGATGTGATCCCCTGAACAATGAGCACTGACCTAAAACAAACATAAACCCAATAGGTATTGTGCTATGTCAGCAGATAAAACATTTGGTGCAACAGGAGAGAAGACTTTTGTCGTCTTGGTCCATGAAACAACTTTCTTAACCTAGCAATTATAGAACAGCAAGCCTATCAATAACCAAAAGGCCTCTCAAGAACTTGTAAACGTAACACTGTAAAATGCAAAAATTTGCTAATTGCCATAGTAAGGTATATGACTCAGTGAAGGAAAAATACGGCAAAACAGGAGTGGAAACAAATGCACACATTCCAATCCGACACCGTGACAACTATTATTAATGGGCCCGATAACATATAGTTATCGGAATTATTGGGATGACGTCATAATTCCTAATATCGGACTGATAATTATTGGACCGATAATTATCGTGCACCTCTACTGAAATTCATATATTTAAACTGTGTTTGCGTCTTTTTTTTTTTTTTCTCATAAAAACGTCTTAAACATGACTTATTATTATCACGAGTCACTGCCGACAGACGCGAGGAGGCGATACGACTTAAAATTAGCGTGTATTGGCCTGCAAATCTGCCCATGTAAAGTCGCAGCTGATAACTAGATAAACGATCCAAAGGAATTGCCTGCAGTGGAGTTTGGAAACATCTACAACTACCTCATAAAGTCACCCAGCAAGATGACCTTTATCAATTGCGTGGAATATGTACTGTGTGGAACTAAGAAAACTGGAGTATATACGGAGTGAATATTTCTGCCGTAACCGGTAATTTACCTCCAAGTGTTATTTAGCCGTAAACACGTCACGGCAAAATAACCAATTCCCACCAGGCCAATCATATACCGATGGACCGATCAGAGCAGTTCACGGCAAAAGAAAAATAACGCTCTGCGAGTTGTCGGTTACTGTAATAATAACCACTGCCTGGTCTATCGAATCCTAGCAGCTAATTGGGGCAAAAAAAAATCGATTAAAGTTTACTCACCAGTAATAAAATGTCGGCCGCAAACGTAAATGTGCCTGGATTTAGGTTACCACTGGCGAGAATGGTCCACGGAACCGTGTTCTTTTACTGTTCCTCGATTGATTGCTTTCAGTCATTTACTTGTCTGTTTCTTCTCACAAGGAAGAATGAAGAACTTCAAATGCGGCTCCGAACTCTTCCTTGTGTGACAACCCGCAACACGGCAACTTTTAGTCCTTCCGACGGAAAAAAAAGACCGCAAGTAAGACAAAAAGTTCAACACGTTTGTACTACAATGCACGACAGAGCAACTGCTTGTGACTCGTGTTTTGCCCCCATTTCAATATGGCCACGCTTTGTTGTGGCTGGTGACGTCATTAATACCACTGCGTCCGACTGCGAGAATGGGTCTGGAGGAGAGGGAGGAAGCGCACGGATAACAAATGAGGTTGGGTTTTGGTGATTGCTTGTTCGGCGTGGTTGCGGCCAATAGTAACCGTTAATCCTGCAATAAAAAAGTAGGTGAGACCAACTCTCCGTGCGTTCTCTATATCCAGTGCTACGCTACCGTAGATATTCCCGACTGTGCAGTCACGATAGTCGTGGCTATGAACACCTTTCTCGTATCAACGACTTTGCAGAAGTGGCTTTGTGTAAGCAGGTTTATTAACACTCAAAAGAGTGAAACTAAAGAAAACTGACAAAAAAACACATTCAAAATATGCACTATATATGAAATCGCATATGTACTGCCGTATCTGTAGCAAACTACATATGAAAATATGAATAAACATTTAGCAGAGCGCCCGAGACGCCATTTTGCCGACCTTCGAATTCGTGGGTAATTAGCATATCACAAGTTTCATGCTAAGTGAATGTCTCATTTTTTTGCACTGAAGTACACACAGTTCACATATTTACGGTTTTAAACACATTTAAACAATACATACCGGCGATGCAACCTCAAATTTAAGGCAAAGTGGCCACAGAGACGGCGCGAACTGACTGCGGCCGTCGTCGTGTGATTCTCTACTGAACAACGTTACTTCCGTGTTGCAGTTTCTTTCAAATAAAGTGCGCATGAGATGCAGTAAATTAAGGCGTCCGCTAGATGATGCTAATAAGACGTAAAAGCAATAAAACTCAGGTATTCATTCACAAAACCCATCAATCTTTTATGCATAACAGAACACCGACATTTTGATTGGGTGGGCACGACTCACGTCTGGGTGGGCCATGCCCACTCCGCCCTCCCCATACATCCTGCCTCGAAATATACTTACAATCAGTGTAGGCAGGGCCGGCCCAGCCTATACGCAGACTATGCAGCTGCTTAGGGGGCCCCCCAATCTGGCAATTGTTTTTTATTTTTATTTTATTTATTTATATTTTTTACTACAGTTTGCTTTATTTGACTTTTGTGAGTTCTGATACTTGATTACAAGCTTTAAAAAAATAGAAGTTCTTCCTTAACTTCTTTCTTTCCTCTTTTAGAAAAAGGTTTGGCGCTATCTATTGTAAGTACTGACAATCATTTGGGGGGAGAAGTTTTAAGTATACAGTGCAACAAAATCTGATTAATATACAAAATATGGACGTATGGGTTGGATTGCATGTATGGGTTTCACAGTATACTGTGACGAAATGGTGGGCCAAAAATACGGGCCCCTTTGCATTATTTTGCTTAGGGCCCCCAAATGGCCTGGGCCGGCCATGAGTGTAGGCAGCCCTTTTAATTTGTGTTTTGGTCATAGTTTTATGGACAATAATACTTATTAGACTTAGTCATATTTTAGTCATTTCAAAATGTGTTTGTCTTCGACTAGCCTTTGTTGACGAAAACAAGACTAATTTCGTCTAGTTTTAATCTACGTTAACTACAAATGTTTTTGTAAAATTAAAAAATAATACTCTTTACAAAAATAAAGGTTTCCAACGATTTCAAATGAACATCAATTAATTATACCAGGACTGCAGCTATCGATTATTTTAGAAGTCGATTAATCTATCAACTAGTTAGTTCAAATAATGGAATAATTGAATTAGGAACATTTAATCCAGAATCAATTTTAGGAGACAAAATTGCACTTTCAAAAGCGCATTAAATGCAAATGCAAAGTAAAATTCCCAAATGTTTCTTTTTCATATACAAATTAATTTAAATACCTCCATTTTGCCTCAAATGGTATTAAAAATTTAAATAAATGATCTAAGTATGACAAATGAACAATTGGCTAACTTGTCTAGCAAAGGTCCGCTAGTTTAAATGCTATATAATTTTAAGTTTTCTTTACAGTGCTCTTAACAAATCGTTCAAACACATATTCCCACAAAAAAACGGTTAACTATGCTTCTAAACTAAATAACGAATGCCTAATCAAACATAGTAGCTCAAATAAAAACGTATTTGTTGGTCTTAACAGGGAGCTATGAGTTATGGCATATTCACTGTTGCCACTAGGGGGCAGTATCTCCAGGAACATCAATATAATTAAATGCAAACACTTTCAAAACAAAACATTACAATCCCACTCCAACGACTCCTCGAAGCAGCAAAATTTGATTGGAAGCTTTTATCTCATCAAATTACTCGAGTTAATTGATTAATCATCGCAGCACTAAATTAATAATAATACATCAAACTTGTATAGCGCTTTTTTGGACACTCAAAGACGCTTTGATTATTATACCCACCTGAACACCACGAACTGTATGTAAAAAAAAATAAAGCTCACCGAGAGCATGGCGTTGAATGCAAATGCTATGCTAATGCTACGAGTTACATTTAGGATGTAATGATCACTCAGCATAGACCTTTAAAGGCTCAAGCAACATTGCATATTCTCTTTGGCAAAGATAAGAAAACAAATCTTACCGTGTGTGCAAGCCTAGAGACTGCAGGGAGCCAGCATGTCACGTGCGTGACACATCCAGGCACTGCTACGATACGGGCTAACTACACATAAAATGTAACGGATCGTGAACATGTGACTGAAACTATGGCGCGTTTTCGTCTCGTTGTCGTCTCGTCAGATGAAAATTGGCATTAGTTTTGTTATGTTTTAGTCTCCTGAAACACGTTTTTAGCTCGTTATTGTCATGTCATTGTCATGAAAAAATTGTTTGTTGACAAAATATTTTTGGTATAGTCATCATTGCCGAAAACAACACAGCTTACAATATAGCCTATATATAAATACGTCTTAACTTTTATTCTTTATATTTTGTTTTTTACATTATTAGGCTCGAGCGTTTATGTCACAGCAGCACGGGATCATGCGAGATTTGCGACAACGCAACCATTTCGGAAGCACGTCTGCATCACGGGACATTTAAACTTAACGGCAAATACAATTCAACTACGAGTGCCAAAGATGGAAAAAAGTCAGGAAAACTTGCCAGTTCGATACAGAGACAAACTTGTTACCACGGCGAAGGACCGATATGTGAGCAATTTTAAGGATGTGAACAATGAGCAAGCCGAACACAATAGAAATAAAGATGTCGACAAGCTTCCACCACTATGCGAAACTGACTTCATGCTGTATTTAGTGTTTGGTGTAAGTTACTACTCTCATCAGCAATTCCGAAACTACAAATCGCTACAAAGCTACGAACAGTTTTGCTGCGGATGGGTGCAGGATCTGCACATTATGACCATATCAAACGGCAACACCATCTTTCTAGCAAAGGTAGGCAATGTGTGTTTACATTAGTCTGTGACCACGGATGTAGAAATTTTTTGTTGCAGAAAATGTAGCCTGTGTACAAATTCTTTGCCACTCTCTCACGTCAAAATATTACAGCTTTTTCATTTAGCAACGACAGGAATGATGTCTTATGAAGACAATGCACATGTATGCATGCTAGTTGTTTAGCTGTAGCTATAGCTAACAACAGGCCGACTTAGGGCATAAAGTTACCGAAATTTGCTTAAACAAACTAAATTAACTTACCGGAGTGGAAGTGCATAGAGCAAACTCTGTGTGTAACTGGAGAATCAAACGTTATGCCCTTCCTTCTGATCGAGGCCACCCATGCCATTCTTCGACGTTTGGTAAGTTCAGATGTGACCTTTCCCTCGCCTTTTCTCCATGTAGGGATCCGGGAGAAACTCAATGGTGTCCCGTCGAGCTGTACATTCTCCCTTCTATTCCATCGGTTGTTGCAATTCTTTACCGCACAATAATTTCCAACCATTTTTAAAGAGCGACCTGTGTTGAAATGCCTCACTGTTTATGTTTACCGCTTCCATAATGGCGATAGCGGCGGAAACCTCGCGAGTGCCACGTCATACGCTCGGGCCTAATACACAACTCTGATTTTATGTGTATTGTGCAATAATCTAATTGTAACATGTATTTGTGGCATGTTTTGATGCATTATAAAAAAAGGTATGTCAGAATTTTGCCGGTCTTAGAACGGATTAAGGCATTCACATGGAAAATGCGTCTCTTCTTTTTTTCAGTTTACTTAACTGCTTCCAGAATTAATTCATTTCATAAGTAGAGGTACCACTGTAGATGGTTTATAGTTAAAATGATGTGGTTTCATTTCATTAAGAGGGCTGTGTAGACTATATGTCTGTACGTTATTCACCAGATACTAAATGTGTGTACATGTATGCAAATGAGCCCATAAAAGTGGGGGAATGGGGTTAGCCAAAGCGTCTCGTCGCTCAGGGAACCACGTAGGCTAGGAACGCGACTGATCACGCAGAAGTTGAACAAAAGAGTGAAATTCTACAGTTTACTATATAGTGATTTCAATATTTGGAACTCATGGAGAGACGCTGTTTAAGCTCCGTCCAGTGTTAAAGCTGAGAGGCGCAACAGAATGGAAGCTTCTTGCGCGGGCCATACAGTATTTTCATTATCTGCTGCGGGCGGCAAATGAAAACCGGGCAGCGGGCAAATGAAAAGTGGGCAGCGGGCCGACACCCCCGCTTTAGGTCCAGGCACCCTGCGACCAACCTGTCATTTGTGCCTACTTGATGGGACGATGACCAGTTCATCTGAATGATTGCCAAACTGGGCAACCTGATCGATATTTTCAAAGGACAAATAACCTTGTGTGCATGAGCGAGAGAGAAAAAGTGAGAGAAAGTGAAGTGGGCGGAGCCTGTGGGGGCCACACGAGCGATGACGTCAGCCAGCGAGTCCGTCAGCCGGGGTGTGTTTGTTTGCGAGAGGAAGAGGAGGCCGGCTCGGTTCGGCTCGTGTGGCTGGCGTTGCTGCAGCTGCTCTGCACGCAAGTGACAAGCACAAACCGAGACAAGGACGAGGACAAGACAGAGGGACGGACGGAAGCCCTCTTTCTCTATCCTCCCTCCCTCTCCACGGAGGATGGGCCGGCGCAGCAGCCGACGGTAGCGCTCTTTTTTCGGATCCAGGATGAGCGTCGCGCTGCAGGACCTCCGCAACACCGTGAGTAGGCGCGCGCGAACGCGCACGCGGACTCTTTCGCTCCCGTCCATCACAGCGCCGCGTGACGTCACAGCGAAACAAGCGCTCGAACGATGACGTCGGCGGACCGTCACCCCGGCAACCGGCACTCCACTTGGGAGGGCTGCTGCGATGACGTCAGGTCCCCAGCAGTTGACCTTTAGCTAGCAGGCTAATAGCGTCTTCTTTTTCTGGCCTTTCCTACTTTTTCCAATGTTGGGAGTCACGTAAATCCTTTCTTGGCACACTCGAAGGATGTGCGTTGGTGGGACGGGCCACGCCACGCCCTGCTGTCATCTTCACACTTGACTTGATTTGCTGTTTGTTCTCCCTGATTTGCGTGCGTGCGAGCTTTCCGTTTCCCGTCTGCAATTCCCCCATTTCCTGTCTTAAGAAGCCCACCCAACTTAGATGAGAACAAAACAAGAGAGTGGCTATCTTCATCATCATCATCATGACCTCATTTGAGTTGAGGGGGGCCCCAAATTCATGTCAAGTGGGACGTTCCAAATGTCCTCTCTCTTCTTGTTCAGTTAGGGTGGAATCGTCCATGGAGTTTGCTTTTCTGCAGGTGTTCCGCTTTACACCCGGCTTTCCGCTGGCTCGTTTGAAGAACGGAAGGCTCGTTTGTGCCCCACTGTTGGCCGCAGACCGATCCAGAATTACGATTATTGATGATCTTGCCGCAAATCACAATCAGCCATTTTTTGGAACAATGCCGCGTTTCTTTCCAGAATCGCTTGCGTTTCTTTCCAGAAACGCTTATTTCATTGTAGCCCGCACCAATTGAGGAGCTCCAATGGGGACGGGAACCTCCGGGTGGCTCCCGATACCATGCCATTTGCGACACGAGGGTCACGATTACCATGATCTCGCAATATGGCGATAAAACAATTGCCGGTAAATTCATCGACAATTATTATACTATACCGTTTTTTTTTTCAACCTTTTCTGAGTCACGGCATGTTTTTGCATTGGAAAAAAATCTCCTGGCACACCACAAACCAAAAATGTTCCAAAATTACTTTCTGTACAGTATATTTAATGATCAAATAATTTCTCAATATACTGTATATACTTACTCAGTGTGAAACTTAAGCCTTTTTCGATGAACACAAAGCCGATATCCTGGCAGGAATCTTTTTCAACAGCTCTCAGTGTCTCTCCCGTTTTTATTTTTGAAGGCAGTCAGGGTCGGAAAGCTCAGAATTACCAGACAGGGGGACTTTAGCAATGTCTCGAACCGCATCAGGGCCGAGCATCTCTCTCTGACAATGGCTTTGCAGGCAGGTAGTATTCATGTCTCTGCCACAGTGTGCTACTTTTTGGATTTAGCAGCAAGTTTAGCAAGAAGGTTTTGAGGGCTTTCTCATTTTGTTGCCTCTGCGTTTTCACAAAGACGAACCAAATAGTACATCGACTTGTTTTGAAGCGACGGTTGTGTTGTTTGGAGATGAAGGTTATGCTTGCTTGGCACCACGGCACTGTTGGATAGCTTCTCGTGTCGCATTCAAGAACCGCTCGGATTTTTAGCCATCAGCCACCTTGCTGTCCTCGACAATGTGTTGGAGTAAATTACAGGGGGAGGATTGACGGTCGTCACATATGGAGAAAATGGAAAGGACACTTTCTTGTATATCGACACTTGACGAGTCTAATCAAATAATGTACAGTCGAAGTGTGGCTACATTGTCGCGGAAAGCAAGGTGGCTGATGGATAGAAATCCGGGCAGTTCTTGAACGCGACACGAGCAATACCTCGCTCATCAAAAAAATAAAAAGAATGCAATATTGAAATAATTTCTCGCGGCACACCTGAGTGACCTTACGATCTCTCATGGCACACTAGTGGAAAAACACTGTACTATACAACTGTTAAGGCAACATTTCATAACTTTTTAACCTTCATGAAACATATTCTTAAGTTTTGTGATTAAACATGGACTTCCAAGTAGTTGAATGACAGACACTCTGTATCACTTTGACTGGCAATATGCCAACTGGAGGAGGGTGATAGGAACCCTGCCCACCACACAGAAAAACTACAAATGTGCTGCCTACTCTACGGCATACGTCACTTCACCCTTTCCCCATTCGTTACAAAGGCGGAAGTCTTCGCTCACGTGTGATTACTGTGACTGTGATTCCGAAAACCTTGAAGTTGTTACATTTATCATGATTAAAGCATCCAGTGGGGCATCCCAATACAGTATGTTAAGTCCGTAACAGCATACAGTGGTATGAAAAAGTATCTGAACCTTTTGGAATTTCTCACATTTCTGCATAAAATCGCTATCAAATGTGATCTGATCTTTGTCAAAATCACACAGATGAAAAAACAGTGTCTGCTTTAACTAAAACCACCCAAACATTTATAGGTTTTTATATTTTAATGAGGATAGTTTGCAAACAATGACAAAAGGGGGAAAAATAAATAAGTGAACCAACACATTTAATATTTTGTACCACCACCCCCCTTTGGCAGCAATTACTTCAACCAGATGCTTCCTGTAGCTGCAGATCAGTCTGGCACATCGATCAGGACTAATCTTCTCTACAAAACTGCTGTAGTTCAGTCAGAATCATGTGATGTCTGGCATGACTCGTTGTCTTTAGGTCATGCCACAGGATCTCAATGGGGTTCAAGTCTGGACTTTGACTCAGCCACTCCAGAACATGTATTTTGTTCTTGTGAAACCAGTTGATTTACTTCTGTGTTTTTAATCATTGTCTTGTTGCAGCATCCACCCTCTTTTTAGCTTCAACTGTCTGACAGACGGCCTCAGGTTTTCCTGCAAAACTTTTGAATTCAGTCTTCCATTAATGATTGCAAGTTGTCCAGGCCCTGAGGCAGCAAAACATCCCCAAATCATGATGCTCTCTCCCCCATGCTTCATGGTGGGGATGAGGTGTTGATGTTGGTGAGCTGTTCCATTTTTCCTCCACACATGACGTTGTATGTTACTCCCAAACAATTGAACTTTGGTTTCATCAGTCCACAAAATATTTTGCCAAAACTTCTGTGGACGATCCAAGTGCCTTTTTGCGAATATTAAACGAGCAAGAATGTTTGTTTTTTTTAGACAGTGGCTTCTTCCATGGAATCCTCCCATGATGGACACCATTCTTGGCCATGGTTCTATATATAGTTGATGTGTGCACAGAGATATTGGACCGTGCCAGTGATTTCTGTAAGTCTTTAGCAGACACTCTTATGTTCGTTTTAACCTCTCTGAGGATTCTGTGCTGCGCTGTACTCTCAGCGTCATCTTTGGTGTACAGCCACTCCTTGGGAGAGAAGCAACAGTGCCAAACGCTCTCCTTTTGTAGATGACTGTCGATTTATGAACATCCAGACTTTTAGAGATGGTTTTGTATCCTTTCCCAGCTTTATACAAATCAACAATTCTTGATCGCAGGTCTTCAGACAGCTCTTTTAACCGAGCCATGATGCACATCAGACAATGCTTCTCATCAAGACATTTATTGCCAGGTGTTTTATAGTGGTCAGGGCAGCTTTAAACTGCTCATCAGTGATTGGGCACACACCTGACTTCAAATGTTTGGTAAAAATTGGTTTCAATTGCTCTTTAAGTCTCCTTAGGCAGAGGGTTTACTTCTTATTCCTCTTTCTGTCATTGTTTGCATGCTATCCTGATTAAAATATGAAAACCTATAAATGTTTGGGTAGTATTAGTTAAGGCAGACACTGTGTCATTTTGACAAAGATTAGATCACATTTGATGGTGAATTTATGCAGAAATGTGACAAATTCCAAAAGTTTCAGTTACCTTTTCATACCACTGCGTATCGGTTTGATATCTTTGTCGGACCACATCAGGATATTGGTGAAAATGTCAATATCGAACAACTCTAGTTATGGTATATCGCTGTATCGTCACACTATTAAGGGAGGGTGCATACATGACTGTCTACACTTTGGGTTTAACACGTTTTTCACAAAGGAGCTCGGATTGCTTTTTCTATTCCTCCAACGGGTTCCTGTAATGATTGTGATTCATTTGCACTTGAATCAGGCTTCTTATGTGACCCGCAGATGTCGAGCTACAAACGAGCCACGCTGGAAGAGGACGAAGTGTCGGACGCTGCGGCCGAGGCGTCCGCGTCCCCCGACAGAATGGAGGTCGGCTTGGGCGCCGCACCCCACCGCAATCCGAATTCTCACGCTGTGGTTGACGTCCCCCTCAGGTGGGCTTCAGGAAGAGCGGCGAAGTCGGGCCGGTGGGCCGAAGAACCAGGACGGAGCTTTTGCTGTGCGCCCTGCTCTTTGTCAGTCTCCTGGCCCTGATGGTTTGCCTGCTGATCCTCGGAATCACCTTCCATCCAGGTCGGCTTAGAAAGAGATAAGATTTCCCACTAATTTATAAAGAAGATTTTCCATTTTTTTGCCAACGGACCTTAGTTAGTCAATCCATTTGAAGCGGGAGGTGTGGCAGCCAGCGAACAAACATAGCAGCGGAAAGAAAAGCTTAGCGAGACGCGTCGGGGCAAATAACTCTTTCTCTGAGCAGCGGGCGGCGGCGCCGACGGGCTGTGCCTATCCGAGGCGTGCGTGACGGTGGCCAGCCAGATGGTGGAGGCCATGGATCGCGGCGCCGACCCCTGCCGAGACTTCTACCAGTTCGCCTGCGGGGGCTGGATGCGCAAGAACCCGCTCCCGGACGGACGCTCGCGCTGGTCCACCTTTAACAGCATCTGGGAGCAGAATCAAGCGCTCCTCAAACACCTGCTCGGTGAGTCCCCATTTCTTCCGTCGTGGCTTTTTCGCTCCACCGTTAGTTATTCGATAGCTCGGGCCTTTGGTCGGTTTGACGTACTCAGTCCTCAAATTGGAGAGAGTGGAAAAATCAAAAGTACACAGCTAAGCTTTGGATTCGAGTGAAGGAGACAGAATGGAGAACGTACAACAAGAGAACGACGAGGGCTCCCCCTTACCCTTTCAGAGAACGCCACCTTCAACGGCACCAGCGAGGCCGAGAAGAAGACGCAGTCGTACTATCTGTCTTGCCTCAACACACAGAAGATCCAAGAGCTGGGAGCGCAACCTCTCGTCGACCTCATCGCCAAGGTAAGAGCCGTCCGTCCGTCACGTCCGCCCTTGCTTTCAAGGCGGGATTCGCTCGCAGGTCGGGGGATGGAACCTGACGGGACCTTGGGACAAAGACAACTTCATGGAAGTCTTGAAGGCGGTGTCGGGGCCGTACCACGCGCAGCCCTTCTTCAGCGTCGGTGTCAGCACCGACCCCAAGAACTCCAATAGCAACGTCATCCAGGTTCCTCTCCGTCGTCCGACCGCTATCGAGGCGCTCTTACGACGGCTTCTTTTTCACTCCTCGCTCCAAGGTGGACCAGGCGGGGTTGTTCCTGCCTTCCCGGGACTATTACCTCAACAAGACAGCCAACGAGAAGGTGAGCGGTGCGGCGGCACGAGACGAGACGGTGTCCGAGCGCTCACCGCTGCGGCCGGCGCAGGTTCTGCTGGCGTACCTGGACTACATGGTGGAGCTAGGAAGCCTCCTAGGGGGCTCGCCGGCCTCCACGCCGGTCCAGATGCGGCAGCTCCTGGATTTTGAGACGCAACTGGCCAACATCACCGTGCCGCAGGATCAACGGCGAGACGAAGAGAAAATCTACCACAAGGTCACCATCGCCGAGCTTCAGGTGACGGCGAACGCTTC
Source organism: Corythoichthys intestinalis (assembly GCF_030265065.1). Lineage (NCBI taxonomy): Eukaryota > Metazoa > Chordata > Actinopteri > Syngnathiformes > Syngnathidae > Corythoichthys > Corythoichthys intestinalis. The sequence continues at coordinate 532,538 of NC_080400.1, forward strand.
CTTATGGCGCCCGCGTCTCGGCAAAACCGCTCGAAGCGGATGATTTGAAGGCACTTACGGTCGTACGGTATATTTTATATCCTCTGAGCAGGACGATCCATAGTTGTGCCATCGTAATGAGTTTGAAGCGGCGCGAAGGTTGATCTCAAAACCCGTCTTGCGCTTTGGGATCCGTCGGAGCGACTCGCGTTAGAAGCTGACCTCGCTCAGGTCAACGTTATCTTGGGGACATTTTGGTAAAATGACAACAGTGGGCGGGCAAAAAGTGAGGTATAAAGGCACTGACCTTTGGGCTCCGAAAGCGGCCGCCGGCGCTCGTCGCCCCGGCAACGGTTGCTACGTGCAGTTGCTACATGAGCGCATCCTCTCACGGAAGGCGGCTTGCGTAACCTCATCGCTCACACATGAGAATGAGGATGAAAATGCTCGACTCAAGTCACGCTTAGTCAAAACAAAGGGCTTGACGTTTGATGAAAACAGCACGTTGGCTAAATGGTGAAGAAGAAGCAGCAGGAGCCTCCAGATGGAAGAAGAGGAGGATTGATTGATTTGTTGATTGATTGATTAGGTAGGTAAGTTAAGGTTTAATTGTAGAAGCTTCTGAGCACATTCAGTCACAGAACGGGCTGTATGAAAAATGCACAATGAGTAGATGGTACAATCTTTCTTATATACAAATCAGAAAGCGTGTCTGGAACATTTTGTGGTTAGCTCTTTTCTTGCAGAGTTCTGGGAAAAACGTCATGACCTTCACAGGCGTGTGAAATTTCCGTTACTTAGATTATTCGCGATTCGGCCATGGAAAATTCGAGAACGATTCACAAACATCCAAATTCCGATTATTGAATTATACCGGTTAAAGCAGAAGTAAAACACAGTCAGCACGGTCTTCGGGACGCAATGAGGAACGGACCGAGAGCAAATATCATGTTCAAATTATGCCGCTAGATATAAAAATAAAAATACCTGACTGCGGCCGACAGCTGGTTCAAACAACGCCCAGTTGCTAGTTGCTACAAACATACGGCCACATACGGCTATAGTAGTTATCACATATACTGTATGTAGAATTAGATGCTAAATGACAGACGGCGGCGGTGGTAGACCATATAAAGAGAACTAGATGCAAAGTGACAGACTTGCTGTTTATTAGTTGCCGCGTTGTAAACAGCCGCCATTTTCAAGCAGTAGACTTCTCTAGAAGGCTCTGTTGTAGCGAACCTAATTCACTTTTTATCTAAAGTACTCCTAAATCGGAAAAATCTTGACTTGAATCTATCTTTAAATCATGAAACAGTTTTCAAACTGACATGTTGTAAGTAGACAGAAGGGAATTTATGGAATAACGGGAGCAATTTTATCAACTTTAACGGTTGATTCACTTCATTAAATGAATTGAATGTAGTATAAAGCTGCTGATACAGAAAGGGGAATTGAGTATTCTATTTAATGTTTTTAACTATTAACTTGATACTGAAATATTAGTTTGGTTTAGCCTAATAGGATTTTTTTTAAAAACTATTTTGGAACGAATGTACAAAACATTAAAAGCGGGGGGGTGGTTGGGTGACATCAATAATCGATTTATAATCAAATCGGAGCCTCTGAATCGTAATCGAATCGTTAGGTACCCAAAGATTCCCACCTCTAATGACCTTTGCTGCGTGGTCGCTTATGCATTTAGGCGAAACATATGCTCATATCAAAACAAGACTGTTCAGCGTAATCGAAACAAGATAAGCTGCGTCTGGAACATTCGGAGGTGTTAATAGTACAGTACATACTTATCTAAAGGAAGCTAACTCAGTAAGTTATATGTGAAAGACGATTCTATTTATAGTCATGTTTGTTTAACTGTAGCAAGCATAACGGAACATTGCATTTGGCGAAATGTACGCTTACTTCAGTAGGTAGGTAGATCCTTCATTTTTGACAATTTGCAAAGCTGTAGCACATATATGTACACTTATGTACAAAACACGCACATTTTAGCAATAAAACCCTTGACACAAAAGAATTGGTGTTCAAACGTCCATCTAGTCTAATCAATATTTAAATTTAGTAAATTAGCCTAATTTGCAAAAAAAAGTCAGTTGGTTAAATGCTACGAATGCTAAAGTATTTAAAATTCTCATAGCATGTCGCTCACATGTAACTCCACAAACTGTAGCTTATGTGGTTCAAACTGTCGTGTGCCTGGCCCTTCTCCACTAATTGTCAGCATATTCCATAACACTCATGCCTCACAAAGACAGTGTGCTCCTTAGTGCGTCACAAAGAACGACAACTGAGCACACAAAAATGTCACAAAGAACAACTAAGAACAAAGACATGACAGTTATCAGCTGTGCATTTGAGGCACGGCTTCAGTGCATCCCAACAACATCAACAAAATTCTGTGTTTGCGATCCGCAACTGGTTCCTCCGTGCCGTACCTGTCACAAACCAGAGCACAGCTATCCTTTATCCATGTCAGACCTCTGAGTCTGCTTCTGTCATACAATGTGACAGTCCATCTAGACCCAAAGCTGCCACCAGAGGGCAGTGCATCCTCCATCGTTCGACCTATCTTATGCACGAAACAGTTCAAAATATCGGAAACTGAGTAAAGTGCCTCCTATTGCACTGTTGTAAAGTACAGGTCGTCCCCAGGTTACGAACGAGTTCCGTTCCTACGCTGACAATCAGAATGAACCCAAAAGTCCAAAAGTATTGAATTTTGTTTAATAAAACTACCAAGGGTGGATCAGTTGATACAAATCCCTTTTGTATCCAGAGAAGGGTCATCTGACCCTAACCAGCATATCATTTGTGAGCAGTGAGGTCCTCATTAGCCATTCACACTCGCAAAACCACAGGTTTGGATTCCTCCTCCTTGAGTGTTTGCAGGGCAGGGGGTCTTGGCTTTGTTGGACAGTGGACTGCTCAGGCAGGCAATCAGGTACACAACCTTTTTACATCTTCCAAAAGCTGCAGTTTGCCTACAGTACATTGGACAGTGTAATATAAAACAAAACATAACCATTTTTTTTATATGGTGACGCAGGACACTTCACCCTTTTCCCGGGGCTAGGTGTTGGAGGTTGTTGCCAAAGCAATTTTTCCTTCTGTGCCTTCTTTGCGGCCACATGAGAGTGAGCCAATTCCTTAGCAAGAAGGTCACCTGTCTCTCTTGCCTTCCGGAGCATGCCTGATACAACACATGCATTCATATTGTAGAACACGGCGACCGGCCATCTCCGTGTTCCTCCGTGTTTGACAAAGCAAAGGAAGCCCTGGATTTGCAAATATTCAAGATGCTAATTGCAGCTATCCAGAGTGAAACCCCTCTTCGCACCTAGGCAGCGATTCCACAGGAGTGTGTAGGGGTGTTGTATGCTTGATTGCTTGTTTGAGTGGTCTATTGTTTAGTATCGGGGTCATTTGACGCCTTTCTGGTATTTCTTTATAGCCAAAAAAAAGCCTGGGACTTCCAGTGTTTAGGTATGTTATCCAAAGCGTCAGTCCCCTGCACAATAACTAGAGTCAGAAATGTTCAGGAGGGCTAAAAAAAAAACAACTAAAATGGCATTCTGGCGTTTTCAATGCAAATTGTCATACCACCCGGGTAAAATGGCATCCGAGGTTAGGAAAAATAATGTCAAAAACTTGATAATGGCGGAAAGGCAAAGATCAGGATCAGGACAACAAAGGCGTCGCCAACGATGACGTTGTTCTCCGCTCGGCGCCACGTCAAGGCGTGTCCAAATTCAAGTTTTTTTTTCAGGCGCTGGCGCCGGCTGTGGATTGGCTGGACTTGCTGTCGTCGTGCCTGTCGCCCTTGGAGCTCAACGACAGCGAAGCCGTGGTGCTCTACGCCAAGGAATATCTGCAACAAGTCTCCCAACTCATCAACAAGACGGACAACAGGTCTGGCAGTTTCACAGCAGACGTCGGAAATTTCCCGGGAATCTAGTCGCCTTTCTAAAAAAAAACGTTTTTTTGTTGAAAACTCTGTCTGCGTGTGTTCTGGTAGCTTGTTGAACAACTACATGATGTGGACTCTGGTCCAGAAGAACGTGGCCAGTCTGGATCAACGCTTTGAGAACGCTCAAGATAAACTGCTGGAAAGTCTCTACGGCACTAAGAAGGTACAACTCACCGACCGACCGCAAAAACACTAGCGTCTAGCCTACTACTCGTGAGTTTTGTAACACGCGTGCGTGTTTTTGCAGTCCTGCACGCCGCGCTGGCAGACGTGCATCGGTAACACGGACGACACGCTGGGCTTCGCGCTGGGGGCGCTCTTCGTCAAAGCCACTTTCGATAAACACAGCAAAGACATCGTAAGTCTAAATCGGAAAGGACGCCGGTCGGTCGGCCGGCGAGCTTTCCGGGAGGAGCGACAGCGCGTCGGGCGTCCGCTTTTTCTTTCCTGCAGGCGGAGGAGATGATCGAAGAGATCAGAGCGGCGTTCAAACGAGCTCTGGAGCGACTCGACTGGATGGACGACGACACTAGACGGGCCGCCAAAGAAAAGGTCGGTCGGTCGGTCGGTCGGTCGCCGCGCGCTCGCTCGCGTTGACGACCGGCGTTGTGACGACTTTGTCAGGCGGATTCCATTTACGACATGATCGGCTTCCCTGAATTCATCCTGGATCCCAAAGAACTGGACGACGTTTACGATGGGGTGAGCGCCACCGCCGAGCAGTTCCCGGCAGGCGTCCGGTTGTGACGGATCCCGGTTTTTACCTTTGTTTCAGTACGAGGTTTCCGAAGAAAGTTTCTTCCAGAACATGTTGAATTTCTACAACTTCTCTTCTCGAGTCATGGCTGACCAGCTGAGGAAAACGCCCAACAAAGACCAGTCAGAACCCCGTCCGCACGACGTGCTCGGCTTTTCACGTGCTAGTAGCGCTGTGCGATGATGAAGATTTATATCGCCAAAATGAAATCAGACTTTCCTCTACGTGTCTATCGTCATTATTGCTTTAGCTAGGGTTAAGAAAAAAATTATTTTTTCAGGACAAATGAAAATTGAGAATTTGAAGGCCCTAACATGCTCGAAAATTGACCAAAATTTGCACATACCTGCAGCTTGGCGTAAATTTCGATAATTTTGTGACCTTGCAAAAAAAAAAAAAACGTAACAAAATGGTTCAACAGCACCCCCTTGAATTTTTCAGAAAGGCCCCTCCAATTAGGTTTTTTCAATGTAGCGGAATGAAAATGAGGAGTTGATACATTGTCCAAAACTCTACCAAAAAGTCTCTAAGGAAATCGGGTATTTGGGGTTGAATGTAAAATTTCAGCCGATTTACAGGGTGCACATTTGAAACAATGACACCTAAGGAGTTAGCTGGATCATCCTTGAAATTGGTGAGACTGTTCATGAGGCATATGAGATCTAAAGTTATCAAAATGGTGTTTTCATTCACGGGGGCTGACATGGGGGGGGGGGGCTGGGGTGCTAAAGTCGGCCTTTTTTGGGCAACACGCCAAATTCAGCAAATCAATAATAACTCCCTGATCCAAGGTTCAGTCTTTTATTATATCTGGCATATATGGGAGGTATCCCAGCCTGAACATGACTGCATTGAAAAATTACCCATTAGGCCTGGTGCCCCCTAAAGGGGAAAGGGAAATACCCTTTTTTACGAGGCGGGCTCCTACTCCAAGGGGAGCCTTAAGACATGTGTTCAAGGGCCTGATGAAAAACTTTGAGGTTTCTTTTCTTTGAATCAGAGGGGTCCAAAAAGCAAGTGAAAATGACCATCGCCATTTTGTCTCACCAAAAATTTTGAACTGTCATAGCTTGGCAGATATACAACATATCTGCGCCAAACTTCCTGTGATTGATGAGAGTCGTACCCTGAAGGGTTCTGTATGGGTCATGTGCATCAACACTACAGGGCCAACTAGTGGCAACAGAAAGTCACTCGTTTTACTTATAATTGTCCAGTTCCTTTCAGGTTAGTCAGTGTAGTTGTAATACTACGTTTTAAGGCCCGTGTCCACATTTCTATGTCTGTTGCCATGACGACTCTTTGTTCACCTTGAAAAGGAAGTAGAGTTCTTATAGAGCCACGAAATTTGGCACACTTGGTCAAATTGGCCCAATTAGAAGATTCATTTAGCTTTAGAATAAGGGCATGGCTGCACAGCTCAGTAGCATCTCTTTTTTTGTAGGACACTCTTCAATATGTTTTTTTTCACCTCGGTGTGTGAATGAATTTCTCATGTCAGGGTATACAAAATATCTCTGTCAGACATGCCCACAACACAAAAGAGCTTCCAGATAAAAAAAAAAAAAAAAAGAGGTGAGTTTGATCTGCCTCCACCCTGAGCCCTGTGACGTCTGGGTTGCACCGAACTGCTAGGGGCCGTTCAGTCCTGCTTGCAGGCCTAGTCATTCATTTATTATTCATTAAAGGATGTCAATTTACTATACAGCAGGCTTAAAAACCACAAGTTAGAGGTAGTCGGAGTCAGGTATCTTGTAGCAAAGTTATCTATGATTCCAATATCAGCATTCATTATTTATTATTCATTTATATAGTATTCATTGAATGCTACAATTAATGGAGAAGGGCCAGGCTCATGACACAGCAGTCTTAAAAACCACGAGTCACAGGTGTAAATATTGCAGCACTACTTGATACATTTCAGGCAGCTCACTTCAGTGTCAATTCAAAAATAACATGACTGAGGGAAAAGCGGTCATGAGCTGTCTTATCATGTTCACCAATAGGCAGGCATATCCTGATATAAAATGGTCCATATGGTGATAGACTTTTTTCCATATCGCACAGCGCTACATGCTAGAGCACGAAGCTAAAATTCAAGCGTGGACCGTAAGGAGCCACGAGAATGTGAATAGGCCACACGCTTGTTGCGTCGTTGCAGGTGGAGCATGACCCCGCCCACCGTCAACGCGTACTACATGCCCACCAAGAACGGAATCGTTTTCCCGGCCGGAATTCTTCAGGCTCCGTTCTACGCCCGGGACCATCCCAAGTCAGTTTCACAGTTGTTTGCGGAGGACGTTTCAGCTTCCATCTTCTTCATCAACAAAGTCATCTTAACGGCCAAGCGTCTTCTTAAACACGTTTTGCATAACACAATTGCTCCCAAAAATCTGCAGGTACACGCATAGTTACTGAGCGTTGACGTTAGGTTTGCCAAAACTCCCGGATTGCGAAGGTAGCCATCAGAAGTAGAACCGGCGGCGGTACCAAACAGAACTTCCTAAATTCCAGGATGTCCCGCGCAATCCGGGACTGTTGGCAACCCTAGTTGACGTGAGAGCACCCCGCTAGTGATAAACTCAATTAAGGAACCCATCATTTGACAGCAGGGCCGAGAACCGAAATTGGTATTTACCATAAGGCAAAATGGATTTTGCCATGTGGCATTTTTTAGCCACGTGCCAAAATTGATTTTTCCAATTGGCATTTTTTTTGTCATGTGGCAAAATGGATTTTGCAATGTGGCAAAAAATTCCCAGATGGCAAAGAAAAAATGCCACCTGGCAAATGCATTTTGCCACATGACAAAAAAATGCCACATGGCAAAATCCATTTTGCCACATGGCAAAAAAATGCTACATGGCAAAAAAAATGCCACATGGCAAAAAAATGCCACATGGCAAAAAAATGCCAAATGGCAAAAAAATGCCATGTGGCAAAATGGATTTTGCCATGTGGCATTTTTTTTTGCCATATGGCAAAATTGATTTTGCCATAGGGCATTTTTTTTTGTCATGTGACAAAATTGATTTTTCCATGTGGCAAAAAAACCCACATGGCAAAGAAAAAATGCCACTTGTCAAAATCAATTTTGACACATGACAAAAAAAATGCCACACGGCTAAATCCATTTTGCCACATGGCAAAAAAATGCCACACAGCAAAATCAATTTTGCCACATGGCCAAAAAAATGCCACACAGCAAAATCCATTTTGCCACATGGCAAAAAATGCTACATTGCAAAATCCATTTTGCTACATGACAGAAAAAATGCCACATGGCAAAAATCCATTTTGCCACATGGCAAAAAAATGCTGCATGGCAAAATCCATTTTGCCACATGACAGAAAAAAATGCCACATGGCAAAAAAATGCCACATGGAAAAAAAATGCCACGTGGCAAAATGGATTTTGCCATGTGGAATTTTTTTTGCCATATGGCAAAATTGATTTTGCCATAGGGCATTTTTTTGCCATGTGACAAAATTGATTTTTCCATGTGGCAAAAAAAACCCACATGGCAAAGAAAAAATGCCAAATGTCAAAATCTATTTTGCCACATGGCAAAAAAAAAAAATGCCACACAGCAAAATCCATTTTGCCACATGGCAAAAAAATGCCACATGGCAAAAAAAAATGCCACAGCCACGTGGCAAAATGGATTTTGCCATGTGGCATGTTATTTGCCATTTGGGCCATATGGCATTTTTTTTTTTTTTGCCATGTGACAAAATGGATGTTTCCATGTGGCAAAAAAAACCCCACATGGCAGAGAAAAAATGCCACATGTCAAAATGAATTTTGCCACATGGCAAAAAAATGCCACACAGCAAAATCCATTTTTCCACATGGCAAAAAAATGCTACATGGCAAAATCTATTTTGTTACATGACAGAAAAAATGCCACAGCCACGTGGCAAAATGGATTTTGCCATGTGGCATGTTATTTGCCATTTGGGCCATATGGCATTTTTTTTTTTTTTTGCCATGTGACAAAATGGATGTTTCCATGTGGCAAAAAAAAACCCACATGGCAGAGAAAAAATGCCACATGTCAAAATGAATTTTGCCACATGGCAAAAAAATGCCACACAGCAAAATCCATTTTTCCACATGGCAAAAAAATGCTACATGGCAAAATCTATTTTGTTACATGACAGAAAAAATGCCACAGCCACGTGGCAAAATGGATTTTGCCATGTGGCATGTTATTTGCCATTTGGGCCATATGGCATTTTTTTTTTTTTTGCCATGTGACAAAATGGATGTTTCCATGTGGCAAAAAAAACCCCACATGGCAGAGAAAAAATGCCACATGTCAAAATGAATTTTGCCACATGGCCAAAAAATGCCACACAGCAAAATCCATTTTTCCACATGGCAAAAAAATGCTACATGGAAAAATCTATTTTGTTACATGACAGAAAAAATGCCACAGCCACGTGGCAAAATGGATTTTGCCATGTGGCATGTTATTTGCCATTTGGGCCATATGGCATTTTTTTTTTTGCCATGTGACAAAATGGATGTTTCCATGTGGCAAAAAAAACCCCCCACATGGCAGAGAAAAAATGCCACATGTCAAAATGAATTTTGACACATGGCAAAAAAATGCCACACAGCAAAATCCATTTTTCCACATGGCAAAAAAATGCTACATGGCAAAATCTATTTTGTTACATGACAGAAAAAATGCCACATGGAAAAAAATGCCACGTGGCAAAATGGATTTTGCCATGTGGCATTTTTTTGCCATATGACAAAATGGATTTTGCCATATGGCATTTTTGTTTGCCATGTTACAAAATAGATTTTTCCATGTGGCAAAAAATCCCACATGGCAAAGAAAAAATGCCACATTTCAAAATCAAGTTTGCCACATGGCAAAAAAATGCCACATGGCAAAAAAAATCCACACGGCAAAATCCATTTTGCCACATGGCAAATACCACTTTTGGTTCTCACTGCCTCTTTCATTTGACACGGTTCAAAAGCGGCCGACAAATCCTTTCACCCGTCAATTGCTGGAATATGGTTTAAAGATGAAACGTCTTCCGGTCGCCGGTGACAAAATGATGTCCGTCGCTCTTCTCTCATCGTCCGTGTACCCGAGGGCTCTGAACTTCGGGGGCATCGGTGTGGTGATGGGTCACGAGCTGACGCACGCCTTCGATGACCAAGGTGAGCTTCGACCGACCAAGTGGGGCGGCGCGTGCTCGCCGGTCGACGGCTAGCTAACCGTAACCCTTCGCAGGCCGCGAGTACGACAAAGAGGGTAACCTTAAGCCTTGGTGGCGAAACTCCTCGGTGGACGCCTTCCGCCAAAGGACCGAGTGCATGGTGGAGCAGTACGACAGCTACGCCGTCAACTCGGAGCGCGTCAACGGCAAGCAGACGCTCGGGGAAAACATCGCTGACAACGGAGGCCTCAAGGCCGCCTACAACGTTAGTCTGCCGGGGGAAAGGGGTGCGCAACGAGAATTTGTGTTGCGCCGATACTAGCTACCGATACGGTACGAAAAGGACATCATCGCTATCGGGGAGTACTAAGAAACAACGCGCCGATCAGTGTTGTTTTTGGGAGCCAATTTTAATTTTTGTCTTAGTCTTTTGGAAGAAAATACACATTAGTCTTAGTAATATTTTAGTCATTTCAAAATGTCTTCGTCATAGGTCTTGTTTTACTCAACAAAAACTCAGACAAATTTCATCTAGTTTTAGTCGACAATTCTCAAAATGTTTTGGTCTATAAACTTCAAAAGTTTTAGTCCATAACTAAATAAAAGGTTTCCAGCAATTTCCACTGAGCATGACAGACGAACACATAACTGTAGAGTCTACAAGAACACATTTTCATGGTGATAATATACATTCAAACGGAAAACAGCACTTAAACTTAAACTCACCTGGACGCCACGAACTGTATGTACAGTGGTATGAAAAAGTATCTGAACCTTTTGGAATTTCTCACATTTCTGCATAAAACCACCATGATCTGATCTTTGTCAAAATCACACAGATGAAAATACAATGTCCGCTTTAACTAAAACTACCCAAACATTTATAGGTTTTCATATTTTAATAGCATGCAAACAATGACAGAAGGGGGAAAATAAGTCAACCCTCTGCCTAAGGAGAGCAATTGAAACCGATTTTTACCAAACATTTGAAGTCAGTTGTGTTCTCAATCACTGATGAGTGGTTTAAAGCTGCCCTGCCCACTATAAAACACACACCTGGTAAGAAATGTCTTGATGAGAAGCATTGTCCTATGTGCATCAAAAGATCTGTCTGAAGACCTACGACCAACCATTGTTGATTTGTATAAAGCTGGAAAAGGATACAAAACCATCTCTAAATGTCTGTATGTTCATCAACTGACAGTCAAACACGTTGAAGAAAGTTTGGCACTCTTGCTTCTCTCCGAAGGAGTGGCCGTCCACCAAAGATGACGCAGAATACTCAGAGAGTGAAAAAGAACCCTAGAGTGTCTGCTAGAGACTAAATTAAAAAATAACGTATCGGTGCAGCATCGGCGTCGAGCGAGTGTCGGAATCGGGATCTAAAAATAGTATCGGTGCAACACGACTGAGAACGGCAAACACGTACATTTGCTGTCGTCGTCGTTCAGGCGTATCAGATGTGGATCCGCAAGAACGGAGAGGAGAAGCGACTTCCTGCGGTCAACCTGACCAACGAGCAGCTCTTCTTTGTTGGTTTTGCTCAGGTGAAAACGTCTCGCTCTCGCTATCTTTCTGCTGTTTTTTTAACGGCGGCGCTTTTTCAGGTATGGTGCTCGGTGCGAACCCCGGAGAGCGCCCACGAAGGTCTGGTGACCGACCCGCACAGTCCGCCCCGCTACCGCGTCATCGGCACGCTCAGCAACTCGGCCGAATTCAGCCGCCATTTCGGCTGCCCCGTAGGAACCCCCATGAACACCGGGAGGCGCTGCGAGGTCTGGTAGGCCCGACCGGGCGGGGCGGGACAGTGCGCTTCTTCCCTCTTAACTTATTCGAAGGCTTCCGGACGCCGCGCCGAGTGAAAAACGACGACCAAGATTGTACTTTTGAGATGAATTTATGTCATTGTTTGATGACATCACTGTGATGATGAAGAAAATATTCAAGCCCACACCCGGCGCCTCCTGTCAATCACTCTCACTCCCCGCCTTCGTCGGGCCGCCGGACGGGCCCATTCTCATGGAGCTCACCGAAACTGTCTTTGAAAGTCATGAAAAGCTGAAATAGTTGAAAGATGCTTATTTCTACAGGCCGCTGTTTCTAAAGCGGCACATGTCGAAGATTACGGCAACATTTTAAACACAGTTTAAAATGTGGTGCGAACATTTATCCCTCTGTCCCTCTGCCTTCCACATTTACAACAATATTTAGCAACTTTAAATGTTGATTTCTGTAATGAAGGAATCTGACCTTTTTGCGAGATTGCCGGAATCAAACTAGCCGAACCGCCGGACACGCGCTGGCGCAGAGCCAGAGACCCGGGCCGGCGAGAACCCGGCCAAAAGGCCAAACTCCACGCGTTCACCTTAGTCTTAACCCCTTGTACTGACTCCATCTTAAAAGCTGGGAAAAAATGCTTCAAAGCACATGTTCACAATTTATTCAAGTCGACAGCGATCAAACGGCAAAGCGAAACAGAAACTGATGCGAGGAGGCAGACTCGTTCCAAGGTCACCATATCACAAGTCAACAAAAGGTTCTCAAGAAAAAATGACAACGATTAGTTAAACATTGTCTTTTTGAAGGCTCTCGCAGGGGTGGTTGTGTGCAGAACAAGTGTGTGCTTGGGCATTGTTTAGGATTATAGTCTGTTTGTGGATTGGACAGGAAGATTCGGGAGTTACTGTTGTCAGGACAACGAGGGTTGTGGATTTTGCCACCTCAGCATCAAAGGGGCTCTTGAAGTCTTATCGGTCGTGTTATCAGTTGGCTATCAGGCGTTCTCCGGTGTTGCATGTGTTGAGACAGGACGTCCAGCCATTTTTTTCCGGACTGTCTGGGAGAACAGTCTGTAGATGTCTTGCCCCTTCCGGGAGTTGATGGTGCAGACGTGGGCTTGTCAGCGTCAATCTTGCTCAGTCAGTTGCATGACGCACACGTTGGGCTTCCGTGATAAGAAGGCGTCATGTATCTCTTATGCCCTATGGAAAATACATTCTGTTCGTTTTCCTTAAACTATAAGTGCTTTTTACTTTATATTGGGTGTGTTAGAGTAATTCAAACAGTCAATCGGTAAATACGGGAAAAGATACTATTTATTTCAGCGTTGACAATTGGGGTGGGGGGGTTAGCCGCAGTGAGCCACACGGTTGCTAACCCTCATATGGTCTTGTTTAGCCACAACTTCATTCATTACCTTATCACTGTTCATCCTTGACATAGCTTCTGGAAACAGAAATGTTATTTAATCCATCTGCAGGCGACCAGGAGATTGAGTTTTTTATTGATTGATGATTTTACGACACTGTGCGGGCGTGCGCTGGTCCTCATGGGAAACACAGTCTTCCTTAAGGCAAAACACTGCCGCTTTTGTCCACCAGCTTCGCTAAAATCAACCAAAACTGAAAAGTTACCTGGTGTTGCTTTAAAGGGACATCAGGGAGTTTGTCACACTTTTTCATACTCACGACTGTCAAAGCGTGACTGCAGCTTGTGCAAGGCACCTCGGCACACTTGTACGAGCACAAACATGAAGCGACGAGTTGCCAAGTGTTGCTTTAAATCTAAATATAAATCCTGAATCTTAAACATAAACCGTAAATCTAAATCGTAATTATCCATCCATCCATCCATTATCTTCCGCTTGTTCCGGGGTCGGGTCGCGGGGGCAGCAGCTTTAACAGGGAAGCCCAGACTTCCCTCTCCCCAGCCACTTCAACCAGCTCCTCCGGCGGGATCCCAAGGCGTTCCCAGGCCAGCCGAGAGACATAGTCTCTCCAGCGTGTCCTGGGTCGTCCCCGGGGCCTCCCGCCGGTGGGACATGCCCGGAACACCTCTCCAGGGAGGCGTCCGGGAGGCATCCGAACCAGATGCCCGAGCCACCTCAGCTGGCTCCTCTCTACGCGGAGGAGTAGCGGCTCGACGTCGAGTCCCTCCCGGATGACCGAGCTTCTCACCCTATCTCTAAGGGAGAGCCCGGACACCCTGCGGAGGAAACTCATTTCGGCCGCTTGTATCCGGGATCTTGTTCTTTCGGTCACGACCCAAAGCTCGTGACCATAGGTGAGGGCAGGAACGTAGATCGACTGGTAAATCGAGAGCTTTGCCTTTCGGCTCAGCTCCTTCTTCACCACTACGGACCGGTGCAGCGTCCGCATTACTGCAGACGCCGCACCGATTCGCCTGTCGATCTCCCGCTCCCTCCTACCGTCACTCGTGAACAAGACCCCAAGATACTTGAACTCCTCCACTTGCGGCAGGATCTCATCCCCGACCCGGAGAGGGCACTCCACCCTTTTCCGACTGAGGACCATGGTCTCGGATTTGGAGGTGCTGATCTTCATCCCAACCGCTTCACACTCAGCTGCGAACCGCTCCAGTGAGAGTTGGAGGTCACGGCTTGATGAAGCCAACAGCACTAAATCATCTGCAAAAAGCAGAGATTCAATGCTGAGGTCACCAAACCGGACCCCCTCAACGCTTCGGCTGCGCCTAGAAATTCTGTCCATAAAAGTTATGAACAAAATCGGTGACAAAGGGCAGCCTTGGCGGAGTCCAACCCTCACTGGGAACGAATTCGACTTACTGCCGGCAATGCGGACCAGAGTCTGACACCGGTCGTACAGGGACCGAACAGCCCTTACCAAGGGGCTCGGTACCCCGTACTCCCGGAGCACCCTCCACAGGATTCCCCTAGGCACACGGTCGAACGCCTTCTCCAAATCCACAAAACACATGTAGACTGGTTGGGCGAACTCCCATGCACCCTCGAGGACCCTGCTGAGGGTGTAGAGCTGGTCCACTGTTCCACGGCCGGGACGAAAACCACACTGCTCCTCCTGAATCCGAGATTCGACTTCCCGACGGACCCTCCTCTCCAGCACCCCTGAATAGACTTTACCGGGGAGGCTGAGGAGTGTGATTCCTCTATAATTGGAACACACCCTCCGGTCCCCCTTTTTAAAAAGGGGGACCACCACCCCGGTCTGCCAATCCAGAGGCACTGTCCCCGATGTCCACGCGATGTTGTAGAGGCGTGTCAGCCATGACAGCCCTACAACATCCAGAGCCTTTAGGAACTCCGGGCGGATCTCATCCACCCCCGGGGCCTTGCCACCGAGGAGCTTACCAACCGCCTCAGTGACTTCAACCCCAGAGATCGAAGAGCCCACCTCAGAGTCCCCAGACTCTGCTTCCTCAAAGGAAGGCGTGTCGGTGGAATTGAGGAGGGCTTCGAAGTATTCTCTCCACCGACTCACGACGTCCCGAGTCGAGGTCAGCAGTACACCATCTTCACTATACACAGTGTTAATAGTGCACTGCTTTCCTCTCCTCAGACGCCGGATGGTGGACCAGAATTTCCTCGAAGCCATCCGGAAGTCGTTTTCCATGGCCTCACCGAACTCCTCCCATGTCCGAGTTTTTGCCTCGGCGACTGCCGAGGCCGCAGCCCGCTTGGCCAGCCGGTACCTGTCAGCTGCCTCCGGAGTCCCACAGGCCAAAAAGGCCCGATAGGCCTCCTTCTTCAGCTTGATGGCATCCCTTACCGCTGGTGTCCACCAGCGGGTTCGGGGATTGCCGCCACGACAGGCACCAACCACCTTACGGCCACAGCTCTGATCGGCCGCCTCAACAATGGAGGTGCGGAACATGGCCCACTCGGACTCAATGTCCCCCACCTCCCCCGGGACAAGGGAGAAGTTCTGCCGGAGGTGGGTTTTGAAACTCTTTCTGACAGGGGATTCTGCCAGACGTTCCCAGCAGACCCTCACAATACGTTTGGGCCTGCCAGGTCTGGCCAGCATCTTCCCCCGCCATCGGAGCCAACACACCACCAGGTGGTGATCGGTTGACAGCTCCGCCCCTCTCTTCACCCGAGTGTCCAAAACATGCGGCCGCAAGTCCGATGACACGATTACGAAGTCGATCATCGAACTGCGGCCTAGGGTGTCCTGGTGCCAAGTGCACATATGGACACCCCTATGTTTGAACATGGTGTTCGTTATAGACAAACCGTGACGAGCACAGAAGTCCAATAACAGAACACCACTCGGGTAAATCGTAATTATAAATCTGGAATGTCAAATCTAAATAATATATTCATATCTAAATCTAAATCCTAAATGTTGAAACAGGTGAAACTAAATATTTACCTAATATGCAAATTCAAATGACCGTAGACCGGAAGTAACAGACTGTGGTCAGAGAAAAAAAACCTACTCAATAGCATTGTGACAATAACAATATCTAGGTACAAATTTGAAATATATTTTGTGTTTTTCGTGTTACTTTTAAATAAGTAGGCCTACGTATACGTGAGGCCAATATTGACTAATCCAAATAGAGATTTGTGTACGTCGCCCTCTAGTGGTGGCCAGAGGTGGGTAGTAACGGTTGACATTTACTCTGTTTCATTTACCAGAGCAGAGGTGGGCAAACCGGTCCTCGAGGGCCGCAGTGGGTCCTGGTCTTTGTTCAAACTTATTCAGAACAGACAGTTTAGCCAATGAGGTATCAGTGGAAACAAGAAGCACCTGACTGAAATCTACTGATTGCACTTGTAAGAAACCGGATTGGTGAAAGGCTGTCCTCATGATGGGTATGAACAAAAACCCGCACCCACTGCGGCCCATTGTGGAATAGTTTGCCCACCCCTGTACTAGAGTCATTTTTTTGAGAAAAATGTACTTCTTACAATAGTTTTACCATGCAATACTTTTTACTTGAGTGGCTTTATGTAGAAGAACCACTACTCCTACTCAGCTACAATAGAGTCGTTACATTTTTCCTCTTCAGTCTTCATATGAACTTTATTTTTTGCCAGAGATGCTGACAGCAGCGGTCTCAGCTTCCCCATATTTTTTTTTCCACTAGAGGGCACTCGTGCTCTTTTTACTCACAATATTACTTACTACTTGAGTATTCTTTTCAACGAATACTTTTTTACTTGTATTTGAGTACATTTTTGGATGACTACTTTTAGTTTTACACAGTGCTTAATTTGTAAATCATAAGGTGCCGGAACGCAATGTACATTTGACAGCGCAGGGATGACGAGACAGGCACAGGTCCTGGAACATACGCAGAAAATGGTGCTGAAAACAACAAGCAAATGCCCACTTTCCATGCTGTTGGACATTCAAGCCTCAATTTCAGATAATATTCATGGTATAAATGCTATGAAAACAAATTCCAATTAATTACGCTCTACTCTGCACAGCACGGGCGATTGCCTACATAACCACAGATGGGATTTACAGTTCACAGTCAGCAGTTAATTTCTCAACAGGTCTAACTTGTAAAACATAAAACAAAGTCAGAGATTATGTGACGGGCACACGCAGGTCCACGTGTGCGAGGCGGTGCGTGGAAAACCTTCTGTCCGATGCCTTCAAGTAGGGACGCTGACCCTGGCTTGACCTTATTGGCGTAGTGGTTAGCGTCCCTGCACTGTTGATGTGGAGCGCGTCATGCAGCGCGGCGTGGGTTCGTATCCCAGCCTGGTCAGAGAGGTGGAAGCAGATAGCATCGCAGCGGGTTTCAAACCAGTTACATTTACAATAAATAGCACAAGCCCTTTCTTTTGCTAGTTTCATCACCCCCGTCTTCTCTGGCCCAAGGTTCCCACCGCCTTACAAATTGTGCAGCCCAAAACCCAAATTTCCCAAAAGGGTACTGGCCTGTTGCTCCGGCTGTTGGTGTGTCACCTGGCTTACAGCCGGCGCCGTAGCTGTACCCCACTCTGGGTGGCGCTGAACCTGACCAGCTGCTGCTACGGTAGCAGCCTCCTGCCCCGGCTTGGCTGGCTTTCCGTAAAGATGGCTAGCTGCCGCAGCGCTAGCCTCCTGCTGCACCCGGTCCAGCCCGTTAACATGATCGCTGCAGCTGCCCTCATCGCTGGTTGTTGCTTTTCTGCTTTATCTGCTTTTCTTTTCTGCTTTTTTTAATGTCAGGGGCGTAATTTGTTAGTCCAGCTTTTCCGTGCATCAACAAATCTGACTCTTTCAAATGACGTCAATTTTTTATAAACAACATGCAATTCTTGGGATTTGTTCTGTAAATAAATTTATGCATATTATTATTTTATACATTTTTTTAAAAACGTTTTTATATTATTATTATTTTCATTAAACGAGAGGTGCCGGATCTGCCCAAATGAGTCCCGGAACACCGGGGGGGCCAAATCAAGAGGTGCCAGATCTTGTTCCGGCAGGATCCGGCAAAAACCCTGGTCATGTTATTTAGAACTAACGCTACTTTTACTCAAAGGGGAAGTTCAGGATGTTTTTACATCAGGCTTAATCTTGGAGTTATCGAGGGTTTAATTAGTTGGTGGATTTAATTAGTTTGTTAGTTATTTGTTAGTTTCAGGGCTCCGGAGTGGCTAAGCTAGCACGGGGCAATTGGGCCATCTTTGCATGCCGATAAAAAAACAACATGAAAATCATCAATGACCTCTGCAATCAATAGTGTTGGCTATGTTCTCAGGATAAAGAGTTTTAAACTTACCATTGCATGTGAATAATTGCACTATGAACAGCAACATTTGTAATCCGGAAGCTATGCAGAGCAGCAGGGCGGAGTGATATCACATCAGGTTTTTTTCACCGCTAATTTTTGATGTGGTAGCCAGCAGCAAGTGACCAGTTTTATTGTTCCTCGCTCATCACAGGGAATTTGTAGAAACTTTGCCCATTTCTTCTGTCTGTTTCCACAGCCTCTAAATGCACATTTCACCATGTTGCCGGTCATCAGTTAATTCAGCAGAGTGATGCTGCATTCGAGGAAGGTGGGAAGTCAGAGCTTCCAACCTCCAATCTGGAAAAACATCATTGGAATGCCTCCACTATTTGATCGCTCAAGAGAAGGCAGGTTTGCTGGAGGTCAAAATGTCTTTTGCTGGCTAAAATAAAAAACAACATGTCACGATCAGCCATCTTTGCTGTTTTCATTCACTCGGAACACTTTGAGGTCGCAATTGGTACCCTCTGAGCGGGATAAGTCCGACTTCCCACCTTCCTCGAATGCAGCGTGAGCACGAGTGGCCGAAGCGCTCCTCTCTATTGTGGTCATGTTACGCATCTAAAAAAAACAGGCCTGCAGAATGAAATGAATTATGGCAGTTTGGTTTAACATTGTTTTGGCTGCATGGGTGTTTTGCAATTTATTTGACTATATTGGATCTGTTCATAGATCTGTATCGTTTTAAAAAAAAAAAAAAAATTTATTGGCATGCTGTGAAGGTGCCATTGACTAGCGCTAGCTTAGCCACCCTGGAACCCTGAAATGAATAAATAACTAACAAACGGCACAGAATTTGTTGAAATCAACCCCACCAACTCGAAGATTAAGCCTAATGTCAAAAATTGTGAACTTCCGCATTATGTAAAATTTTTGTTTACCCACCTCTGGTGGTGGCCGCCGTTGCTGGGGCAGCAGCAATCCCAGTGTCAGTCAATGTAAACGGTAACGTTAGCTGCCGATGGCGCTGTCACTGTCACAGAGCCCGTAGAAAAGACAAATAATACATTTTAAATCAAGTGTCTCCAAATGTGTATTTGTACTTTAATATTGTTATTATTACAATGATCCATGATTGCCGCTTTTGAGTAGATTTTTTTCCCCCATTAACAACAATCTGAGCTCAACCATCTTTTATTTTATTTCTTCCAATCACCACTGATTTGAATTTGCATATTAGCAAAATATAAATTTTACTCATTTCAACATTTAGGGTTCAGATTTAACATTTATGATTTTGATTTAAGATTTCATGTAAATACTGTACTTACGATTTAGATGTACGATTTATATTTAAAATTTAGATTTAGGACATATATATATATATATATAAATATATGGCAGAACACAGTCAGGTGACTTGATGTTTCTCTCTGAGACCCCCAATTTGGCCAAATTTTAAAAATGTCCAATATGCATGAGTGATACATCATTGGAAAGCTTAAAATCTTAATTTTCTAGGGGAAGAAAAATTTTGAACAGGACATTTTTCGCCCCCAATTTTTTTTTTTTAACAGCAAAACCCTATCTGGAGGTGAGAGCACGCGAGAGCAGAATTAAAGACGCCAAGATTTTAACGAGATATTATCACGTACTTACCTCTTTTCGATCCAAAAACTCCATGTAGCATGTATCAGCGGGTGTCAAGACACAGCTGCGAATGGCCAGAGCCACATTTTTGGGGGATTTCATGGGTGAAACATGGTAATATAACAAGGGTCGAGATGCAGAAATCGCAGACATCAAGGAGTGGTTGAGATTTTCTTTTTTTTATATATTTACCCTTTTAAACTTTTTTTTCCCCAATTTTGCTTTGTTTGGATCAATTATCATCTATCATATCGGGGAAAATGCAACAGTAACAAAAAAAATACAATTAAGCAATAGTTATGAGGTAGATATCCGTGACTTTTTTACAGATGCCATTTTTTCAATTTGACGTAATTTGTTTAAAAGTTTAAAATATGCGAGTGAATAATTTTTTAAAGTTGTTTTTTTTTAACGAAATATTGGACAATGATTCTAAGCTAAAAATGACAGACATTTTGAATAATTAATATAATTACTTACCTTCTTTTTAAGGCTGGGTTGAAACAAGCGATTGCGCGACGTCTCTAAACGGGGGTTTCCAGGGTAAAAGGGACAAATCAAAAATGGTTCGGAGGCTTCATGCGCCATGAATCTGCTTAGCAGCATATTGTTCTGTCAAACACAACAGTTGTTTTGGCTTAAAATACAGCAGTTTCTTTTATAGAGGGTTGCAAGAGCAGAAACTGCTTTTGCAGTCTTGTCTGTGTTTTCTGCCATATATACTTCATATTTAGATTTAACATTTGGATTCAAAATTTAGATTCAAATTAAATATTTAGTTCTGGATTTCAACATTTAAAGCCACACTAGGTAACTTTTTCACCTTTAAAAATATTTTCACAACATTTGTAAAGACACAACGACAGACTAGTTGAATGACACCTCTTTTATAGTATCTTGAGGGGCTCTGTATCGCTTTCACAGCACTTATTATCTTTGAGGAGGGTGGCAGGAACCCTGCCACACAAAAAAAAACTACAAATGTGCAGACTGCTTTACAGCCTACGTCACTTCCCCCTTTCCCCATTCATTATAAAGATGGAAGTCGATGCGAACGCTTTCACGCAAATTCCGCAAAGATGGCAGAGCAACAAAAGAGACAAAAAGTTTTGTCTGAGGAGGAAAAAAAGGGAGGCTAGGATAAAATGATACTCGAGAATAAAAATTGGCCCGGCTTTCACTCACTGGCTTGACACCTCCCGCTCAACTGAACTCGTCAGCGCTGACGAGTCGGGTGGGAAGGTTAGCCACACTATGCCACAGCATTGCTAACCGTCATATGCTTTAGCCACAACTGGATTCATTGCTATTCATCCTTCACACAGCCACTAGAAACAGAAATGTCATTTAATCCATCTGCAGGCGACCGGGAGATCATGATTTCATGATGGGAAATGCAGTCTTCCTGAAGGCAAAACATTACCGCTTTTGTCCACCGGCATCGCTAAAATCGACCAAAACTGAAAAGTTACCTAGTATTGCTTTAAGTGGCTAAATATTGTTGTAAATGTGCAAAAAAGAGTGACTCTAGAATGTTCACACCACTTTACTAACACTGTGTAGCGCTAAATGTGACAAAATGTTGTCGTAATCTTCGGCATGTGCCGCTTTACAAACGGCGTCCCATATATGTCTGAGTCTCAGTCCGCCATTTCTACCCAAAATTTGATTTTCAAGTGGTACACTGACGACAGTACTGCATCCGAGAAAAGCTTTGATATTTTCACCTCAAAACAGCATCATAAATGTTCAATCCATTTCATACAAAAATATATAAATTGGTTTAAAGCTATATCATTGAACAAATTGATTTTTTTTAATATATAAAGTAAGAAACCATCCTAAGTACAGTCCAAACTTGCAGCTTTCATTACCGTGACACTGTGTTCATGGTCTCAAAGTTATTCTGACCCATCAAGGCAAGACAAATGATGGCTACAAGGTAAGATTGTTAGGCCTTTTTTGATATTGTTAATGTTTGTTATGTTTACATATGCCCACCATCGGTGATCATGACCATAACATTAGTCGATGACATTTTTTGACTGTAAATAAAATATAGGGAGCTCAAACTGTTGATGAGTCATCATAGTATTCTGCTATTTTAAGCTAGCTTTGGTACATGTCCTTCGTTCCTTCGTCCACGGGAATCACCCGATTGCTTTTACAAGCATTTAGTCCGAGGGCGGCCAAGAAAGTCGTACGATCTCATGGGCCAAGTTGGATGACGTGCATCATGTGGGGCCAGATTTGACTTGGCGAGGTCAAAAAGACAATATCGAATCGACTCTAACAAAATGAGCAATAAAAAAAGCAGTCAAAGTCAACATCCAGGTAGTCACCAGGTTACGACGTACTAGACTTACGCAATTTCGACTTCAGGACGCTGGAGTCTTGTCCGCTATTTTGTCTCCAGTTGTTTTTTTGTTTTTGTTTTTATGAATCGCATCAACAGTACCTTATCGTACCTCACAGTATGTTTTTTTTTTTTTTTTTACTTGACTTTATTAATATGACGTGTTCTGTCCTCACTAAATGTGAAGTTGTTCAGTTTGACAGACAGCAAACAAGGCAATGGTGCTTTTTACATCTTCACTTTTGACAATTTGTAAAGTTATAATACATATATGTACAAAACGACACACATTTTAACAATAAAACACTTAACACAAACCAATTGGCAGCAGGGTCGAGAACAAAAAGTGGTATTTGGTGTATGGCAAAATTGCTTTTGGCATGTGGCAAGATAGATTTTGGTATACGTATGGCATTTTTATTTGGTGCCTGGCAAAAATGGATTTTGGTATACATTAGAGCTTTTATTTTTGTATATGGCATTTTTGGCAAGCCATTGACGGCTTTGCACGACCAAATTTTCCATTCATTTTGAACGGCAGAAAAACACGTGGCTGTGATTTTTGACCATACACTTACCATTACATCGCATTGACATTCAGCTGGCACCCAATTAAGGCTATGACATTGACGGCTATGCATGTCCACATTTTCCATTCATTTTATACATACAAAAATGGCATATACCAAAAGCCAATTTGCCACATACCCAAAAAAATACCACATACAAAAAAATGCCATATTGCCGCGTACCAAAAAAATTGCCATATACCAAAAGCCAATTTGCCACATACACCCCAACAAAAAATGCCACACACACACACACACAAAAAAAGTCTTATACCAAAAAGCCATTTTGGCACATAGCAAAAAATTCCACATACCAAAATCAATTTTGCAACGTACCCCAAAAAATGTCACATACTAAAATTCATTTTGCCACATACCAAAAAAATGCGATATACCAAAAAGCCATTTTGGCACATACCAAAAAATGCCACATACCAAAATTCATTTTGCCACCTACGAAAAAAAGCCATTTCCCAAAAGCCAATTTGCCAGATACAAAAAAAGTCATATACCAAAAATCCATTTTGCCACATACCAAAAAAATGCCCCATACCAAAAAAAAAAAAAATGCCACATACAAAATCCATTTTGCCACATACCAAAAAAATGCCATATACCAAAAGCCATTTTGCCATGTACAAAAAAAATTGCCATATACCAAAAGCCAATTTGCCACATACACCCCAACAAAAAATGCCACACACACACACACAAAAAAAAAGTCATATACCAAAAAGCCATTTTGGCACATAGCAAAAAATTCCACATACCAAAATCAATTTTGCAACGTACCCCAAAAAATGTCACATACTAAAATTCATTTTGCCACATACCAAAAAAATGCGATATACCAAAAAGCCATTTTGGCACATACCAAAAAATGCCACATACCAAAATTCATTTTGCCACCTACGAAAAAAAGCCATTTCCCAAAAGCCAATTTGCCAGATACAAAAAAAGTCATATACCAAAAATCCATTTTGCCACATACCAAAAAAATGCCACATACCAAAATCCATTTTGCCACATACCAAAAAAATGCCATATACCAAAAGCCATTTTGCCATATACAAAAAAATTGCCATATACCAAAAGCCAATTTGCCACATACACCCCAAAAATGCCACACACACACACACGCACACACACACACACACACACACACAAAAGTCATATACCAAAAAGCCATTTTGGCACATAGCAAAAAATTCCACATACCAAAATCAATGTTGCGACGTACCCCAAAAAATGTCACATACTAAAATTCATTTTGCCACATACCAAAAAAATGCGATATACCAAAAAGCCATTTTGGCACATACCAAAAAATGCCACATACCAAAATTCATTTTGCCACGTACGAAAAAAAGCCATTTCCCAAAAGCCAATTTGCCAGATACAAAAAAAGTCATATACCAAAAATCCATTTTGCCACATACCAAAAAAATGCCATATACCAAAAGCCATTTTGCCATATACATAAAAAATGCTACGTACCAAAATCCATTTTGCCACGTACCAAAAAAAAAAAAAAAAAAAGCCATATACCAAAAGCCAAATTGCCACATACCCCACAAAAAATGCCACACACAAAAAAAAAAAGTCATATACCAAAAAGCCATTTTGCACATAGCAGAAAATGCCACATACCAAAATCCATTTTGCCACATACCCCAAAAAAATGTCACATACCAAAATTCATTATGCCACATACCAAAAAAATGTCCAATACCAAAAAGCCATTTTGGCACATAGCAAAAAAAAAAAAAAAAAAAAGCCACATACCAAAAAGCCATTTTGGCACATACGTAGCAAAAAAATGCCACATACCAAAAGCCATTTTGCCAAATACACCAAAAAATGCCACATACCAAAAAAATGTCCAATACCAAAAAGGCATTTTGGCACATAGCAAAAAAAACGCCATGTACCCAAATCAATTTTGGCACATAAGCAAAAAAAATGCCACATACCAAAATCCATTTTGCCACATAGCAAAAAAAATGCCACATACCAAAATCCATTTTGCCACATACCACAAAAAATGTCACATACCAAAATTCATTTTGCCACATACAAAAAAATGCCATATAACAAAAGCCAATTTGCCACATACCAAAAAAAAAAAAAAAAAAAAGCGATACACCAAAAAGCCATTTTGGCACATACCAAAAAATGCCACATACCAAAATTCATTTTGCCACGTACGAAAAAAAAGCCATTTCCCAAAAGCAAATTTGCTACATACAAAGAGTCATATACCAAAAAGCCATTTTGGCACATCGCAAAAAAATGCCACATACAAAAAAAAAAAAAGCCACAGACCAAAATCCATTTTGCCATAAACAAAAAAATGCCATATACAAAAGGCCATTTTGCCATATACCCAAAAAAGTGCCATATACCAAAATCCATTGTGCCACATACAAAAAAATGTCATACACCAAAAAGCCATTTTGGCACATTGCAAAAAAATGCCACATACCAAAAAAATGGCACATACCAAAATCCATTTTGCCACATACAAAAAAAATGGCACATACAAAAAGCCATTTTGGCACATACCAAATACCACTTTTGGTTCTCGCTGTCTCTCCCAATTGGCGTTCTAACGTCCATCTAGTGTGATCAATATGTAAATTAAGTAGATTAAATTAGCCTAATTTGCTTAACCAAAGTCCACAAGCTTAAATGCTAAAAACTGCTAACGTATTTACAATTCTCATCGCAAATCACACACACGTAACTCCACAAACCGTAGCTGTAAACTTAATTACAAATGCATACACAAACATATATTAGCTGAAACAACTTACAACCTTATGTGGGCCAAACCAGAGCGCAGATATCCTTTATCCAAGTCAGACATCTGAGTCTGCTTCTCAGTCATACAAGGCAACAGTTCAGCCAAAACCAACGCTGCCACCAGAGGGCAGTGTATACGCCATCATTACACAAAATACAATACTTTTGGACTTTTTGGATAGTTATTATGGGCTACTTAAAGGGTAATTCCGATTTACGCGGAAATTCGGGTAACGTCGCCAGCGTAGGAACGTAGCTTGTTCGTAACCTGGGGACTACCTGTAGGAAAGAATGCCGCGAGAGTCCGACTTTTGGACACGAGGGCTCATTTGTCTCGTCGGACGCCGTCGCTCTCCAGCCATTTTAGCCGACGCTCGCGGAAGGGGGAGCCTTTCCCATTCGGAACGGGCTTCGGAGCGCTCGTGACGCTTTCCTCCGGCTGCTGCGTCGACACGTTCCAGTTCACGCCGCTGTATTCCGGACGCGGCAGAAAATGAAGAGTCCGCTGATGAAATAAGGGACCGTTGGCCTTTTTTCGGCAGAGGTTCGCCGACAGAGTCGACTACAAAAATTTGATCGGCTTCGGCGGTCTTCGACGTCCGGCCGATGTCTTCAGTGGCTTTCCGGCGTCGGGTTATCGCCCTCCGGGATTTCGACGGCGGCGTCCGCCGGTGAAGAACGTTTGGATTTGCGCTGCCGAGGTTCGACCACCCGATCGCCGGTGTCGACGGGAATCATGGTTCTCCCCAGGGCCTGCGGGCAGAAAGCCGGCGGGACGGGACGCGGGTAAGAAAAAGCGGCGGGGCGGTGCGGGGCATCCTACCTGGTTCTCGGCCAGAGCCTCTTTGGCCATGTAGTGCTCCCTCTTCATCTTGAGCTCCACCTCTTCGGGGATGTCGGGAACCATCATGTCTATCAGCCGGCCGATGAAGAAGACCACGTGCTGGCGAGCGAAGAATGAGAAACGCCCAATTTGGCTCCGTTCGAGGCGAGGCCCCACGCACGACGGCGATATCGTGACACGGTTAATAATACTTGTGAAAGCCAATGGACAGGGCTTCCGCAAAAAACAGGGGTGCCCAAACTACCACCCGATTTTGATTGGTCTGCAGCACCAAGTAAAAGTAGTACAGAAGTACATTTTTGTGTATCTCTACTTTACTTGAGTATAAATATAAAGTGGAACTTTTTACATTTACTTCACCACATTTGAAATCAGGTATCTTTACTTTTTACATCATACTTTTCAAATTGTCTCCTGCGTTACATTTGACTTTTGTTTTCAATTTTTTCTCATTGTGAATTGATAGTTGCGTTTTCATCGATAAGCCCCGTAAAACTATACTGTGTACTAAAAACGAGTACAAGCAAGATTAGGCAGGCGAACAAGATATTGACCGATAAAAAACACCACACTCTTGTACAGTAGGTGGCGGTATGCACCTGATAGTTGCTTGAAATCCGACATTAAGCTAAATTTTTTTGTTTTGAGCTTGATAAGCTCCTCCCAACATCATTCACCCCATGGAACGAATGTGGGGCATGTCATTTCTGGAGAGGAACTCTTTGACGCACGGTTTTTCGGTACAGAGAGACCAGGGACACGAGCGGCCGACACAGACTCATGAACATATATATAAAATCACGTTTTTCATCAGGACTTGACAAGAACATTTTAAAGCAAGTACTTTTGTACTTTACTTGACAATTTTTTTTCTTTGATATTTGTATTTTTACTTACAGTGCTGGCCAAAAGTATTGGCACCCCTGCAATTCTGTCAGATAATGCTCCATTTCTCCCATAAAATGATAGCAGTTACAAATTCTTTGGTAGTAATATCTTCATTTAATTTGCTTGCAATGACAAAAAAAAAAAAAAAAAATCATTGTAATTTTACACAAAACTCCAAAAATGGGCTCGACAAAAGTATTGGCACCCTTTGAAAAATCACGTGATGCTTCTCTAATTTGTGTAATTAACAGTTCCTGTTACTTACCTGTGGCACATAACAGGTGGTAGCAATAACGAAATCATACTTGCAGCCAGTTAAAATGGATTAAAGTTGACTCAACCTGTGTCCTTGTGTGTACCACATTGAGCATGGAGAAAAGAAAGAAGACCAAAGAACTGCCTGAAGGCTTGAGAAGCGATATTGTGAGGAAGCATGGGCAATCTCAAGGCTACAAGTCCATCTCCACAGACCTGAATGTTCCTGTGTCTACCCTGCGCAGTGTCTTCAATAAGTGTTTTACCCACGGCACTGTGGCTCACCTCCCTAGATATGGACGGAAAAGAAAAATTGACAAAAGATTTCCACAAAAGATTGCGCGGAGGGTGGATAAAGAACCTCGATGAACATCAAAATTCAAGCTGTCCCGCAGTCCGAGGGTACGACAGTGTCAACCCTTACTAACCGTCGGCGTCTCGTCTGAATGAAAAGCGACTCTATGGTAGGATACCCAGGAAGACACCACTTCTGACCCAGAAACATCAAAAAGTCAGGCTGGAGTTTGCCTAAACGTACCTGAGAACGCTTGGAAGAAAAGGGCATCAACATAGAGTTTACAGGGGGGAAAAAACGAGGCCTTCAAAGTGGTCCCCACGGTCAAACATGGCGGAGGTTCCCTGATGTTTTGGGGTTGCTTTGCTGCCTCTGGCACTGGGCTGCTTGACCATGTGCATGGCATTATGAAGTTTGAAGACTATCAACAAATTTTGCAGCATAATGTGAAAAAGCTGGGTCTCCCTCAGAGGTCATGGGTCTTCCAGCAAGACAATGACACAAAACACACTAGAAAATGGTTTGAGAGAAAGCGCTGGAGACTTCTAAAGTGGCCAGACCTGAATCCCATAGAAGACCTGTGGAGAGATCTGAAAATGGCACCCTTCAAATCTCAAAGACCTGGAGCAGTTGGCCAAAGAACAATGGTCTAAAATTCCAGCAGATCTCATCAATGGATACCAGCAGCGGTTGTTGGCAGTTATTTTGTCTATAGGTTGCGTTACTAAGTATTAGGCTGAGGGTGCCAATACTTTTGTCCGGCCCATTTATGGAGTTTGGTGTAAAATGATGATGATTGATTTTTTTTTTTCATTCTCTTTTGTATTTTGTCATTGCAACCAAAATAAATGAACATATTAACCAAAGCATTTGTAATTGCAACCATTTTCTGGAAGAAATATCAGACAGAATTTTAGGGATGCCAATACTTTTGGCCAGCACTGTAAGTAATTTTTTTGCACCCGTATCTGTACTTTTACTGAAGTAGAAAAAAAGGGGGAGTACTTGATCCACCAATGCCTGCAGCAAATGACGCTACACATCAGCCTGCGTTCTTTTGCACTTCTCATATCTAACACTAGATGGAGCTTAAACAGTGCCACGCCACGAGTTCAAAATGTTGAAAAAACTATAGGAAACTAGAATTTCCCTTTTTTGTTTTACATAAATAAACTTATATTAGGACAAATGTCTTAAATAGCACTAAATTGGTTGTGATTTTCTTCACTTGTTTTTGTCATTGTTTCTTCAAACCTTGTTTCAGTAGTTAAAATGTATATGGCGGAAAACACAGACAAGGCTGAAAACGCAGTTTCTGCTCTTGCACCCCTCTTGAAAAGAAACTGCTGTATTTTAAGCCAAAACAACTGTTGTGTTTGATAGGACAATATTCTGCCATAGCAGATTCATGACCCATTAAGCCCCAGAACTATTTTCAATTTGTCCCTTTTACCTGGGAAACCCCCGTTTACAGACGTCGTGCACCCGCTTTTGTTTCAACCCAGCCATAACAAGAAGGTAAGTCATTACATTTATATTTTAAAATATCTGTCATTTTTGGCTTAGAATCATTAATGGATGTCCAATATTTCGTTAAAAAAAAAAAAAAAACGACTTTAAAAAAGTATTCACTCGCATATTTTAAACTTTTAAACAAATGAAGTCACAATGAAAAAAATGGCGTCTGTAAAAAAGTCACGGATATCTACCTCATAACCATGCTTAATTGTATTTTTTTTTTTTTTGTTAGTGTCACATTTTCCCCGATGTGTTAGATGATAATCGATCCAAACAAAGAAAAATTGGGAAAAAAAACATGTAAAAGGGTAAATAAATAAAAAAGAACATCTCGACCCCTCCTTGATGTATGCAATTTCTGCATCGCGACCCTTGTTATATTACCATGTTTCACCCATAAAATCCCCCAAAAATCCGGCTGTAACCATTCACAGCTATGTCTTGACACTCGGTGATACATGCTACATGGAGTTTTTGGATCGAAAAGAGGTAAGTACGCGATAATATCTTGCTAAAATCGTGGCGTCTTTAATTATGCTCTCACCTCCAGTTAAGGTTTTGCTGTTAAAATTGTATTTTTTTTTTTTAAATGCCCTCCAGTTCAAAATTTTTCGTCCCCCAGAAAATTGAGATTTTAAGCTTTCCAATGATGTATTGCACATGCATATAGGACAATTTTAAAATTTGGCCAAATTGGGGGTCTCAGAGCGGAACTTAAGTCACCTGAGTCTTTTCCGCCATATATATGTGTTGCAATTACCATTTGAAAAAAACATTTTTTCAAGTTTAGTTCATATTTAAGATAGGGCTGTCAAACGATTAAAAATTTTAACCGAGTTAATTACAGCTTAAAAATGAATTAATCGTAATTAATCGCAATTCAAACCATCTATAAAATATGCCATATTTTTCTGTAAATTATTGTAGGAATGGAAGGATAAGACACAAGACGGATATATACATTCAACATACTGTACATAAGTACAGTATTTGTTTATTATAACAATAAATAAACAAGATGTCATTAACATTATTAACATTCTGTTAAAGCGATCCATGGATAGAAAGACTTGTAGTTCTTATAAAATAAATGTTAGTACAAGTTATAGAAATTTTATATTAAAACCCCTCTTAATGTTTTCGTTTTAATAAAATTTGTAAAGTTTTCAATCAAAAAATAAACTAGAAGCTCGCCATTGTTGATGTCAATAATTACACAATGCTCATGGATGGTGCTGAAACCGATAAAATCAGTCACACCCAAGCGCCAGCAGAGGGCGAGAAAACACAAAAAAACACAAGTAACAAATGGACAGGACAGTGTCATTTTAATCTGTTTGAGCGGGGCATGTGCGTTAATTGCGTCAAATATTTTAACATGATTAGTTTAAAAAACGAATTACCGCCCGTTAATGGAATAATTTTGACAGCCCTATTTAATAGACATTTATTTTTAAACATTTAATTTTTTTCGCATATGCCATATATGATTTTCACAACAAGCTAAGTACTGTATTTGTTTATTATAACAATAAATCAACAAGATGGCATTAACATTATTAACATTCTCTTAAAGCGATCCATGGATAGAAAGACTTGTAGTTCTTAAAAGATAAATGTTACTACCAGTTATAGAAATGTTATAATAAAACCGTTTTATTAAAATTTGTAAAATTTTCAATCAAAAAATAAACTAGTAGATCGCCATTGTTGATGTCAATAATTACACCATGCTCACTCCCCAAACTCATAAAACCATTTGGACCCAAGCGCCAACAGAGGGCGCCAAACACCAAAAACACAAGTAACAAGCGGACATTACACTGCTGTCATTTTAATCTGTTTGAGCAGGGCATGTGCGTTAATTGCGTCAAATATTTTAACGTGATTAATTAAAAAAATTAATTACCGCTCGTTAATGCGATAATTTTGACAGCCCTAATTTAAAACTAAAAAGATAATGATTTTTTTTTTTTTTTTTTTTTTACCCAATTCCAATCCAGTGTTTTAAAAAACTGAAAATGGAAGGAATTTTTCCTCGTGGAAAAAAAGTTTGGACACCCCTAGCAAAGACTAAAAAAAAAAGGTGAGGGTTTGAGTAGCCCTTAAGCCGGTGATGGTGACTGACCTCAAAGATGATGACGAAGCTGAGTCGTACGGCGAGCAGGTGGAAATATTCGGGCAGATATTCTCCATTTTCATCTCTGAGTCCGCGATACCTAAAGACCGGTTCATCATTAAAAAAGGAGCGAACGAGCCGAGCTGGGACGAGCGCATGGCCTAAAAAGGAAGGTTGCGATATTCCCAATCTCCGCCACAATGCCGGAAATACAGCGGTATGAGAAAGTATCGGAACCTTTTGTAATTTCTCACATTTCTGCATAAAATCACCATCAAATTTGATCTGATCTTTGTCAAAATGACCGTAATTTTCGCACGATAAGGCGCACCTGACTATAAGCTGCCACCCACCAAATTTGACAGGAAAACGGTATTTGTTCATAAATAAGCCGCACTGGACTATAAGCCACAGCTGTCCTCACTGTATGATGGGATATTTACAACAAAAGATTTTAACCTGTAACACTTTATTTGACAGTGGCATCATGGGACCAAATGAAGCTTCTTGAAGCAATGAAGCTTGGCGGCCAAAGCTTTATGGTGGTTCATTTGGTCATCACTGCTCCCTCGGAGGAGACAGTCAACCTCTGCTGTCAACACTGTTGTCGTCCAACATGCCACCTAGCATGCATTGCATCGCTACAGATGTACAGTAAATAACAATCAATTCATGCTCTGTGCTAATTTCTTCACTTACTGGTCTAGTTGTTTCGTTGTTGTTCCGGCAAATGATCTCACTTTTGAATGAATTTAAGATATCAGAGCTGGAGTTCATGACATAATTTGCCGGATGACACTTAATGACATCTGTCATAAGCACTTATTAATGCCCATGATAGTGGCATGTCATAATTATGACTGTCTTATGGCGGAGGCCGTATGATGCCATTATCAATTAAGCGTTATCTATGAACCCAAATATATCAACAAATAAGCCGCACTGGATTATAAACTGCAGGATTCAAAATGAAGGAAAAAAGTAGTGGCTTATAGTCCGAAAATTATAATCATTTATGGGGTTTCATATCTTAATGGGGATAGCATGCAAACAATGACAAAAGGGGGGGTGAATCCCCTGTCTAAGGAGACTTAAAGAGCATATGACACGAGAAAAAAAGTCTTAAATGGCATTATTATGTGAATTAGAATCATATTTTGAGACGATTCGACTATATACAACAATTTAGCAAAGCGCAGATGACGAGAAATTAGTCTTTTAATCTGCCGGTTAGCCACGCCTACCATTATAGGGCTTTAGCGTCCCCAACAGGTGGATGACGTCAGCGGTAGACTGGGCTCATCGGTTTTACTATTCAGCCCATTGAGGGGGAATTATTCAGAACGAGGAAAACGCCACGAAGAGAGCCGCAAAATGTCATTGTTTCAGTCTCTCTATTCCAATATTTTTACAGGATATTCTTTTTATCCAAGTATTTTTCCCCAATAGCTATATAAATGGCTTGAGAAGGACCAGTCAGCCCGTCGAGGGGGAACTATTCACAACGAGGAAAACGCGACGAAGAGAGCGGCAAAATGTCATTGTTTCTGTCTCTTTACTTCAATATTTTTACAGGATATTCTTTTTATCCAAGTATTTTCCCCAATTGCTAAATAAATGGCATGGTCATGACAAATAACAGTCTTGTGCTGAATGGAATATGAAATGATAAAAATGCATTTATTCCGGACGACATGGCAAAATGACTCCATAATGGTCAAAACTGTCGACTTCACCTTTACTGTCGCACCTCCCGAACGATATTTTATGACACCTAAATCGGACATATGTCATTTCCCTTCCCCGGCTTCGGAGAATGTAAACAAACCAGAAAGCGTGACAGCTAGCCGACATGCTAACCCGAACCGAGTGATGTTTCAAAGTCTTTGAAGCGGAGAATCACACATAACTATCCTGGATTATTTGACATGACGACCCGGTTGTCGATTGTCTTTGCGGATCGGCAAATCGCCCGGCGGAGAGCAATTTACAGTTCGTTCCCCGGAGGAGGGTGGCTGGAGTTGTTGTGCAGCTAACGTGCTGCTGCTAATGAGCATTAGGAGAGCTTTTTACATGCCTATCAATGATCAAACGTAAGTAGTCCTTCATTTAAAGGAAGTTTGTAGTGTTTACTTTGTAATCGCTGTATTCGTATTTGACATAATACAAAACAAGATGTTTACTCACTTCCTCGTAAGTTCAATGGTCCCACAGTAAATATCCACGGTGAATGGGAACCTTTTGAAACTCCAAAAAGGCGCATACGCCTCTCCCTCATACAGAATGATTTTTCTGCAGCCGTTTGGCTGGCGTGATGCGAAAAATAAACGAATTAATCCGCAAAATCAGCTGAATCCTCCGTCCTCATACACAACAGTACACTGTAGCGTGAAGAGGACGTCTTCGACCGTACACGTCACAGCACCCTCCTCGTCAATGCAAGACCAAAGCCGGAAGTCACTCATTTTCATGGCGCGGGATTAAAAAAACTAAATAAAAATTGCGATCGCTTCCACACACATCCATGCGGCCCATATCATTCAGGGACATAAAATACCGCGTGTATTATGAAATAAACATGTTTTTTCGTGTCACAGGCACTTTAAAGAGCAATTGAAACCAAATTTTACCATACAATTTAAGTCAGGTGTGTGCCCAATCACTATTGAGTGGTTTAAAGCTGCCCTGCCCACTATAAAACACACACCTGGTAAGAATTGTCTCGGTGAGAAGCATTGTCTGATGTGTATCATGGCTCAGTCAAAAGAATTGTCTGAAGACCTTCGATCAAGGATTGTTTATTTGTATAAAGCTGGGAAAGGATACAAAACCATCTCTAAAAGTCTGGATGTTAATCATCTACAGTCAGAGAAGTTGTCTACAAATGGAGAGAGTTTGGCACACTTGCTTCTCTCCCAAGGAGTGGCCACCCACCAAGGATGACGCCGAGAGCTCAGCGCAGAATAGTCAGAGAGGTAAAAAAGAACCCTAGAGTGTCTGCGAAAGACTTACAAAAATCACTGGCACAGTCCAATATCTCTGTGCACATTAACTATCTGTAAAACTATGGCGTTCATGGGAGGACTCCACGGAGGAAGCCACTGCTGTCTAAAAAAAAAAAAAACACAGTTGCTCGTTTAATGTTCGCAAAAAGGCACTTGGACACTCAACAGAAGTTTTGGAAAAATATTTTGTGGACTGATAAAACCCACGTTGAATTGTTTGGGAGTAACACACAACGGCATGTGTGGAGGGAAAATGTAACAGCTCATCGACATCAACACCTCATCCCCACCGTGGTGGAGGGAGCATCATGATTTGGGGCTGCTTTGTTACCCCAGGGCCTGGACAACTTGCAATCATTAATGGAAGAAGGATTTCAAAAGTTTTGCAGGAAAACCTGAGCCGTCTGTCAGACAGTTGAAGCTTAAAAGAGGATGGATGCTGCAACAAGAAAATGATCCAAAACACAGGAGTAAATCAACTGCAGAATTGTTTTAGAAGAACAAAATACACGTTCAGGAGTGGCCAAGTCAAAGTCCAGACTTGAACCCCATTGAGATGCTGTGGCATGACCTAAAGACGGCGATTCATGCCAGACATCCCATGAATGTGACTGGAATACAGCAGCTTTGTAGAGAAGAATGGGCCAAGATTAGTCCTGATTGATGTGCCGGACTGATCTGCAGCTACAGGAAGCGTCTGGTTGAAGTTATTGCTGCCAAAGGGGGGGGGGGGGCACAAAATATTAAATGTGATGGTTCACTTACATATTTTCCCCTCTTCTTTCATTGTTTGCATACTATCCTCATTAAAATACGAAAACTTATAAATGTTTGGGTGGTTTTAGTTAAAGCAGACACTGTATTTTCATCTGCGTGATTTTGACAAAGATCAGATCACATTTGATGGGGATTTTATGCAGAAATATGAGAGATATTTTTCATACCACTGTAGAAAGATCAGTTGAAACTGAATTCAAGAGCGAACGGTAGGAAAATTGGGAAAGGAACGCTAACGTTCTAAGTCGAAATTATCGACACGGTTATTTCTCCTTCTACTACTATTATTTCGCGTCAATCTGCGCACGTCAAAACAATTGGTTCTGACCAAATGTCTGTGAAAACGGCACATCATTTGAATCAGAATGATTTTGTCCGACTTCAAGTAGTCACAGACGTACGGGCCGCAAAAGCAAAAGCGTACCTGCAGGTGGATCTTTGTTCCAGACTGTGGTTCCGCGGCGCGGTGGCCAGAGTGAAGTTGATGAAGCCGTTCAGGTCTTCGTCTCGGGTGTAGCGGTAGTACAGGCGAGGCAGGAAGGACGACGTGAAGGCGATGAGGAAGGCCTGCCGAGCAAAAGTACCCCGTGAAGCGGCGCCACGCTCAAAGGTTGGCCGGTTGGCCGGCCGGCCGGCCGGCCGGCCAGCGTCCTCGGCTCATACGTTCCCCAGGACGGCTGTGTAGGCGATGAACTGCAGGATGTCGAACCAAATGCCGATGTCCTGCGCCCGCTCCACCACCGGCCGCCGATACTCGGTGACAAACTTCTGCGCGTCCAAGCGAATTTCCACCCAGTTGTTAATGAGAGCGAAGAGCGGAGCCAGAGGACACGCCGCCACGAAGATGGTGATGAAACCAAACTGGATGACTGATAAGAAGAAGTCCTCTCAGCTCGGCTCGGGTCGGCTCAGCTCGGGGATGACGACGGACGGCGGGCTGACCCATCTCCAGGTATTCGCTGAAGAGCCCCTCGCAGACCAGGAGCTGGTAGTCCACCTCCCAGGGACAAAGGAGCTGCTGCCGGTCGCTATCCTGATCTTCGACTTCTTTGGGCTTTCCGCTCCGCTTCCTCTTCTGCCACCACGATCTCAACTTCCTGACAAACGGACCACAAACTCTCCAAATGAGGTCTAGGCCCGCCGTTCGGGGTATTTGCCATGTGGCAAAACTGATTTTGCCATGTGGCATTGTTTTTTGCCATATAGCAAAATGGATTTTGCCATGCTACATTATGGATTTTGTTATGTGGCAAAACTGATTTTGCCATGTGTCTTTTTTGGCCATGTGGCATTTTTTTTGCCATGTGGCGAAATTGATTTTGGTATTTGGCTTTTTTTTTTCAATGTGGCATTTTTTTGTTGTGTGGCAAAATGGATTTTGCCATGTAACTTTTTTTTTTTTTGACATGTGGTGAAACTGATTTTGCCAAGTGGCTTTTTTTTGCCATGTGGCATTTTTTTGCCATGTGGCAAAGTGGATTTTGCCATGTGGCATTTTTTGCTGTGTGGCAAAATGGATATTAACATGTAGCATTTTTTTGCTATGTGGCAAAATGGATTTTGCCATGTGGCATTTTTATTGCCATGTGGCAAAACTGATTTTGCCATGTGGTTTTTTTTTTTTTTTTTGCTGTGTGGCAAAATGGATTTTAACATGTGGCATTTTTTCGCCATGTGGCATTTTTTTGTTAGGTGGCAGAATTGATTTTGGTTTGTCGCATTTTCTTGGAGGGGGGTATGTGGCATTTTGGGGGGTATATGGCAGTTTTGAAGGCCGTGCGCGTCCATGCCATTTACATGCATGTCCAAATTTTTCAATCATTTTAAATGGCATAAAATGATGTATGGCTGTTATTTTTGACCATACACTTTACAATAGAACGCATTGACATTCAACTGGCAACCAAGTCAAGCTATGCCATTGCACGTCCAACTTTTCCATTCATATTAAATGGCAGAAAAACGTGTGGCAGTGATTTTTTTTTAACATACTGTACACTTAGCATTACAGCACATTGACATCCAACTGACACCCAAGTCAGGCTATGCCATTGACGGCTATGCATGTCCAAATTTTCCAAAATCCATTTTGCCACATACCCCAAAAAATGCCACACGTCAAAATCCATTTTGCCGCATAGCAAAATCCATTTTGTCACATGTAAAAAAAAAATGCCACATGACAAAGAAAAAATGCCACATGGCAAAATCCATTTGGCCACATGGCAAATACCACTTTTGGTTCTTGCTGTCTCTCCAAAATGAGCCAGAATAGCCAAAAGGACAGACGGGACAAGAGCCAATTCATCGGTAATGACAGTTGCAGTTTAATCCTTCGAGGGACAGCGCTCACGGCAGTGGACAACTTTAAAACCCGTCATAGCACAAGTGACTATTTTGGCTCATTAAAAAAAAAAAAAAAAAAAAAAAAAACTTTTTGGGACACTTAAGATCTATAACCATTTAAATGACACATGACTATCTTTGGTCATTCAAAAAACGCCCTTTGCCATTTTTACAATGCAAATAAAATATATACAGTGGTAACTCTACTTACGAGATAAATTTGTTCAGGTAGTTTCGTAACCTGAAAAGTCTGTACGTAAAGACGCGTTTTCCATGTAAACGCCATCATCCGTTTCAAGTTACTGATTTCAAAGTTGCTAGTATGGGAGCACTTCGGCTACTGAAAAGAAACAGACGTACCTGGCTTAGAGGAGGAAGGACAGCAGGCCCTCCAACATGATTTCACATTTACGTGACCGTCATCTGTCACTTTACACAAAATTCAAGGTAACTAAACGCTGTCATGAACGTTTCCCGACAGCTACGAGATTTCACTCCAGCGTGTTTAGTGTGTCTAGCGATGGTACAACAAATACTACAACGTAAGCTTGTGAACGAGGCTAGTTAGCATGCCAAGACGGCTAACTAGTTTCATTTCTACCATTAGCCTACTTTTGTAAAGTCTTCCACCATTGTAAACATCTGTTCAAAATAACATTTTCATAATACAGCCTGAGGTGTTTCTTCTCTCTGGCAACTTTCTGTGTTGAGAGAGGGTGCGTGTGTACAATGTGTAAATAAGGATACAAGTCATACACACGCGCTCTATCTCTTACTCTTGCTCTCCATTAATATTCAACTAATAAATATTAATAGTAGTAGTGGTATGTGTTTTACGCAAAAATCAATTTGATCATATAGTAACTGGGCGGCCGTGGCGCAGTTGCTAGTTGGCGTTGTCCTTGGACCGAAGGTTCAGCGGTTTGATTCCCAGCTATGACTGCCCACTGTCGAAGTGCCCTTGGACAAGGCACTGAACCCTAATTTGCCTCCAATGGGCTGACAGCGCCTTGCATGGCAGCAGCCCCATTGGTGTGTGAATGTGTGCGAGAATGGGTAAATGAGTGCTAATGTAAAGCGCTTTGGACATGGTAACCATGTAGATAAATTCACTATATAAGTACTGTCCATATATTGTTTTCTTTCTTTTTTTTCTTCTTTGGTTCTTGTTCTTACAGTATGTTGCGCAACTTGAGCTTTGGCTATGGGTTAAGTCTATAAGTTCCATTTATTTAAATTTGATTTAAAATATTTCAGTTCTTTATTTTTTGTTATTTTATACCGTGGTATTTATGCTTAAAGGGGTTTTTCAGAATTTTTGACATCAGGCTTAATCTTCGAGTTAGCTAGGGTTTAATGAGTCGGTGGAGTTGATTTCAACAAATTTCGTGTAGTTTGTTAGTTCCGTGTTTGTTTCCGGGCTCTGGAGCGGCTAAGCAACTTAGTGACTTAGCGTGCCGTTAAAAAACAACATATGCACACCTTAAAATCATCGATGACCCATGCAATCAATAGTGTTGGCTATGTTTTCAGGATAAAGTTATTCAAACTTACCATTGCATGTCAATAATTACAGTATGAACCGCAACATTTTATTTGACTATCTTATTTTTATCTGATTGGTATCTGATTTTATCTGTGCTTCTGCTTGTTTTGCTTTTACTCTTTTATTCTTAGTCTTTTTATTTATTTAATTTTTTTCTGGCGATGTGCACTTTTGAGATTTGTTTTCAAATGTAAGGTGCGTTATAAATAAAATGTATTATTATTATTATTATTATTATAACATTTGTAATCCAGCAGTTCTGCAGTGCAGCAGAGTGGAGAGATATCATATCGGTTTTAAAAAAAAAAAAAGTTTTTATTTCGTAACCAGCTGCAAGTAACCAGTTGATATTGTTCTGATTCCTAATAGGGAATTTGTGGAAACTTTGCTTTGCCCATTTCTTCTGTCTGTTTCCACAGCCTCTAAATGCACATTTTGCCATGCTGCCAGCAGTGAGTTAACTCAGCAGACTGATGCTGCATTGGCGGAAGGTGGAAAGTCAGAATTTCCAACCTCCGTTTTGGAAAAATATAATTGGAACACCTCCACTAGTTGGTGGCTTACGAGAAGGCAGGTTTGCTGGTGGTCAAAGTGTCTTTCGATGGCCAAAATTACAATAAAAAAAAAAACGTACTTACTTACTCACGATCAACCATTTTTGATGTTTACATTTGCTTGAAACGCTTTGAGGTCACAACTGATACCCTCCGATCGGGATAAGTCCGACTTCGAATGCAGCGTTAGCACGTGTAGCCGAAGCACTCATCTCTATTGTGGCTGCATTACGCATAGAAAAATATAGTCCCGCCGATATAAATGAATTACGGCAGTTTGGTGTGACATTGTTTTGGCCGCACGGTTGTTTTGGAACAATGACCTGCATTTTGAATTGATTTGACTATGTTAGATCTGTTCGTAGATCGGTATCTTTTTTTTTTTTATTGGCATACTAAGTTGGCCTCATTGACTAGCGCTAGCTTAGAGGACGCTCCGATATGCACATACACATACAGTAGAGGTTGTCTTAGCCAATTGGATTCCAGGAATGCTAGGCAATATCCAATGGCAGAGCAGCTATAAGTACTATATGTTACGTTCAGTAAATTCTGGGAGCTGCGAGTAACAGCCATACTGTATTTTTGCCTTTCGTATCCTGCGATTTCTTTCATAACAAGAGGCAATAATTGCACATTGAGGTGTGTCTTAACCTGAAAATTCTGTATGTAGAGATATTCGTAAGCAGAGGTACCAATGTATACAGTGTATCACAAAAGTGAGTACACCCCTCACAATTCTGCAGATATTTAAGCATATCTATTCATGGGATAACACTGACAAAATGACACTTTGACACAATGAAAAGTAGTCTGTGTGCAGCTTATGTAATAGAGTTCATTTATTTTCCCCTCAAAATATAGCCATTAATATCTAAACCCCTGGCAACAAAATTGAGTACACCCCTTTGAAAAGACGTACATCCCTAAATGTCCTAATTGAGTACTGCTTGTCATTTTCCCTCCAAAATGTCATGTGACACGTTACTGGAGTGCTGTCACTATTGCTGCAGAGATTGAAGAGGTGGGGGGTCAGCCTGTCAGTGCTCAGACCATACGCCGCACTCTACATCAAATTGGTGTGCAGGGCTGTCACCTCACGAGGAAACCTCTTCTGAAGACGGTAAACAAGAAAGCTCGCAAACAGTTTGCTAAAGAAATGTCAACAAAGCACATGGATTACTGGAACCATGTCCTATGGTCTGATGACGGGCGGGCACACCAATTTGACGTAGAGTGCAGCGTATGGTCTGAGCTCTAACAGGCAGACCACCCCCCCCACCACCACCTCTTCTGCAGCAATACTGACAGCACTCCTGTAACGAGTCACATGACATTTTGGAGGGAAAATGACAAGCAGTACTCAACTTGGACATTTAGGGATGTACATAGTTCCCATGCGGTGTACTCACTTTTGTTGCCAGGGGTTTAGATATTAATGGCTATATTTTGAGTAACTTTAAGGTGAAAATAAATGAACTGTATTATATAAGCTGCACACAGACTACTTTTCATTGTGTCAAAGTGTCATTTTGTCAGTGTTGTCCCATGAAAAGATATGCTTAAATATCTGCAGAGATGCGAGGGGTGTACTCACTTTTGTGATACACTGTTTATAATGTATATAAATAAATGAATACAATGTTAAGAAAAAAGCTAAACGAATGCATAAAAACACAGATTATGGCCTAAGGCAGCAGTGTCGAAGAGGGCCAAATAATGAAGTTTTCTATTGAGGAAGGGTTGAAGAGTGCGGTAGGAAAGCCACGCAAACTTACGGGCAAACAAACTCCTGGATGTTGTTGATGAGCTGCTTCCCCACCATGATGACCAGCAGCTCCTGCGCCAACTCAATAAGGCAGCCCCCCGCGCCGCACTGCGGTCACAAAGCGCCAGCTTAACTTTGGCTTCCACGACTACAAAACATCCGGCGACGGCGCTCACGTCTTCGTTGCGTACTCCGAACAGCGTGACGTACTTGCCCGGGTAGCCGACGAATCTGGAAAGGCCGAGGCGCGGTTCAAGTGGCTTTTCCGCACGTAGCGAATCTATTCACCTCCGGATTCGACGGACGAGGTCGCTACAAAACGGAGCGCTAAAAGCCCAAGATGGTTTGTCGCTCACCTGCCTTTGAAGAAGGCGATGTAGACCGGAGACGAGTAGAAGTTGACAAACTGGAAGACGAAGACCTTCAGGATGAACATGTCTTCGTATTTGGTCTGAGTGCGATGCATCTCTGAAAAACACACGTGTGAGCATCAAATCACAACACCCCCAACGTTCCGCTCAAAGTCACGCCGTGGTGTCAATCCTCAAATGGAATGGGATCGAGTGGCATTTGGTCAGAGGAGCGGACGTTCGCTTTTGGGACGGTACGTTTCGCGTCTGGTCGTCGCGTCCCGCAACTGACCCCATCTGGTGAGGATGTGGGCGAGGGAGATGTAAACACGGGACAGGATCAGGATGACCACCAGGTTCAGGACGGATCCCGTCAGACTGGCGATCCGGGCGGCCTGAAAGCAGAGCGCAGCAGGTCAACGGACGAGTCGACGAGCGAAGAAGCGACACCCGGGGTCTCACGGAGAAAATGAAGAAGCTCATGTTGGACTTGGAGATGACGATGCTCAGGATGGAGCGATACAGGATGATGGCGATGAGGAACATCAAAACCACCACCACCTGGAAGCGGCAAAGTTCACTTGGGCTCAACTTTGGCGAAGGTTGGGCGAGCCTCACCATGGTGACGATGATCATGCATCCGGTCAGCACTCGGTTGAATCGCGTCTTCTTGGGGAAGTACGGTTCCTCCGCTCCCGTCAGAGGGTTCCTCACAGTCATGGGCGCCATGGCCGTGAATTCGGGTCGCGGTCTCTCCTGTCAAAGAAAATTGGAGAGACAGTGAGAACCAAAAGTGGTATTTGCCATGTGGAAAAATGGATTTTGCCATGTGGCATTTTTTTTGCCATGTGGAAACATGGATTTTGCCATGTGGACTTTTTTTTGCCATGTGGCAAGATTGATTTTGCAATGTGGCATTTTTACTGCTATGTAGGAAAATGGCTTTTGGTTTGTGGCATATTTTTTGGGGGTATGTGGCATTTTTTGGGGGGTATATGGCATTTTTACAGGCAATGCACATCCATGCCACTGAAGGCCATGCTCATTTTATATGAATTTTCCATTCATATTAAATGACAGAAAAACGTGTGGCTGTGATTTTTGACCAAACACTTACCATTACAACGCATTTACATTTAACTGGCACGCAAGTCAGGCTATGCCATTGATGGCTATGCGCATGTGGTTGTGATTTTTGACCATACACTTTACATTACAGCGCATCCATTTTGCCATATACCAAGAAAAAAAAATGCCACAGACCAAAATCCATTTTGTCACATACCAATGAAAATGCCACATGGTAAAATCCATTTGGCCACATGGCAAAAAAATGCCACATGGCAAAACAATACCACATGGCAAAAAAAAAAAATGCCACATGGTAAAATCAATTTTGCCACATGGCCAAAAATAAAATGCCACATGGCAAAAAAATGCCACATGCCCCCACCCCATAAAAAATGCCACATGACAAACAAAAATGTAACATGTCAAAATCTATTTTGCCACATGGCAAAAAAATAATCCCACATGGCAAAATCAATTTTGCCACATGGCAAAAAAATGCCACATGGCAAAAAAAAGCCACATGGCAAAATCCATTATGCCACATGGCAAAAAAACGCCACATGGAAAAAAGAATTTTGCCACATGGCAAAAAAATTCCACATTGCAAAATCCATTTTGCCACATAGCAAAAAAATGCCACATGGAAAAAATGCCAAAATCAATTTTGCCACATGGCAAAAAAATGCCACATGTCAAAATCAATTATGCCACATGGCAAAAAAAAATGCCACATGGCAAAACAATACTACATGGCAAAAAAATGCCACATGGCAAAATCAATTTTGCCACATGGCAAAAAAAGCCACATGGCAAAATCCATTATGCCACATGGCAAAAAAATGCCACATGGAAAAACCAATTTTGCCACATGGCAAAAAAATGCCACATGGAAAAAAAATGCCAAATGGCAAAATAAATGTTTCCACATGGCAAAAAAATTCCACATGGCAAAATCCATTTTGCCACATGGCAAAACAATAACACATGGCAAAAAATGCCACATGGCAAAATCAATTTTGCTACATGGCAAAAAAAAGCCACATGGCAAAATCCATTATGCCACATGGCAAAAAAATGCCACATGGAAAAACCAACTTTGCCACATGGCAAAAAAATGCCACATGGCAAAAAATGCCAAATGGCAAAATCAATTTTGCCACATGGCAAAAAAAAAGCCACATGGCAAAACAATACCACATGGCAAAAACATGCCACATGGCAAAATCCATTATGCCACATGGCAAAAAAATGCCAAATGGAAAAATCAATTTTGCCACATGGCAAAAAAATGCCACATGGCAAAATCCATTTTGACACATAGCAAAAAAATGCCACATGGAAAAAAATGCCAAATGGCAAAAGTAATTTTGCCACATGGCAAAAAAATGCCACATGGCAAAATCAATTTTGCCACATGGCAAAATCAATTTTGTCACATGGCAAAAAAATGCCACATGGCAAAATCCATTATGCCACATGGCAAAAAAATGTCACATTGAAAAATCAATTT
Organism: Corythoichthys intestinalis; assembly: GCF_030265065.1. NCBI lineage: Eukaryota > Metazoa > Chordata > Actinopteri > Syngnathiformes > Syngnathidae > Corythoichthys > Corythoichthys intestinalis. Next base: position 577,132 of record NC_080400.1, read on the forward strand.
TGCCACGTGGCAAAAAAACTGCCACATGGCAAAACCCATTTTGCCACGTGGCAAATATCACTTTTAGTTCTCGGCCCTGCTGGGTGACTTTTCATGTCGTCGACTAAAATTGGACGAAAACCAAAATGTTTTGACATGACTAAAATAGGACTAAGACAAATAAGTATTTTGGTACAAAAGACGAAGACGAAAATTAAAAGGGCTGCTAAAAACAACACTGACGGAAACACGGATACCTCTATTTCCTGAAAATCGGTGCAGTCCCAGCGATGGGACAGAGATGAACATGTTCTCTTCCAGTATTCCAGAAAGGTCACAGACCACAGGGACATGAACATACTGAGGAAGACTGTCCCTCCGTTGTCGAAAAGAATTCCGGCCTACTGGCAAGTAGACGGACAGGCCGTCAGATTGAAAAACAACAACCTGATCACACAGACAGACGGGACCTTGAAGGTGACACAGATGCTGGAGTAGTTCCAGTAGGAGCAGACGTTGCAGATCGGACACATGACGAAGGTGCCGCCGCTGTTACACAACTCCTTCCTACGAAGGCACACACGCCAGAGTGAGCGGATTATGTCGCGGCGACGATCCGGTCAAAGTCGGTGTGACTACGCACGCCGGGACATCTGTGATCATCAGCCAAAAACCGGTCAGGAAGACCAAAGTCCCGACGAGAGAGGCCGGCACCAACCAGCCCGTGTAGAAGCCTGCGGACCGTTACCGAGGGAACGGAACTGTCATTGACCGCGTCGGGACGTTTCCCGTGCACAGATTTCAAAAATTACCCAGCCAGGCAAAGTAAAGCGCTATCTTCTCTCCGAAGTATTCCCTGATGTGGTCGAGAGGTTGGTACCGAGCCCAACAGGACCACTGAGCCCAGTAGCCGTACAGGATCTGCCTGAGACCCAGGGATTCAACCGGTTGTGGAGTTTTGGGCAGCTTGAATCCACCCTGGGGGAAAGATGACTTTTTAGGGGGACGGGCGGGGTTGTCCGGCTTCTTCGGGCGGAAACCAACCTCGTGGAGCGGGTACGCCGATGTGAAGACCTGCTCGTTCAGCAGACGGTCGATTCCCACCTCGCCTTTGGACACCGAGCCGTAAGGAGTCCGAGCCAAGATCTCGTAGAGCTGCCGGACGCGCAGAGAGGAACAACGGCTACCAATGTGGTCCAATGTGGCTAACCTCATGAATCCAGCTTTTCAGTCCTATTTTTTTTTCTATTGCTACATGCAAAACAAGTTAGCACTTGGTGCAACAAGACTCAGCATTCATAATATTAACACACTCTTAAGGCAGTGCAAATGGTTGAAAGAGGCGCGTCTGCCGTTAAATTTAGAAACTCAAAACTACTTTGTTGTTTCTAGGGTTTAGCAATCATTTGAATCACTAAACTATTATTTAATTGGATGACCACAGTTTGTTTAATAACTTCTTCACATCTGTGTGGCATGGAATCAGCCAACTTGTGGAACCTTTCAGCTGTTATTCCACTCCAAGATTCTTTAACCACATTCCACAATTCATTTACTGTACCTGTAAGTACTGTGACAGTGAGAAGGTCTGTGTCTGTGCGAAGCTAATCTATTTACAAGAATCCACTGCAAAGCTTTTTAAAAAAGGCATGTGCAGAAGAGGCTACAATTTGCCAAAGAACACATCAATGTGCCAAGAGTTTACTTCTGTCGCCGGGGGTCGGACCGCCGAGGACCCTGCTTTTGGCTGCCACCCAAATCACTACGCACAAGACCCCTTAGGCCCTTCCCACAGGTGGTGAGCCCATGGGAAGGCGGACACACGTTGCTTTTTTGGGCTGTGCCCGGCCGGGCCCCATGAGAACAGGCCCGGCCACCAGACGCTTGCCTTCGAGCCCCACCCCCAGGCCTGGCTCCAGAGGGGGGCCCCGGTACCCCGCGTCTGGGCAAGGGAAACCTTAGTCCATTAATATTATTCATGACACGCCTCTACAACATCACGTGGACATCGGGGACAGTGCTTCTGGATTAGCAAACCCAGGTGGTGGTCCCCCTTTTTAAGAAGGGGGCCTTGAAGGGTTGTTACAATTATAGAGGGATTATACTCATCAGCCTCCCCGGTAAAGTCTATTCAGGGGTGCTGGAGAGGAAGGTCCGTCGGGAAGTCCAATCTCGGATTCATCAGGAGCAGTGTGGTTTTCGTCCCAGCCGTGGAACAGTGGACCAGCTCTACACCCTCGGCAGGATTCTCTAGGGCGTGGAATTGGAGGAAGCGTTCCACCGTGTCCTTCAGGGAGTCATGTGGGGGTCCTACAGGAGTACGGGGTATCGAGCCTCTTGGTAAGGGTTGTTCGGTCTCTGTATGACCGGTGTCAGAGTTTGGTCCGCATTGCCGGCAGCAAGTCGAATTCGTTCCCAGTGAGGCTGCCCTTTGTCACCGTTTCTGTTAATAATTTTTATGGACAGAATTTCTAGGCACAGCCGAAGCGATGAGGGTGTCCGGTTTGGTGGCCTCAGCATTGCATCTCTGCTTTTTGAAAATGATGGGGTTCTGTTGGCTTCATCAAGCCGTGATCTCCAACTCTCACTGGAGCGGTTCGCAGCCAAGTGTGAAGCGGTTGGGAGGAAGACCAGCGCCTGCAAATCCGAGACTGTGGTCCTCAGCCCGAAAAGGGTGGCGTGCCCCCTCAGGGTTGGGTATGAGATATTACTCCAAGTGGGGGTCTTGTTCACGAGTGAGGTTAGGAGGGAGCTGGAGATAGATAGGGAGATCGGTGCAGCGTCTGCAGTGATGCGGACTCTGCACCGGTCCGTAATGGTGAAGAAGGAGCTGAGCCGAAAGGAGAAGCTCTCGATTTACCAGTCGATCTACGTTCCTACCCTCATCTATGGTCATGAGGTGTGGGTCGTGACCAAAAGAACAGGCTCCCAGATACAAGCGGCCGAGATGAATTTCCTCCGCAGGGTGTCTGGGCTCTCCCTTAGAGATAGGATGAGAAGCTTGGCCATCCAGGAGGGACTCCGTGTTGAGAGGAGCCAGTTGAGGCGGCTCGGGCATCTGGTTCAGATGCCGCCTGGACGCCTCCCTGGAGAGGTGTTCCGGGCATGTCCCACCAGCGGGAGGCCCCGAGGAGGATCCAGGACACGCTGGAGACACCATGTCTCTCAGCTGGCGTGGGAACGCCTTGGGATCCCACAGGAGGAGCTGGTAGAAGTGGCTGGGGAGAGGGAAGTCTGGGCTTCCCTGCTAAAGCTGCTGCCCCCGCGACCCCGGATGATGGACGGATGAACAAATCAATTGGCCTAAAGAGCCATGGAGAAACATTTTGGGGTAAAATTGTCGATCCTCGAATTCTGAATTCAGGCCACAGTACACAATGAAGCACGATATGGGCATGTTTCTCCTACTACAATTTCGGGCCATACTAGGAATAACGGATTGTCAAAATACTGGATGAGGTCATGTATCCTTATGCTGAAGAGGACACATCCTTAAAATTGATGTTTCAACATGCTAATGACCCCACTCGCACCACTAAACAAGCTTGGTCTCTGTTCCAAATCAACGAAATGGATCGCATGGAGTGGCCACCCCAATCCTGGACTTTAATCTATACGAGAACTTGAGGGGTGACATTAAAAAAATGCAGTTTCTGAAGCAAAGCCAAGAAATGCCGATGAATTTTGGAATGTCGCTAAGGAATCTCAGAGTGGAAAGGTGCTGCAAGGTGACTCCAAGACACACAAGTCATAAAAAAAAACTTTAGTTATACAACCACTGTAAATATTAGCATAGGATTGCTAAATCCTAGAAAGAAAAAAGTAGTTTAGAGTTTGTAATGTCAACAGCAGACATTATTTTTTGGAAAACACTCCTTTCAACTAATTGCCCAATTGCACAGCATGTATATCATTAATGCTGTGCCTTTCTACTGCACCTACTGTTAACTTGCTAACCTAGGTTCATCAGGTTAGTCACATTGGACTATTATTTTCAACAATATTGTAAGCTAGGCTAAGCGTTCGACCAAATTGTTATGGATACCTGTCCCTAACCGTGAGAAATCTGAAATTTGAAGACATGACCAATGCCGGCCGGAGGCAGCGCCCCGAGAAGGACGAACCCTCGTGACTGTTTTGCCGAGACTCACGCACATTCCGCCATTCAGAAGCGCCACGCCCCGGCCGACCGTGCAGTCTCCGCCGATTGTTTGCGAGTAAATTTAAAAAGTGGATGCCTTTGCCTGTCCAGTTAGCGCTCGTGTGTTTGAATAGTAGGTGTAGTCACATCCGGCTGCTGATTAAAACATCCTGAAGTGGCTTGGCCGCCTAATCTGGGTTTTTCTCACATCCTGGAAAGAAAACAACAGGAACCGCGACAACTCACTACTTGGTGCCGTTGGGTCGTCTTGAAGAACTTTTCTTGGTCCTCGCTACCCAGAAACCTAAAACACAAAAATACGTTTCTGACAGAAATAACAATGTTAAGTTGTGTGATAAAAGTCAGGAATGTTTTGTTTGCGACTCCCGTTAGATGTGACTTCCGCAGTGCTCCTGATCTGACTCTTGTCGAAAATCCCACACTGGGTTCTGTTCCAACTACCGTTGTAACTCTACATGTTCTACACTGGGTTCCGCGCGGACTCCGAACCTTTCCAGTTTGTTGGTCCTGAACTGGCAGGTGTAGAAATCGGGTGGCGGATTGGGGACTTCCTCCTTAAGCGGGTTGGGCAGCGACAGGTATTGAAGCACATTGTCTGACCAGTTCACCACGTAGGAAGTGGCGACCACCTGCAGGAGCCCACGGGACACCTCAGAAGACGTCCGGGAAGCACGCGTCAGTCCGGCCAGAGCGGGGCCTCACCTGCAGGGGGACCCGCAAACTGATTTCCTCAGCGTAGTAGCAAAGCACGCTCCAGGGGGCGCTAAGGAGGACAAATCGGATCCTGGTCTTGGGCTGGACCACGTCCCTCTGGACACAAAGAAAGGCACGGGAGTCGGTCGACGGGGTGACGAACGGCGAATGAATTTTTGGCTTCACCTGCTCTACCAGGAGTCCCGAGTATTTCAGTTTGTTCAGGAAGGTTTCTCTCCATTTGCTGTGGCCGGGGTTGACGGCCTTGCTCTGCTCCACGTCGGGGTTGTGAGGCTCCTCCCACGCCAGGACGAAATCTGGTTTGTAAGGGTAAGTCAAAGCTGCCAATTAGCACCCTCTTTTTCTTTGAGCAACAGTACTCGGTAACACTTTCTTTGTCCCGCCTCAACTCTACTACTAGCTACCTTTAGTTGGAGTTATATTTATAGCTACAAATGACTTTTATGCCACGATTATATTCATTCCCCAAATGACCTGATATGACCGGGACACACCCCCACATGTCCCCAAATGACCTGATATGACCAGGACACGCCCCCCAAATGACCGGATATGACCAGGACACGTCCCCAAATGACCTGATATGACAGTACGTGTCCCAAAATGTCCCCAAATCAATAGTAGGTGACCTGATATTGTCCCTGAAATGTCTCCAATCCAACCTGGGCGGGGCTAAGATCTGTATCGCCACACAGCAAAGCCCTAGTTAGTTTATAAATTCATTGAATATCATTATACATGATAATTATATTCTTTTTCAAAACTCCAAGCATTTTTTTATGGATTTCTACTGAGTCCCTAAAGAGACATCGACAGAAATAAAATAAATTTAAGCAATCTGGTGCACACCAGAAGCTATCTGGTAAGCATTAGCATTTAAGCTTGCAGACTTTTGCTATGCAAGTTAGTCAATTGTTGTAAACATTCTCATCATATAGCATTTAAGCTAGCGGACCTTTGCTTTGCAAGTTAGCCAAAATTTGTTAACATTACCATAGTATAGCATTTAAGCTATTGAACTTTTGCTGTGCAAGTTAGCCAATTGAAACAATGAAACCATTGTCTTACTTGCATAGCAAAAGTCCGCTAACTTAAATGCTATATAATGCTAATGTCCACCAGATAGTTTCTGGTGCGCACTAGAAAGAATGTGGTGCGGACGAGAAACAATCTGGAGTGCACCTAAATTGCTGTTGCAATAGTCATAAGTTGTAGTTGTAATTTTTTTAAAAAAGTGTTGTTGCTCAAAAACTAGCTTGTAGTTGTACAGGTCAACTCGTAGTTGTTGAAGAGAAATCGTACGGAGCCCCTAAAGGGATATCGACAGAAATAAAATAAATTTAGGTGTGCACCAGATTGTTTCTAGTGCGCACCAGAAGCTATCTGCTAAGCATTAGCATTATATATTATTAGGGTGACCAAACGTCCTCTTTTGCCCGGACATGTCCACCTTTCACGTCGTGTCCTCTTCATCCGGCCGGGTTTTATAAATTCATGAAAATGTCCGGTTTTATGATCTTCCACGGGACCAGTTTGAATAGAATCCCTCCGGCCGCTGGGGGGCAACGCTTGCCTGCGTCGTCGTGGCTCCTACTAGTAGGGGCAGGAGAAGGAGTACAGTTTACCACTTGTATTATGGGGCATTACCGCCATCTACTGGGTTGACGGTTTGGCAAGAAAACAGGCAGTTACAGACTACAATAAGGAGTAGTTGTAAGAAACGTTTATAGTGCTCCGTACACCTTTCTGTAAGTTTATCTTCTGTTAATGTCGCTCATGTGTCTTCTGTTATATACTATACAATATATGGGTACAAAGAGATCCAGTATGTTGTATTAGTCTTGTAATAATTGTTCTGCATTCGTGTATTTGGTTGAATGTTAGTATTATATTCTAAGTGGGAGCGCCTGCACAGTTGTTAAGTTTTTTACGATAAATACGTATATAATGACAACGGTTGACTTCTGTCGGAGTTTTGTACTAGCGTGATCTGTAAAATCCCGTTTGGTGCTACAGATGATTGTGAATTTATATAGCAAAGTTTGATTTTGCTTCGTCTCCCGGTACTCGTTAATAGGGTAGCTATCAGTGAGCTAACTAAGCTGCACTACGCATGATGGGAAACGTAGTTTTGAACTGCTGCGTTTGGAAACATGCCGGATGAATAGTTTGTCAGTTTATTTTTAGTTATTGTTTGCGTGCAATCTAGAACATTGAATGAGAATAAAAATTGAGTGGGAATAACAATTTCTCAACGACAATTGTCGTGATAATAATTTATAAAAATATTTATGTGGCACAAGCCCACTGTGTGGCTGTATTGACTGTACTATATTTCCACCGGTCTGCATGATATTTTTTTTGTCATTATTTAATTTTTTTGTTTGCGTTTTTTTTTTATTTTATTTTTTTTTATTATTATTATTTTGTATGTTTTAGTAAAAATAAAGCCTGTTGAGCAAAAAAACGTATTTCCATATTGTATATAATATATACTTTTTTTTTTTTTTTTTAATAAAACTGAATTTTTCTGTAAAGTGATATAGGCATCTTTGAGTGAACTTCGAGTAAAATTCAAGTATCTCGAGGCCGGGCAAAGTGTCCTCTTTTTTGGAAATCAAAATATGGTCACCCTATATATTATTTAAGCGAGCTGACATTTGCTATTCAAGTTAGCCAAGTTTTGTAAACATTAGCATTATATATTATTTAAGCTAGCGGACTTTTGCTCTGCAAGTTCGCCAATATTTGTAAACATTACCAATATATAGCATTTAGGCTAACGGACTTTTGCTATGCAAGTAAGCCAATTGCCTAACTTGCATAGCAAAAGTCCGCTAGCTTAAATGCAATATAATGCTAATGTTTACCAGATAGTTTTTGATGCTCACGAGAAACAATCTGGGCGCACCCGATTGTTAAATTTTATTTTATTTCTGTCGATGTCCCTTTCAGAGGCTCCTTACAATTTTCCTTCAACAACTATGAGTTGACCTCTATAACTACAAGCTAGCTTTTTAGCACCAACAATTTTCCCCCCGAAAACTACAACTTCCAATTGCACCAAAATTCAGGTTGTCATTGCGGCCTCCAGTGGAAAACATGAGCAACAGCCATTTCTTTTCTTGAAGTGTTTCTTGAACAGTGGCACATGACTCCTCTATCCCCCGGGGCTAGATCGGGCCACCTGGCAGACCGGTTCTGGGTCGCGGGTTCTTCAGTTTTGACAGTATCGTCACCCACCCCTCACCCCATCCACCCGCTACGCATTGAGGACGCGTAGCAGGCGTAGGTTTCGGACCGATAGCTTATGTCACGCGGGGCCTCGTTTCTTTGGCCTGCTGGTGATCCGGCGTTTCATGACGTTACGTCATACACGGAGGATGTCACGCCTGTTTGCTAAGCTAATATTGACGCTAACATCTTATTTGGCTCACCGACGCGAGTCGATCCGTCACCGAAGATGTTTTTGTCCCCCGGCGGCACAGTGGCATTCTGGGAAACATACAAACAAAGCAAAGTCAAGCACATTCTGACAGGACAGTTCGAGCGGACGACTTCCAAAAAGTCGGGCTCGCCCGGCGCTAAAATTACTGTGGCGAGGGTCCCGTAGCTGATGTCTGGCTTGGTTTCCACGTTGATCAGGGTATTCAACTCCTGCTCCCCTCGCATCTTCATCTTCCTGCAAAGAGATGGTCAACTGACTCCAAGCCCCAAAAAGTCTAATCGCGCAATAACTGGATAAGTCTGTCTTTTTGCATTTAAGCAAACAAAACAGAGCCACGCAGTCACTGGAAATTCTGGAAGCTCTTCTGTCTTTTGAAACGCCTGACTTGTCATTGCTGTATTATAAAAAGGCTGCTGCTAGCTCGGACGTACAGTGGTATGAAAAAGTATCCGAACCATTTGGAATTTCTCACATTTGTGCATAAAATCACCACCAAATGTGATCTGATCTTTGTCAAAATCACACAGATGAAAAAACAGTGTCTGCTTTAACTAAAACCAGGGCCGTTCCTGACCAATTTGGTGCCCTAGGCAACATATTTATTGGCCCCCCCCCCCCCCATTTTCACCACATATATTTAAAACTCACACTGAAAAACCACGTTATCTCTTTGAAATTTATTATATAAAAAAAGACAACGAACAAGCGCAGAAATTAAAAGAAAAATAGTGTAATAACTATTCAAAAGCACAAATGAAAACACTTCAAAAACAAATGCATTAAATAAATTACAATTTTTATTACAATATGATTAACACCCACCCACACAAACCTATATAAAGACACACAGAACACTTTAAAAAGGAACTTTTTTTTTTCACCTTGACTTATAACCTTACTCGCCTTGTCTTCACTGATGCAAAAGCATCTATTGCACTTTCGTATGACAGTTGTTTTGGAAGGTGCACTTCTTTCCTGTACTTGGTGCTGATGTGGATAAGTTCACTGTAAAAGATGGCCCAAGATGTACAGAGGTAGAAAGAAAATATTTTCATATAATGAAGATTGCATGCAAACAATGACGGGGGGGGGGGATTAGTAAGTGAACCCTCTGCCTAAGGAGACTTGAAGAGTAAATGAAACCAATTTTTACCAACATTTAAGGTCAGGTGTGTGCCCAATCACCGATTGAGTGGTTTAAAGCTGCCCTGCCCACTATAAAACACACACCTGGGAAGAATTGTCAGGATGAGAAGCATTGTCTGATGTGCATCGTGGGTTTATCAAAGGTTCATGTGCATCAAAGGTTGTTGATTTGCATAAAGCTGGGAAAGGATACAAAACCATCTCTAAAAGTCTGGATGTTCATCAGTCGAGAGTCAGAGACGTTGTCTACAAATAGAAAGAGTTTGGCACTGTTGCTTTTCTCCCGAGGAGTGGCCTCCACCAAAGATGACGCCGAGAGTTCAGCGCAGAATACTCAGAAAGGTAAAAAAGAACCATAGAGCTAAACCAGAGCTAACCATAGCTCTGCTAAAGACTTACAGGACTCACTTGCACAGACCAATATCTATATGCACGCATCAATGTAAAACTATGGTGTTCATGGGAGGACTCCACTGCTTATAAAAAAACACTGTTGCTTGTTTAATGTTAACGCAAAAAGGCACTTGGACGCTCCACAGAAGTTTTGGCAAAATATTTTGTGAACTGATGAAACCAAATTTGAATTGTTTGGGAGTAACACACAACGTCATGTGTGGAGGAAAAATGGAACAGCTCACCAACATCAACAACTCATCCCCACCATGGTGGAGGGAGCATCATGATTTGGGGCTGTTTTGTTGCCTCAGCCTGGACAACTTGCAATCATTAATGGATGAATAAATTCAAAAGTTTTGCAGGAAAACCAGAGGCAGTCTGTCAGACAGTTGAAGCTAAAAAGAGGATGGATGCGGCAACAAGACAATGATCCAAAACACAGAAGTAAATCAACTTCAGAATGGTTTCAGAAGAACAAAATACACGTTCTGGAGTGGCCAAGTCAAAGTCCAGACTTGAACCCCATTGAGATGCTGTGGCATGACCTAAAGACAGCGAGTCATGCCAGACATCCCAGGAATCTGACTGAACTACAGCAGTTTTCTAGAGAAGAATGGGCCAAGAATAGTCCTGATCGATGTGCCGGACTGCTCTGTAGCCAGAGGAAGCGTCTGGTTGAAGTTATTGCTGCCAAAGGGCACAAAATAATTACCATTTACTCATTTTCCCCCATCTGAAAACCTATAAATTAGGGCTGTCAAAATGATCGCGTTAACGGGCGGTAATTCATTTTTTAAATTAACCATGTTAAAATATTTGACGCAGTTAACGCACATGCCCCGCTCAAACAGATTAAAATGACAGTACAGTGTAATCTCCATTTGTTACTTGTGTTTTTTTGGAGTTTTGTCGCCCTCTGCTGGTGCTTGGATGCGACCCATGAGCATTGTGTAATTATTGACATCAACAATGGCGGGCTACTAGTTTATTTTTTGATTGAATATTTTACAAATTTTATTAAAACGAATACATTAAGAGGGGTTTTAATATAAAATTTCTATAACTTGTACTAACATTTATCTTCAAGAGCTACAAGTCTTTCTATCCATGGATCACTTTTGATGTCAGCAATATGAAGCAATTATCAGAGAATCCCAAAATTTGAAAAATAAGGTCCTAGCGAAACATTTTATTCAAATTTGTAAAAAGAAAAGTCCAAATGAATATGTGTAATAAGCGCTTAGATATCTATAACCCTTGCTAAATCCTGTTTGTTTTTTTCATGGAACCTGCAGATGCATGTGTTGACTTGCATCCATCATTTTTTTCCCAAAAAGAAATGTCAAAATTCTGAATTCGTCTCAAAATCATGAAATTTTAGGTGTATCAAATGTGATACATTTGGCAATATAGGGTTAACAGAATGTTAATAATGTTAATGCCATCTTGTTGATTTATTGTTATAATAAACAAATACAGTACTTATGGACCATATGTTGAATGTATATGTCTTGTGTCTTATCTTTCCTTTCCAACAATAATTTACAGAAAAATATGGCATAATTTATAGATGGTTTGAATTGCGATTAATTACGATTGATTAATTTTTAAGCTGTAATTAACTCGATTAAATATTTTCATCGTTTGACAGCCCTACTATAAATGTTTGGGTGCTTTTAGTTAAAGCAGACACTGTTTTTTCATCTGTGGGATTTTGACAAAGATCAGATCACATTTGATGGTGATTTTATGCAGAAATGAGAGAAATTCCAAAAGGTTCAGATACTTTTTCATATCACTGAAGAGCAAAGGTGTCAAACACACAGCCCGCCAGGGGAGTCAAATCCTGCCCTCTCCCAGTCAAAATGGATTGGACGTCTAGCACTGTTGATGGCAACCGATGAGTTCACAAAGAAGTGACCAAAAAAAGGCCCGAAAACCAACAGGGAGTCACTTGGAAATGCCCAAAAATCAACAGCAAATGATCCAAATTGTAAAGGAAGTGACTCGTAGGTGTCTCTACATGACAGGGAAGTGACCTGGAGGCATCCTGAAGTGACAAGGACCCTTTGGCTTGCAATGACCATGATAGACAGCCATTAGGGCAACGTTCCCCAAACGATTCCACATCGGCCGCAATGGGTGCTTGATTTCTTTCCAACAAAACAGGATGACACCTTTGCACCAATCTGGTGTCTTACAAGTGTAATCAGTTGATTGTAGTTAGGTACAGCTTGTTTTAGCAGAAACCTCATTGGTTAAACGGTCTGCGCTCCATCAGCAAAAACAAAAACTAGGACCGACCGCAAACCCTTGAGGACCGTTTGGACATCCCTGATCTAGGGGGACTGGCTGTGAATGCTTATCTTTCAGTGACAGCCAGTGATTTCACTTATTTGGCCAAAAATAAACGGATCCGGTCCACGTGAGAACTGAGTGCCGTGAATGTGGCCCGTGAATCAAAATTAATTGGACAGCTTTAAACTTGCGGGAAGTTTGGCTTCCGCGAATGATGCTGCAGGGATGTGTTTGCGTTACCCACGAACGCTCTCCAAACGAGCGCGTTCGAGTAGCCCGGCGGGGCCCACGTGGCTCCGTACCACAGTGACTCTCCTTTCCTTTAGGCAATATGCATTTGGTGGGTGGTCACGCATGCTAGCGAACAGCCTTTAGCCGTTGCGGTAGAAAAGTCGTACCGATTGATGTACCAGGCAGCATTTTGGTTGTAGCGTGTGCGACGCGTTCTCGTCACTTCAACAGGCAGACACCGAGATCCGCCGGCCATTCTCAGGGGATCACACAAATGCAAAAAAGGACCAACATGTCCAGATGAGTCACATTGGCGAAACAGACTTCAGGAAATACTTGCAGTTGTCCCGAAGAAGCCACTTTTATACAAAAAAAACCCGCATCAGGTTTCCAGATCAGCGTGCTCCGCCATCGGTTGTGTCAAAATCGGCAAAGCCGTGACTCAGGCGCGTTTCACATGAAAGTTGTAAAGACCGACCCGTTCGGGAGCCTAACTCAGAAAACACAGTTATCTTTTTTTTTTTTTTTTACTCACGACTGTCAAAGCGTAACTGCAGCTCGCGCACGGCACCCCGGGACGCTTGTACGTGCACAAACATGAAGCACCAGAAATGTAGAAAACAGTATCAGGTTTTAAGTGGGTTAGGAAAGAGTTTTTGCCAAGTGGCAGCTCGGTGAATGTTCTGCCGGGACGCGTGTGCCCCGCCAACCCGAAACCTCTTTTGGGGCTTTTTCGGGCATGTCAGGTACTCATTTGGCTCCACATTAGTAGAGGGGAAAATGCATGCATGAGTAGACAAGGATTTCAAATTTAAAAAATCGCGTATATTCCCTTTAAAGGACATACGGTAGTCTGGCATCTGTTGTCCTTTGTCAGGAAGGGCCAAACTGAAAGGACAAAAACAGCTGGTTTCAAGAGGCCTCAGCAGCATTTTCAACCGACCTGAGACGTTTGAGGCACGACCGTCTGACTCCAAAGTCAAGTCAATGACCGAAACCAGAACGTAAGCCACACGTCAGGGGGGCTCGACTGTTGTCAACTTCCATAGAGGTAAAACTTGCGTTTTCAAACAGGGGTCTATTTTAAAAGGCTGCTCCCAGACCTTGCGGCGTCAGAGGGTCTTGGTCAACGGCGTCACTTCTGTTTTCTTTACAAAATGGAAAAAGCATCCTTCTGGTTCGTCGTGAGCAACGGACGTTTGCTACAAATACGCGCGGCTCCGATAGTCACCTGTGCACGAGATCCGGCGCCTTCAGGAGTCCCGCTTGGACCGATCACAGACTTTCCTCTTCCTCATGCGATGCCGTCCTGAAAAGTCGGAGACAGAGGCTGTTAAATGTTGGACCTGCCCGCCCTCGCTCATCTCCACACCCTCCTCGGTCAGGTTGCGTCCTTTGCTATTTCCTGATTGGCTATGGAGAATGAGCCTGGCTGTTGAGAAGTCAAGTGAATGGCGGCCTCTGTTGGCCGGACCTGGAAGAACCTCAAATTATAACATTATCAGAAAGGTGCAGCTCCCCGCTGAGTGGAGTCGTCAACCGGTTTAACAGGAAAGTCACAGAACCGCACAACAGAAGCAATTCTTCTTGTAAAAGAGGCCTTAACACAAATTATTGGCTGCCATCGACAGTGACAGACGTCAAAACTGTGGCTCGTTTGTCAAGCGCGGTCTTTGCTCTCCGAGTACCATTGACGTGAACTCAATGGCTGCCAGTGAAGGCGAAAGAACCAAACTTTTATTGACTGGATTTAGTTAAATGGTTTTACACTGAGGAGTTGTTCCTTAATATTTGAGAAGAAATATTGCGAAAAAATTGATGTGACGATTTTGTTGTTTGCGTTGAACAAGCGCTAGTGGGCTATATAGGCTAAATGCTATCCTCTACTGGCAAATATCTAAACTACAGAAGGCTGCCCTCCACTGGCTAACTCCTAACCATTAGTCCGGAATATTTGAATCGGCCCCGATACGAAAAATAAAAAATCGGACAAAGAGGATCGAAAGACACCGGCCCGTGCTTCATAGCTACCAAGTTTCAAGACGATGGCATCACGGATGACAGACGAGTAGGAATTCAAAATTAGTGTCCACAACAACAACAACAACCTAAGTGGTGACTGTAAAAAAAATTTAAAAAAACAACTCTACCTGATAAATGCATTAAAAAAATGATCAAACATTTAACTGATTTAGGGCCAGCGGACTATTTTTAGTCATTTAAAGCAACACTTGGTAACTTTTCAGTTTTGGTCGATTTTAGCGACGCCGGTGGACAAAAGCGGTAGTGTTTTGCCTTAAGGAAGACTGTGTTTCCCATGAGGACCAGAGCACACCCGCATAGTTTCGTAAAATCATGATGGTCGCCTGCAGATGAATTAAGCAACATTTCTGTTTCCAAAGGCTGTGTGAAGGATGAAAAGTAATAAGGTAATGAATCCAGTTGTGGCTTATCAATAACATATGACGGTTAGCAACCCTGTGGCCTAGCATGCCTATACCCTCCCACCCCAGAGTACGGTTGGTGGGGGGCGTCACCCCAGCAAGTGAAACCTGTGCCAATGATTTTTCTGTATACCCTGGTAGCCTAACCTTCTTTTTCCTCCTAAGACAAAACTTTTTGTCTCTTTTGTTGCTCTGCCATCTTTGCAGAATTCACACGAAAGCATTAGCATCGACTTCCGTCTTTATAATGAATGGGGAAAGGGGGAAGTGACGTATACCTTAAAGAAGTCAGTGCATTTGTAGTTTTTTTGTACATGCGCAGCAGAGGTTGCGCTAAACTTTTTCGTTGTCTGTCATTTTGACTGACAGGGTCATAAAAATCCGGTCATAATCTATTTTTACCCGTCACTTAAATTTTTAAAATGACTATATCTTGATGCAGTCACTACATGTATATACACAATAATACAATAATACTCTACAATATAAAGTAACTAACTTTAGTGCAGTCATGGACTACAGTAAGCAGGCCAGTACTGTGTTTCCATATATATATATATATCCCCCCCCCCCCCCCAAGTGGGACCTTCCATGATCCTAATACATTTAATAATAATAAAATATTATATAATTCCATTTTTTATATATATATATATATATATATATATATATATATATATATATATATATTTTAATTTATCATTATTATTACATAAAAATGCACGTTGATACGACGCACGTAAAGCCAACTTCCAATTTTTTAAAAAATCGTCAGAAAGTTGTATGGACTTACAATCCGCAAGCTTGTTGTTTCCTGTTGTCTTCCGAAATACACCTGGGTGACAGCGCGTCAAGTGTTCGTTCATAGCCGACGTGCTACCATGGTAAGCGAGCTCAGCTTAGCAAAAAGAATACACACAGTGGTGGCACCCTCCATATTTTCCTTGAAATAATTTCAGGCTCTGGCTAGTCTGGTCCGCTTTTTTGGCTTTATGCCGCTTTCACCGCGTTACCAATTCTGCCCTTCTTGGTAATTGGCGGCGTTTTCAACTGCTCGCCGCAGTGAGGAGTGAACTGTTGATTCACTTGATTCGTTGTCATCCTTCACTGCATCAGTCCCTCTTTTTTCACCTCTTTTATCAACACCATCGTCGTTTTGGGGCTTTTTGAAGAAACTTCGGACACTCAGTTGCCTTGACATTTTTCCGAGTAAGGCCAACGACGTCATGCATCAAGAGAGACAATAGCTAATTAATATGCTCACTCGCCACCCTGTGGTCTGGGGTGTGAATTGCAACCGGTCAAAATGATAGATGGACTTCAGTTTTTTCCGTCACCGTTGTAAAAAACCGGTCAACGACGGAAAATATTTGGTTAATGCGACCCCTGATGCGCAGTGTTCTTGCCACCCTCGTCAAAGTTAATCAGTGCCGGTGAAAGCGATAGACCCCCTCAAGATATAAAAGAGGTGTCATTCAACTAGTTGTCAGTTGACATATCATCACAAATGTTATATTTTTACATTTTTTATAAAGGTTGAAAAGTTACCTAGTGTTGCTTTAAACAAACTTAAATATTCACAATTTTCCAATTATTTATTAATTATTGTTCTTTGTTATATTTGTTATAATTCTAGAAAAGTACAAATGAATTGGAAATATCGTGCAGTCGATGGCAGCCAATGAGTTCAATGACTGTCCTGTAAAGGTTAAAAAAAAAAAAAAAAAAAATCAAAATTTGTGCATGAAAGCCCTACAGCAAGCGCTGCACTTGATAAAGGTTTTTGATGCGAAAACGCAGGTGAGCTATTTCATTTTGCCCAAAAAGACAAAAAAACATTCATTCACACTGTGTGAAAATGCCAAACCTAATATAATGGAGGTTCTTCTCTGCAGCCCACCCAAAGGTTCTAATTTTGAAAGGAAACAGAAAGTTTTTTTGTCCCCATTCGAAACAGACGGTTTTGCCATGCTTTGAGTTACCTGAGCGTGTGTTTTCTGTCATTTGTATTTTCACAAATAAGCAGTTTCGACAACAACCAACAGGTTTTCGCGGTCAGGCGTGCCGCGGACACCCCATAGGCACTGTTCGCGGTGAAGCCAAGGACCCGCTGTTGGCCCCGCCCCGCCCCGCCTCTCTCCGAGCGAGCCCTCTGCCCCCTCCCCTCCGCTCCCACACGCAGCAGCAGCAATGGCGAACCACGACTACGACGATCGGGACCGGGCCTACAGCAGCTTCGGCGGCAACAGAGGGTGAGTCGGGCCGCCAGCCCGAGCGTTCGCCGCCCTCCGACGACTCTGGGCGCCGCGTCCGCGCGGGTTGTTGGAGAGGCTTGCCGGCCGAGGCAGGGCCGGGCCGAGTTCGGCTAGCTCGCTGGCTATCTGGGCTAACGTGCTAGCGGGCTCGCCGCCTGACTGACGCTGCACCAAGCAGCCATGCGGCGGGCGAGCGTTCAGCCCCGAAGGTTCCGCATTGGCGGCGGTTTCGACGGCCTGCGTGGTCTCCGTCCAGACTCGCGCACCCGCATGCAGCCACGCACGCACGCACCTTCCAGTAGTTTGCGCGCACTGCACCGTCGTCATGTTAGCTTAATCCGAGTCGCGTTGACTATTTTGCTTTTGCCACTCCATTGAAATGGCTGCTTGAAGGCTGCGATGCCAACTGTACTGTGCTGCCTTGATTTACCATTTAAATTCACTCGGAGTCAGAATCAGCGGCTCTCTCTGAGTAGTTGAAATGTCAGTAATTGGATGCTAATACCAATCACGCCAAACTGTCCTGCATTTTTCTCCATTCAAGACTTCATTCTTTAGGGACAGCTATAGCAATATCATCCCAAAACACTGAAGAATGAACTCATTGGCTGCCGTTGAGGGCGATGAACCAACCAGAGTGAGCTCTTTTGACATTGAGCATCCAGTAACGTCAGCATACCCCTAGAAAACACACAGGCAATTTTCCTACTCTTGCAAAGCCGTGAATGCAAAACTGAATTTCCTAAATCAACTAATTGGCTGCCATTGACTGTGCTAGACGTCCGATCCATTTGAAGTGGGAAGGCACGCAACATATGGACGAACCAGCCAACTTTTTTGTAGCCAATGAATTTAATACACCGTTGACGTCAAGTTTTGAGATTCCTTATCATTCAGCTGAATGGTGAAAAGTCTCAAAACGTATAACCGCAGGCGCCGTATTTTTAAATTTTGTTTGAAGTGTTGCACAGACATATTCTAATATGCCCTTTTCACACATACCTGAACACCGTCCTAGTATAATGTCCGGAACTTACCCGGGACGCGGCATGTGCAAAAGCAGGCGTTAAATTCTCGGGTCACAATGAAAACCAGTAAACATACATCCCAGTTATCATCATGGCAAACTGAAAATAGCAAAACTATATTAGAAACATAACGAAATTAAATTGCTACTGGATTGTTCAGCTGAGGAAGAGACGGTCCATCGTCCCTCTTTAGAAATGTGTGGTTAGCTTTTTCGCCCATGACGACCAAAAAAGACGTCCGAGTTATAAAATCCCGTCTTGGGTCCTCTCTGCACAGAGAGCGCCGAGCTGCCAACCCGGGATAAATGAAGCCCCTTTCAGACATACAACCCTGTTTATTCCCGGGACGTCACGTGACCTTACACTGGAATTTATCGGGATATACTAGTAAGTCTGAAAGAGGCTATATAGTCAATGAGGTTTTTGGCTAGATTGTCCACAACAGCACAGTGGCCGAGTGGTTCGCACGTCTGTGGGGACATCCCACAAACATGCGTGGTAGGCTGATTGAACACTCCAAATTGTCTGTAGGTATGAGTGTGTGTGTGTGAATGGTTGTTTGTCTCATTGGATGGCAACCCACCCCGCCTACTGCCCGTGGTTAGCTGGGATAGGAACTAGCACCTCCGTGACCCTCGTGAGGATGAGCGGCATGGAAAATAGGGCTGCAACTATCAAATATTTTAGTAATCGAGTAGGGCTGTCCCAAACGACTTAATTTTCTCCCGATTAGTCAGCTGACTATTTTTACGATTAGTCGACTTTTTTTTTTTTACTAATTCAGCAATTTTTTGTTGATGCTTATCAATTCACAAAAAATTGTAGAACCCTAAAATTATTTATTAAAGTACAAATAAAAACGTAAATAACAATAATAAATCACAAATTAACAATGAGTCCAAATGCTGATAGAATTAACTAGTGCAAAAGAATGGAATGTAAACAGATTCAGAACACTGACTTCGCCTTTCCAACATCATTCAGAACAATTCTTGAAAAACACCTAGCATTAATATTACAGTATAGTACTACATATACTAGTATTATAATATGTATTCATTGCCAATCAATCAAATCACATTTTCATAAAGGGTGTCATTTTAAAGGTATTCTTAGTGTAGAATATCAATTCTCAAGTATGTGGGATTAACTCCAGAAATCGTTATTCATGTGACGAACATGACATGCTTTTGTTTTGAAATGCTCACCGGAAATATGTTTGCTAAACAGCTAACTTCAGCTTTATGCTCCGCAAAAAATCACTTTTTGTCATTGCATCTAGTGTGTAGGGGTGTCAAAATTATTGCGTTAACGGGCGGTAATTAATTTTTTAAAATTAATCACGTTAAAATATTTGACGCAATTAACGCACATGTCCTGCTCAGACAGTATTCTGCCTTTTGGTAAGTTTTACAGCAAGGCTTTTTGTGCTGTCTAACAGCGAGCTCTTGTGGTCGCTTTGCGACATGGTTTATTGTTTTCTTGCCAGTTCAATATGGCTGCGCGACGTCTCGGGCTGACGCCTACGTTGTAATGTTGTGCTTATATGATCCTTGGACAAGATTTGTCCATAAGTATGGTTGTTGTAAAGAATGTACATATTATGTTAGTAAGCGAAATGTTATATTTTTTGTTTGAGACGCTTTTTGTTTATGTTTAGTGAACCTGTATAGCGTGCTAAGCTAACGTTGTTGCTAATGCAATGCTTGTGTACTTTTTTTTGTAGTTTTACGACGGTCTAAAGAGGACAATGGTTTGAGGCCATTTCATTAATAAATCAGATGAAAATGCTGTTAACCAGCGATTTTTCATGTTTGAAGTGTCACCTTTTAACCGCAAGTTTGCTTTAACGAGACGACTGCCAATGTTTTATAGCAAGCTAAAGTAGGTTGCCTTTTTCCCCCCATTCAGCTCAGTGTAGCAGTGCTAACGTTACAGTGTTTAATATAGATGTGTTTTCTTATTTTGTATGTCTGAACTTTGATTCTACAGCGTGTTGATAAGGGAAAGGAACTGGAGTCTCATATGCCATCAGCACGCACGCACCAATGTATGCACGCACGCACGCGCAGCGATAAAAGGCAGCCGTGAAAATTACCGCCCTCATTTTGCCGTGCGATAAATGGACTCGTTGCATATCGTGACAGGCTTAGCAACTTCAATAAAACATGTCGTTAGTTAGTCAGATGGACTTACAAACTGGGTGATGGCGCTTGAGGTGTATATTCACGGCCGACGTGCAGCCAAGCTTGGCATTGAAGAGACGGGACACGAGTGTACCCTCCTTTGTATCTTTGAAATAAGTCAATGTTCTGGACACTGGTGCGCTTTTTTGGCTTTGTGCCGCTTTCCCCGCTTGCATACAGAGCGTCCGACATTCGGAACTTTCCACGCATGTATTTTTTAAACCCTTCATTAACCGTCGACGGGATGTTGTGCTCGTCGACGGATTTGCGTCATTGATGACGTCGACTATGTCGACTAGTTGGGACCAATACTTTTGGCCTTGCCTGGCATGGCCAGACTGTTCTCCCTGTATTTTTCAAACACTGAGAGAAAAGTCTGGGAACCATCCCATTAACGGCCTCTCGAGCAGGTACAAAATCAATCGACAAATCAGATTAGTTTATTTGCGTGACAGGTTCTTAACGAGCAAAATCATTCTTGCGCGTCGGAAGTCGTCTTCACAACAACACAGATGTGAACAGGAGAGCCGAGAATATGTTCCAATCCACGGTAAAATCATTTTAAATGATCAAAAACACATCGACACGAGTCATTGACAACAGTCTGTCTCGCGCTAGCCATGTCGATCGAATAAACTCCGCTCTCCTCGTATGTTTCCTTTCGCGCGCAAGTCCCTCGTCCTGCCCTCGTCGTTTTACTAATGTCACGTCTATGGGGTTATATTGCTGACACTATTCTGAGCGAGCAGTAATGGAAATTGAGCAAAAATAACCTAGATTTCGAGCACAAAAAACTATATTGAGCAAGCAGTTAAAGATTTTAAGCGAGCAATCGTAGATTTTGAGCACAGAAAATAATATTGAGCAAAAAAAAAAAAATTAGGACGGGGGAATTGAGCGGCACAGAGTAGATTTTTTTTCCGCTCAATATTATTTTCTGTGCTCAAAATCTACGATTGCTCGCTTAAAATCTTTAACTGCTCGCTCAATATAGTTTTTTGTGCTCGAAATCTAGGTTATTTTTGCTCAATTTCAATTACTGCTCGCTCAGAATAGTGTCAGCAATATAACCCCATACTAATTGGTCCACTCCGCTGTCTGTTTGCTGTGGCTTGCTCCGCCCTGGAAATTGTATCCACTTAATGGTGGCCAGACTCAATAGCTGGAACAGCGGTGACTCTGGTGTACCAGGCAACTTTTGGCCAGCACTGTATATCAGCCACCTCTGTCTTCTTCCTGTATGCACGTGATGTCAGCGCGTTGTGCCGCATTAAAAGTACTTCTCCCTCTCCTCTGGTCAGGCCCCGCGGTAGCGGCCCCCCTGGCGGGCGGCGCGGCAAGGAGCTTCCATCGGAGCCGCCCTTCACCGCCTACGTGGGCAACCTGCCCCCCAATACGGTCCAGGGCGACCTGGACGACATCTTCAAGGGCCTCAGCATACGCAGCGTCAGACTGGTGCGCGACAAAGAAACAGACAAGTTCAAAGGTGACGGCCGGGGGGTTGGGGATGGCCCGGGGAGGGCGGGACCTTCATTGACGCCACCGTCGTCCCCCGTTTAGGTTTCTGTTACGTGGAGTTTGACGATCTGGAGTCCCTGAAGGAGGCCTTGGCCTACGACGGCGCCGTGAGTCCCTTCCGTCTTCCGCCGTCTCGGCCCGCCCGCCCTCGCCGCTCACCGCCTTTTTGACCCCTCAGGATTTAGGCTCCAGGTCGCTTCGGGTGGACATCGCCGAGGGACGCAAACAGACGCGAGGGGGGACGGGCTTCGGCTTCAAAGACGACGGTCGAGGTACGCCGGATGGCCCGACCGCGCGCGCGCCCGTCGTCGCGTTCGTCGCTCGGAAAAAGCCGCTCTCGAGCGAGCGGCGGGCGCGTCCCGGTGTCCGCCGCGCGCCTACCGGCCGTCCTTAACTCTTTCATTGCCATTGACGGTGATAGACGTCCATTTGCGGGCTCTGGAAAATCAAACTCCATGAGTTTGTCGCAAGTAGATTCGTCGGAAGCGGGAGGGCAGGCGGCAAAGGAACGTCGTTCCTTCCCTCCCGCTCGGAACGGATCGAATCGGACGTCCGTCACCGTCGGCCAACGAGTTAACGGGACTGTCGTCCGCAGGCCGAGGAGGTCCCCGAGGAGGCGGTCCCCGAGGAGGACGCGACGACTTTGCAGACGGAGGTGCGAGCCGTCGGACGACCGGCGCCGCGCTTTCGCTCGTTCGCGTCTCGACGCCGGCCCGCGCGAAACGACCCGATCGCTACGTGAGGATTTTCGAGGATTGGACGTTTTCATTGAAATAGCCACTGATAACTTTTAGAGCAAAAGTGTGGATGTTTCCAAAATGACACGCCCCAAAATAATATGTACGTCGTCTATCCCGTTTCCCGTAAGTAGTAACTTTCTACCCACTGACCCCTGTCAAATGGCAAGCGTCAAGGTAGAAAAATTCAAGAGAAAAAAAGCACAGCGAACGGTAAGATGATTACTTTTCTATTAAGCTAGGTCGGGATTTTAAAATGACAGCAGAGCATATTTTGGACACAAATCCATCAAAAAAAAAAAAAAACGTGACGGTGATAAAATTCAATTCTAATGAGTCTTCCTTAGCCACTAAAACTTCACCCAAACCCAGATTTAGCTGTAGAGTTCTGCTAGCACGCTATTCTCTTTTTGCCGTGAAGTGTTGTTTATGGCAGCTCTTTTCAATTTTGTCTATGTCGTGTGTGCAAAAATACTTTAGTCATTTCAAAATGTCTTTGTGTAGTTGTTGAAATCTCAGAAAATGTTGTCTACTTTGTTTAGTATGTTTTCGTAGGTCAGATTAAAAAGTTATAGTCCAAAAATATAGAAAGGTTTCCAACAATTAAAAATGAAGGGAATGCTATGCTAATGCTTCGAGTTACATTTAGTGTGTGATAGGCATTGCCTGGGACGGCCTGACTGTTCTCCCTGTATATTTTAAACACCGGGAGAACATTCTGGGACCCGGCTCCTCATTGGCCTCTCGAGCCCGAACGAAAGTAACCGTGCAATCAGATTCGTTTATTTGCGCAGAGTGTTCTTAATAAGCAACTTCAGTCTTGAGCGTCGGAAGCAGAGGTTGCGCTAGACTTTTTTGTTGTCTGTCATTTTGACTGACAGGGTCATAAAAATCCGGTCATAATCTATTTTTACCCGTCACTTAAATTTTTCAAATGATGATAATGACATTGTGGTGACCCCTTTGTTTGGCATAATTCACCTTCCGTACTTGTGTGTCCATTTGGCCGAGCGCGTTACTGGTGCAGGTTCAAGCGCCTACACCGGCTACGACAGTCACGTGACAGGGACACTTAAGAGCCGCGCGCGGTCCCCTCACTATCCACTCGCTCTCGCTGTATGATTGGCCGAAGAGTCGAAATGCTCTCCCGTGAAATGCCTGTTTAAAAATGTTCCCGTTGTTACTGCTTGCGTTCGCTTATAAGTGCCCATTTAAAAAGGAAAAGCGATGGATGATACTACACACAGAACGTATTATTAACAAATGTAAAAGTTGTATAATCATATAGCGAAAATAAGAAACGTCACTGACAAGCGCAGGGCCCCGCGAGTGGATAGTGAGGGGAATAGGATAGTGCGCCTACAGCTAACAAGACTCTTAACTAGGGCTGCAGCTATCGAATATTTTAGTAATCGAGTAATCGACTGAAAATTCTATCGATTAATTGAGTAATCGGATAAAACATATATTTTTAGGTGAAGAGCAATTATAAATATACATGAGAAAACAAGACATTTCATCTAATCTTGAACCATTTTAGGTCAATCAATGTCTTTATTTTCGATGTATATTGTTGAAAACAGCCAACAATTGCATCTCAGATGTAACTAGAATTGAAAAAAAAGACAAATTCACTGCTTTCACTCAAAAAACCTTTAGATCTTATTAAAAAAATATACATACATATATATATATATATATATACCTAAAAATGTCGTTACGCTTGATAACACACATCACTTAAAAGTTTTTTTTCCCACGTGTTTCAATTGAATTTCTATTTGTGTCAAGCCATTTTTAAGTTCTAGTTAAGTTTTAAGTTAGTCTAAACTGTAAGTCCTGATAGCATTTTGAGTTTTTGCAGTGTTCAAAATAAATGTATGATACAGGCTGTATTGGAGCACATTAGGGACCAGTGCTACTTGGTGTTTTATCCAGCAATGACTACTAAGCTAAAATTGATAGTTAGCATTATTGAGTTTTTATTTTACACCCTTATCACTCCACAAAGCTATGTTATGTTGAAGCCAGTATGTAAGACACGTTAGCCACGCATCGAAAATGGTCATAATAAATAGAAACCTAGCCCTCCGCAGGGCTAACGTTACGTGAGCTAGTGACTCAGACAGTAACGTTAATCTTATTTATTAGCGCTTAGCGCTCTTTATTAGCGCTTAGCGCTCTACTACTTTAAGATGGCGGTTGTTTATTAACGCTGCCCAGACACGGCCGAGTCTGTCATTATGCATCTAGTTCAACATACATGTGATCTCTATGAGACTCATCAGATGATACCTGCTACCAACTTAACATCATGCGGGCTAGTTTTTAGCAACGTCGGCGTAGTTTGGAGCGACTGTCGGCTGCGGAAATGTTTTTTATATTTTTTTTATTGCTTCTTCCTCTACGCACGTGACGTCAGCGCGTTGTCCCTCATTAAAAGTAGTCCGAGCGAAACGTGATGCTTAGAGCTGTCAAAATAAACGATTACTCGAGGTGAATAAAATTACTCGGATCAATTTTTAAACTCGAGTTACTCGAGTTGCTCGAGTATTCGTTTCAGCTCTACTCTTAACATTGCATACCGCTTCAACATATTCAATAGTATTTAGTTTTCATTCATTTTAAATTAATATTCTGTCTGAACAAGCTTAATAGAGAATCCACACCATGCCATCACACATCAAGCAGATGAATATGTAACTTTTTCTCCGCAGTGACAAAAACAGCTGACAGTGGCCCCCATTAGGTAGGTAGCCTACCATATGTAGCGTATGGAAGAATGAAATTAACAGTTCACCTGCTGTGGCCTGAACGTCGTCTCACACTTTCCTCCTGGTGCGCATGGACTTGAATTGCGTGCCCGCTTGTGCAGTCCCTGTTTTTTTTACCTCTTTTATCAACACTATCGTCGTTTTGGGGCTTTTTGAAGAAACTTCGGACACTGTTGCTTTGAAATTTTTTCAGAGTAAGGCCAACGACGTCACGCATCAAGAGAGACAATAGCTAATTAATATGCTCACTCGCCACCCTGTGGTTTGGGGTGTGAATTGCAACCGGTCAAAATGACGGATGGACTTCAGTTTTTTCCGTCACCGTTTTAAAAAATCGGTCAACGACGGAAAATATTCGGTTAACGCGACCCCTCGCCGGAAGTCATCTCCACAACAACACAGATTGCGAACGTGAGAGCCGAGATTATGTTCCAATCCGCGTTAAATGGTTTCAAATGACCTAAAACACATCGATACAAGTCATTGACAACAGTCTGAACATTGTGTTCTCTCTTGCCAAGATAACAAAACAAACCTTACCATGTGATTTAAAACAAGCAAGCCTGTAGTGCAGCCCAGTGAGGGAAGTGAGGGAGAGACCCAAAACGTCACAAGTGACACAACCCAAACACTGCCACCATGCAGGCTGACGTACTATACGTATAGTAACAAAATGTCACGCGTGACACAAACCTTCGCATTTTCGTCTCATCAGACGAAAGCTGGCGTTCGTCTCCTGATTTTAGTCTCCTTAGACGTGTTTTTAGCTCATCTTCGTCATGAAAAAATTGCTTGTCGACGCAATATTTTCGTCATTGTCGTCGTTGACGGAACAACAATGTTACTATGTGACGCTAATGTCATTTTTTTCAACATAGCGCAGCACTAGAAATCGAGATCAACCCTAATCCATCCATTTTGGGTGTGATGCAACAACCAGAATTGCTGAAAAAGTGAGCATTCCCTGGAATAACAATCCAATGCTAAATAACAACATTATTGCTGTCAATTTCTATCTTTGGCACACTCACCATGTCATAGCACCTTTTAAAGATAACCTGCTAAAAACCTGATAAAAAGCTCTGTTTACATCAGGCGGCAGCTAGCTACATTCACTAACAGACTATCATTGTACTTTGATATATTTATGTAAAATAAACGCTAACAGCACGTTCTTTTTTTTTGGTTTTAACCAAGAATCGAGACTGTTTTACGTCCATATCTATAAAGAATTCGGGGATTTAAGCATTTATTCACAAGAATTTTCACTGGAAAAGCTCTGTTTACATCAGGCGATCGCTCGCTACATTCACTAACAGACTAGCATTGTACTTTGATATATTTTCATGAAATAAAAACTAACTGCACTTTTTTATTTTTTTTTTAAACCATGAATCTAAACTGTTTTACGTCCATATCGATAAAGAATTTGGGATTTAAGCATATATTCAAAAGACTTTTCAATGAAAAACGCTCTGTTTACATCAGGCGGCCGCTCGCTACATATACTCACAGACTAGCATTGTACGTGACATATTTATGTAAAATAAATGCTAATAGCAAATTTTTCGTGCTTTTAACCAAGAATCGAGACTGTTTTACGTCCAAATCTATAAAGAATTCGGGGATTTAAGCATTTATTCACAAGAATTTTCACCAGAAAAGCTCTGTTTACATCAGGCGATCGCTAGCTACATTCACTAACAGACTAGCATTGAACTTTGATATATTTACATGAAATAAACACTAACTGCACTTTTTTTTTTTTTTTTTTTTAACCATGAATCTAAACTGTTTTACGTCCATATCGATAAAGAATTCGGGGATATAAGCATTTATCTACCAAGAATTTTCAATGAAAAAATGCTCTGCTTAAATCAGGCAGCTGCTAGATACATTCACTCACAGACTAGCATTGTACTTCGACATATCTTGTAAAATAAACGCTAACAGCACGTTTTTCTTTCTTTTAACCAAGAATCGAAAACATCCATATCTATAAAGAATTCGGGGATTTAAGCATTTATTCACAAGAGTTTTCACCATAAACGCTCTTTTTACATCAGGCGGCCGCTAGCTACATTCACTAACAGACTAGCATTGTACTTCGACATATTTACGTAAAATAAACGCTAAGAGCACGTTTTTCTTGCTTTTAACCAAGAATCGAGACTGTTTTACATCCATATCTATAAAGAATTCGGGGATTTAAGCATTTAGTCACAAGAATTTTCACCAGAAAAGCTCTGTTTACATCAGGCGGCCGCTAGCTACATTCACTAACAGACTAGCATTGTACTTCGACATATTTACGTAAAATAAACGCTAAGAGCACGTTTTTCTTGCTTTTAACCAAGAATCGAGACTGTTTTACATCCATAGCTATAAAGAATTCGGGGATTTAAGCATTTATTCACAAGAATTTTCAACGAAAAATGCTCTGTCTGTGTTTCTGCTCGGTCAGCTTTGACGAAGATAGGCCCCCCAATGAAGCTTCCTTTGCCCCCCCCCCCCCCCAAGAAAAAACGGTGACGAGAAACGGTCGAAGGAAGCAAAGCCGTGAGAAACTTTTCAGACTTTCCACGTTCACATGTGTCTCCTCTACGTGCTCTGAAAGCAGAGAAAATGTTTATCCCGCCTTCCAAATTTCCACCGTTTCGTCCGCGTCCCAAAAATCCCACCGTAGCGAAGTGCCGTCGGCGCCGACGGACGCGTTCAGCCGCGTCTCCTTTTGCAGGCTTCAGGGACGACGACTTCTCGGGAGGCCGGAGTCGGGGCGGCGGCCGTATCGGTGACCGCCGAGGTGGCGGCGGCGGCGGGATGGGCCGCTTCAGAGACGGACCGCCTCGTGGAGGAACCGCCGACTTTAGGGAACCTTCTGACGGTACGTGAGCGCGGATGGGTCGCGAGGGAAGCGGTGGTCACGATTTGCCGTTTGTTTTCCAGAGGAGCGCGCTCAGCGGCCGCGTCTTCAACTGAAGCCCCGCACCGTGTCGGAGCCTCTCAACCAAGTGGCCAACCCCAATTCCGCCATCTTTGGGGGCGCCAAACCACGAGAGGAGGTGATTTCCCGGGAAAAAGCCCAAGACTGAGACTGGGGCGGGCGGGTTCGGTGGGCGGGGACGGACGGAGACGCTAACCGCGCCGTTAGCTTGACGCACTGACAGACGCCGAGTGGACGCCGCCGCCTTCTTGGTCCTCCTCTTCCTTCTTTCCTTGCATCTTCTTCATCCACCTTATTCACAATAGGAAGAGCGCCGCTCCCAATTGCGCCGTCGGAACACTTTTCAGGCGCCCCAGAAGCGGGATATAAATATGTCGGAGACGTCTTTGTTCGGTCGGGAACGTTACTGATGAAGAGTTGTCCCGAATGAGCTGTCAAAACAAAACAACAAAAGCACGCCGGCCCGGCGCCATCCCTTTTAAATGAACAAGGACAAGGCAGAGTTTGCGTGGCCGTTAACACCTCGTAAAGTGGATATTTCAGAATTGGCCAGCTTCGGTTCCGGCGCGACGTGGCTCGACATCACAAATCCGTTAACGCTTGGGCGTCCGATGCGATTTAGCCTCCCGCCAAGGAAGCTCATCCGCAGGCGGGTCGGGCGGGCCACGCCCCCTTCCCCGAGGAGCCCCGCCCTCTGTATTGGTTTTAATACAAATTCTTATTGATTCGGTCAAGGTCGTGAAAGACTAGAGAAGAAACGCGTGAACTCGTCGGCTCATCCTCCGCCGTCTCATTCAAGATGGACACCTTCGTAACTAGAATCGATCGAATTTTGAACTCGTCATTGAATCGTCGGAGCCTACAAAACATGCGATTATTTTATCTAGCGAGTTTTTCATCAACTCTAAAAGGCGAGAAAAGTGAGCAATTCTTGCCAGGGAAACTTCAACGCTATGATGTTAATAACTTAAAAAAAAATTTAATTGTAAAACACGGCTTAAACAACAATTGTGGAGGCCAAAGGTCATCACGTGTTGGGCCTAATGCGCATCGCGATTGCGGAATCCGAAGCTCGCGCATACACCGCTGGCCAAAAGTATTGGCACCCCTGCAATTCTGGTATATAAAGCTCAAGTTCTCCCAGAAAATGATTGCAAATACAAATGTTTTGGGAGTAATATCGTCATCTATTTTGCTTGCAATGAAAAAAACACAAAAGAGAATGAATTAAAAAAAAAAAAAAAAATCATCATTTTACACAAAACTCCAAAAATTGGCCGGACAAAAGTATCGGCACCCTTTGAAAAATCGGGATGCTTCCCTAATTTGTGTAATTAACAGCACCTGTTATTTACTTGTGGTACAGAACATAACAGGTGGTGGCAGTAACTAAATCACACGTGCAGCCAGTTAAAATGGATTCAAGTAGACTCAGCCTCTGTTCTGTGTCCTTGTGTGTACCACGTTGAGCATGGAGAAAAGAAAAGACCAAAGAACTGTCTGAGAACTTGTGAGGAAGCATGGGCAATCTCAAGGCTACAAGTCCATCTCCCAAGACCTGAATGTTCCTATGTCTACCGTGTACAGCAGGGGTGGGCGAACCGGTCCTCGAGGGCCGCAGTGGGTCCTGGTCTTTGTTCCAACTGACCCAGCACAGGTAGTTTAACCAATGTGGTTTCAGCAGAAATGAGAAGCACCTGACTGCAATCGACTGATTGCACTTGTAAAACAGCAGATTGGTGAAAAGGTGTCCTCTTAATGGGTTGCAACAAAAACCCGCACCCACTGCGGCCCTTTGTGGAATTAATTGCCCACCCCTGGTGTACAGTGTCATCAATAAGTGTAAAGTCCACGGCACTGTGGCTACCCTCCCTAGGTGTGGGCGGAAAAGAAAAATTGACCAGAGATTTTAACGGATGGTGGATGAAGAACCGCGACTAACATCCAAACAAGTTCAAGCTGTCCCGCAGTCCGAGGGTACGACAGTGTCAACCGTACTATCTGTTGGCGTCTGAATGAAAAGGGACTCTATGGGAGGATACCCAGGAAGACCCTACTTCTAACCCAGAGACCTAAAAAAGCCAGGCTGGAGTTTACCAAAACTTACCTGAGAAAGCTAAAAACATTTTAGAAGAATGTTCTCTGGTCAGATGAGACAAAAGTAGAGCTTTTTGGGAAAAGGCATCAACATGGAGTTTACAGGGGAAAAACAAGGCCTTCAAAGAAAAGAACATGGTCCCCACAGTCAAACGCGGCGGTGGTTCCCTCATGTTTTGGGGTTGCTTTGCTTTCTCTGGCACTGGACTGCTTGACCGTGTGTATGGCATGAAGAAGTCTGAAGTCTTTTGCGGCATAATGTAGGGCCCAGTGTGAGAAAGCTGGGTCTTCCTCAGAGGTCTTCCAGCAGGACAATGACCCAAAACACACTAGAAAAGGGTTTGAGAGAAAGGATTGGCGACTTCTAAAGTGGCCAGACCTGAATCCCATAGAACACCTGTGGAGAGATCTGAAAATGTCAGGGACCTGGAGCAGTTGGCCAAAGGAGAATGGTCTAAAATTCTAGCAGAGCATTGTAGGAAACTCATTGATGGATACCGGAAGCGGTTGTTCACACTTCACAGTCATTCTCTTTTGTGTTTTTTCATTGCAAGCAAAATCAATGAAGATATTACTACCAAAGCATTTGTAATTGCAATCATTTTCTGGGAGAAATTGAGCATTATTTGACAGAATTGCAGGGGTGCCAATACTTTTGGCCAGCAGTGTAAGTACCTTGTCTATTAGTCTGGTGTCACGCAAAATACTTCGTCTTCTACTTCCCGTATATTTGGTCACGACGTCTTCAAATGCTGTGGTCAAGAAGATCCTTACCACCATCAAGTCATAACTACTGTAATATTCAGACTATAAGGCGCTACGGTTTCCCCTCATTTTGAATCCTGCCGCTTATCGTCCTTTGATGGATAATGCAGTTATTGCAATTTTGTTTTATCACAATAGATTGGTTTATTTACATTTCAGAAACCAGAAGCCATTCATTTACGAATGTGATTGCATTTTAGTTTACATACAGTATTTAAATGTTCAGATATTAAGATTGGATTGAGGCAAAATAACATGCTTTTTATCTCAAATATATTGTTATAATCATTTGTTTCAGATTTACTGTAATTATTTTCTATATAAAAATTGGTGTTCAAAAAGTATTTTTTTTCAAACTTGAGTCTTGAAAAAGAGGGGGTCGTCTTATAATGAGGGCCGTCTTATATTAGGGCCAATACGGTAATTATGACACTATCATGGGCATTAATGATTACTTATGGCAGATGTCATTAAGGCTAGGTTCATACCGCATAGGGTGACCATATTTTGATTTCCAAAAAAGAGGACACTCATAATATATTATATTAATATAATATATTTAAAGTGTGCCCCCTTACTCTGGATGGAAAAATGAAAATAAATAAATAAATAGTGACTTAAAAAAATAAAAAAATACATACATATATATATATATATACATACATATATATATATATATATATATAAAACATAATGCAAACCCATAGAAATGTAGTCCAGTCAATACACATACACACAGTAGGCTATGTGCCAACTAAACATTTTATAAATTACTATCACGACAATTGTCCTTGACAAATTGTTATTCCCATTCAATTGATATTCTCATTC
This sequence comes from Corythoichthys intestinalis, assembly GCF_030265065.1. NCBI lineage: Eukaryota > Metazoa > Chordata > Actinopteri > Syngnathiformes > Syngnathidae > Corythoichthys > Corythoichthys intestinalis. The sequence goes on from NC_080400.1 coordinate 609,085, forward strand.
AATGTTCTGGATTGCACACAAACAAAAACCAAAATAAACTGACAAACTATTCAACCAGCATGTTTCCAAACGTAGCAGTTACAAACTACGTTTCCCATAATGCCTAGCGCAGTTGAGCTTACTGATAGCTAGCTGAGGCAAAAATCAAACTTTGCTATAAAAGTTTACAATCATCGGCAGCGCAACGATGCGACACCAAACGGGATTTTACAGTCAAAGCTCCGACAGAAGTCAACAGTTGCCATTATATACGTATTTATTGTAAAAAACTTAACTACTGGGCAGGCGTTGTGGCCAAATCGTCAACCCAGCAGATGGCGGTAATGCCTCATGATAGGGGTGAACTGCCAACAAAAGAAGAACTACTCCTTCCCTCCCTACTACTAGGAGCCATGTCATCGCAGGCAGGTGCTGCCACCCAGTGGCCGGAGGGATTCTCTTCAAATTGGTCTCGTGAAAAATCATAAAAACCGGACATTTTTATGTATTTATAAAACCCGCCTGGACGACGAGGATACGACGTGAAAGTAGGACTTGTCCGGCCAAAAGAGGACGTTTGGTCACCCTAATACCGCAGGTGTTAATGCACGAATCCGATTTTTTGTCATGTCTGTTTTTTTGCCGTGCCCGTTCAGACTGCCTTTGTCCATTGAGACCGTTCAAGTGTTACGCGTGCGCACTAATTCAGAGTTCGACACGTGTTGAGGAAACAGACCAGCATGCGCAGAAGCATCAAAACAAATGATTACAAATGCTGGCTGTCATTCCAGGGTGATCATATTTTGATTTCCCAAAAGAGGACACAAATAAGACTTTGATAATCCCCGTTTAGTCTTATATTCAAAGTGTATGTGGATTGATAGAACGCATGCACGCGCGTGCAAGGCGCACACATAATCCCTATGTGTGTGTGCGTCAGTTTGCCTCGACTCGGCCATGTAGGCAATACTGAAATATTGCTTATTTGGCGCACATAGAGAAAACCGAGCATAATCAGGTTTATCCTTTCATTTTTTATGACTTTGGTCAAGCCTGCCTCCTGTGTAGAAGCAGAGTTTAAGCGAGGTGCTACCGCTAATGCACAGCTATCGCTGCCTTCCTACCTGCCGCTCTTGCTCTATGCTGTCATGATTGCTGCATGAATTCCGATTTGGGAGACTTGACAGTTCAGACCGCCGCGACATTTTGGAAAAATGTGACCCAGATCGGATTTAAACCACATACAAAAGTGACCCAGATTGGATTTGAAATGGTCCACTTCTATGCGACTTGTCCTGTTCAGACTTGATGTCTCAAGTTGGAAAAACACGAAAAAATTGGATTCGTGCATTAAGACCTGCAGTGTGAACCTAGCCTATGTGTCATCCGGCAAGTTATGGTAATGGTAAATGGTGTTATACTTACTGTATATAGCGCTTTTCCACCTTTCAAGGCGCTCAAAGATGTCACCAACTCGGGGGTCGGCAACCCGTGTTTGGAGAAGTTGTTTTGATGCTTCTGCGCAGACTTCAAAAACAAAACAGAGATAAGAAAATCAAAGACATGACCGGATAAGGGGCTTGTAATACACGTTCCATTTTGTTTTTCGAAACCTCAATATAAGGGCTGTCAAACGATTTAAAATTTTTAATGGAGTTAATTACAGCTTAAAAATTAATTAATCGTAGTTAATCGCAATTCAAACCATCTCTAAAATATGCCGTATTTTTCTGTAAATTATTGTTGGAATGAAAAGATAAGACACAAGACGGACATATACATTCAACATACGGTACATAAGTACTGTATTTGTTTATTATAACAATAAATCAACAAGATGGCATTAACATTATTAACATTCTCTTAAAGCGATCCATGGATAGAAAAACTTGTTGTTCTTAAAAGATAAATGTTAGTACAAGTTATAGAAATGTTATATTAAAACCCCTCTTATTGTTTTCATTTTATTAAAATTTGTAAAAATTTTCAATCAAAAAATAAACTAGTAGCTCTCCATTGTTGATGTCATTACACCATGCTCACTCCCCAAACCCATAAAATCATTTGGACCCAAGCGCCAGCAGAGGGCGACAAACAACAAAAAACAAGTAACAAGCGGACATTAAACTGCTGTCATTTTAATCTGAGCGGGGCGTGTGTGTTAATTGCGTTAAATATTTTAATGTGATTAATTTAAAAAATTAATTACCGCCCGTTAACGCGATAATTTTGACGGCCCTACTCAATATATATAAACATAATAAAAATAAAAACGATGTCAAAAATGGGATTTCTTTATTGCATTTCTATAATTTCGTAAAAGCAATGAAACAATTCATTAATATTGTAATGAAGTTAAACTTGAGGTAACATCATACAACAGAGTCAAGTGGTGCATTGGATGGACTGCAGGGAAAATAAACATGAAATCATGAAAGGCTCATGATGTATTTTTGGCCGACTTGGTCATTTTGATTAGTGCTGCAACGATTAATCGATTAACTTGAGTATTCCATTAGAGTAAAAGTATTTGAATTAAATTTTGCTGCTTTGAGTATTCGTTTGATTAAAGTAGCGTTGTAATGGTTTCTTTTGAAAGTGTTTGCATTTAGCTTTATTGATTTGGGTGGATACACTGCTCTCTAGTCTGCCTCATTTCACATGGCTGAGTCCAGCTGCTCCCTGTTAAGACCAACGTAAGCTAAGTTTTTGTTTGCGCTCGTTTTTGTTTTTTTTTAATACGTTCGTATTTTAGTTCAGGAATCTTTTTTTCTAATCGAATACTCGAGTTAATCGATAAATCGTTGCAGCACTATAGTCTTATGGCGCCACTTTCAAATGTGTTACCAAAATACCATAACGAGCAATTCATGAAACAACTGGAACAGGAACTGAAGAAATAATTAGCACAGAACATACATTTTGATCGCTATTTACATCAATAGCGCTGCAATGCATACTAAGAGGCATGTTGGACAACAACAGTGTTGGCAGCAGAGGTTAACTGTCTCCCCTAAGGGAGCAGTGGTGGCCAGATGGAGCTTCCAGAAGCAATGAAGCTTTGCAGCCAATTGGTTCACAGATTCATGGTGGTTCATTTGGCCTTATGACAGTCTTATGATGCCTCTGTCAAAGTGTTATCGGTTAATATCTTTTGGTTTAAATATCCCATAATACAGTGAAGACGGCTGTCTTATAGTCTGGCGCGGCTTATCTATGAACAAATTCAGTTTTGGGTGGCGGCTTATAGTCAGGCGCGCCTCATTGTCCGAAAATGACGGTAGCTGCTTTTTGATCAATGTCAAAGCATCTGCTATTTACTCAGTGGCTAACTCGCTTCAAAGGGATTGGACGGCTACCAGTGATAAACTAAAGGGTGCAGAGGAAAAAACTTTTAACGTTGACCGCAATAGACGTCCAATCCTTTTGAAGTGACTCCCTCAAACTTCAAATCGATTGGACGGTTCACAGCACAAGGATGATTGGACGTTTAAAATGGTTTGGGCGGATGGCCGTCAAGTATTGAGCGAGGACGGTCCGCGCCGCGCCAATGTTTGTTTTTTTTCTTGCCGAGGTTGTTGTTGATGTGCCCGTGTCTTCCATTGCAGCAGTGACACGTTTGCGGCGGGCGGGCGAGAGAGAGAGAGAGCGAGCGAGCGGACACCGGGAGAGCGGGAAAAGGTTTCGTTGCGTCAGTGTGGACCACCAGAAGAAAGTCCAAATTGTTGCCCGTCGCAAGCGGCGCCACCTAACGTGATCTGCTTTTGACTTCCTTTGCCCCAACTTTTCGCTTTCTGCTCCTGGTCCACACCCGGGCGGTCCGGTCCGGTCCCGAACCGAACCGGACCGTTTTGTCTCTCCGTGTTCTTGTGGACCGGCTCGGCGAGCTCTCATTGTTCAGGTTTTTGTCTCGTGTGTTCAGGATGTTGGCAGACACTTTCTTACTGTACAAAAGAAATAAAACGGCTCTTTTAAATGTATTTTTTTTTTTTCTCGGTGACAATGATGGCAATAAACGAAATCATCCAACATTTGGATTGGCCTCCGAACCCTTTGATTCCTCCCCGGCGCGCCGTCCCGAACGTCCGACGGACGCCGCTTCGGAAGCTGCCGACCTGATGAGTCCCTTCTTTTGGACTTTGTTCTCGGTAGGCTTGGCGACAAAGCAGTTTGATCCGTTAATCATTTCCAATCGTAATCATTTTTATGAGAAACTATAAACTAGGCCAGCAAGCAGGTGGTGGCAGATCGTCGTCTTGTCATTTCATGATAAACTAATGTGCTTAAAACACCTCATTTTTTGTGTGGAACCTCTTTTGTGTAATGGGCATGGCTGACAGATGTTTTTGCAGCGGGGCCGAGAACAAAAAGTGGTATTTGCCATGTGACAAAATGGATTTTGCAATGTGGCATTTTTTTTTGCCATGTTGCAAAACGAGATATCCAGGTGCTAAGCACCGCCCTCTGGCGGTCAGGAGGAATAAAATAGAACTGATTTTTCCATTTGGCTTTTTTTTTTTTTTTTTTTTTTTTTTTGGTATGTGGCAAAATAGATTTTGGTTTGTGGCATTTTTGGGGGGGGTTATATGGCATTTTTTTGGGTGGTATATCGCAGTTTTGCAGGCCATGCACGTCCAAATTTTTCCATTTGTGGTCAAAAATCCCAGCCACGCATGTTTTTCTGCCATGTTAAACTGAAAATGAATGGAAAAATTTGGACGTACATGGCCGTCAATTGCATAGCCTGACTTGGGTGTCAGTTTAATGTCAACGCGCTCTAATTTAAAGGGTATGGTCAAAAATCACAGCCACACGTTTTTCTGCCATTTAAAATGAATGGAAAATTTGGACCTGCATGGCTGTTAATGGCACAGACGTGCTTGGCCAGCAAAACTGCCACATAACCCCCAAAAATGCCACAAACCAAAATCCATTTTGCCACATACCCAAAAAAATGCCACGTGTCAAAAAACATTTTGCCACATGGGAAAAAAAATGCCACATGGCAAAATCAATTTTCCCAAATGGCAAAAAAAATGACCAGTGTTGGGCACGTTACTTTAAAAAGTAGTTATAGTTACTCACTACTTCTTCCAAAAAGTAACTGAGTTAGTAACTGAATTACTATATAGTAAAAGTTACTAGTTACCAGGGAGAGTAATTATTTCCGTTACTTTAAAGAGAAGTTGTTGTGTGTCAAAGAATTTGAAATTGTCTGAGCAGTATTCAAGTCAGTTGAATAGAGAACAGACAGTTGTGTTATAGAACCTTGTAATATTTATTGCACCTCAGCAGCAACAGATTTATCCTATACTTGAAGTGCAACAAAAATAAACAGTAAACAATATAATAAAATAACAATCAGCAGTAAACAATATAAAGTGAGTTTAATCAATTAAATCTCACAACCTGAGACAACTGGTCAAGTACACATAGCCTGCTGTACTTCAAGTATTTTGACTTGAAATAGTGTTTATATCTCCACCTCGTAAAGGACAAATTTTCCTCAGAATGCTCTGCCATCATATCCCTCTGCATCTGTTTTGTGTGTGTGTTTGCCACACGCACTGTTTCGGTTTGTGTGTGAAAACACCGGCTCTGATTGGCTTACCATGACACATAACGCTAACCCTCAGCCAATCACAATCACTTCCATCGCATCTATCCAGGTGGTGCATTCAGGTAGCCTCGTCCCCCCTACTCCTCCCGTCTGCCGTCCTCAAGATGGAAGCAGCATTCTTGCTGGCTGACAGTGGGGGATGGGAACGAGGCTAGCATTCAGGTGTAGCAAACACGTTAGCAAGCTTTGGAAAGCATTGTCTAATCGAATGAGCAGGGAGTAACAGCCTGGTGTCAAAAGAAGTACGCGCTGTAATATTCTGATACAGAATTATCCGAGGCACCCTAAAGTGCACGCGGCGTCAATATTGTTTTGCTCACATGATGCGGGAGTGCGTTACAGAGACGGCTTGCCGAGAGCCGTATGTTTGTGTTAATGTTGAAGTTATATGTGCTATTAAAGAAACAGAGTGCCAGCATGTCCTGTGTGGTATATCTTTGCTAAGAAAAAGCACAAAACAAAACACGTGCGCCATCCTTGAACCTGAACGCACCCCACTTCTTGGATTACAAATAAACAGAGCAGAGTAGACTCGCTACGGTAGTTTCTTCAATTTATTCAGAGTAAGTAACACACCGCTTTTGATAGTAACGGTACCGGCTTTGTAACGGAATAAATTGTCAGATGACCCCGTTACTGAAAAAATAATGCTGCTGTTATTCCCAACACTGAAAATGACACATGGTAAAATCAGTTATGCCACATAGCAAAATTCATTTTGCCCCATGGAAAGATCAATTTTGCCACATGGAAAAAAAAATGCCACATGGCAACATCCATTTTGCTACATGGCAAAAAAAAAAAAACCCCAAGTGGCAAAAAAAAATCCACATGGCAAAATCCATTCAGCCGCCTGGCAAAAAAAAAAGCCACATGGAAAAATCAATTTTGCTACATGGCAAAAAAATGCCACATGGCAAAAAAAAAAAAAAAAAAAAAGTGGCAAAAAAAAATCCACATGGCAAAATCCATTCAGCCGCCTGGCAAAAAAAAAGCCACATGGAAAAATCAATTTTGCTACATGGCAAAAAAATGCCACATGGCAAAAAAAAAAAAAAAAAAAAGTGGCAAAAAAAAATCCACATGGCAAAATCCATTCAGCCGCCTGGCAAAAAAAATGCCACATGGCAAATCCATTTTGCCATGTGCCAAATGCCACTTTTGATTTTCTGTGTGTTTTTGTATATCCTGAGATGAGAAATACATTCACGCATTGGTGAAAAAAAAACCTATCGAAAAGGGTCCTACAAAAGAGGAGGCGCCACTGAGCTGTGCAGCCACCCGCTTATTCAAAACCAAAACGTATCTTCTAATTGGGCCACTTTGCGCAATTGTGCAAAATTTGGTAGCTCTCTAAGCTGCCCGAGGCCATGTCTACACGTAGCAGGGTATTTGGCAAAATAACTTTTTCTACAGTTTGGCCTATCATGCACACGCACATTTAAATTCTTAAAAATGTCAGAAGTGAAGAGTGGCGAATTCTGCGTTGTTGGCGCCATCATGTGGACACTGACAAGATTTCACTGTGGAAACGTCACCAACTGTAACAATCTTTGTCCCTACGTCACACATGAGACCAAGGTTTACATTTGGAGTAAATTGCCTCCATATATTTACAAACTTGCAGCGCTTCATATGGAAGAACACATGCAAAGGATGGGGGTATACGGACAATTATTTTTCACGCATGGTTTTGAATGTACTTAAAAATGAATGAATGTGGTTGTCTGTGGAAGCTTTTTTTTTTTTTTTCTACACACGTGCTGGTGTGGATGTAATTAGTTTTTCCCGACATGTGTGAACAGGATCCTCGGTTTTCAAAACCCTAAACCCTGCTAGGTGTAGACCCTGCTAAGCGGTGTCTGTTTTTCTTAGTCACCAGTGCAGCTGGCGTTTGGAATTAACGATGATTGACAGGTTTATAGCTTTGATCTGGCGACGGACCACTCCCTAGTTCCACAGTCAAAGACAACTCATTCATTGTGAGAGGCTGTTCTCGGCAGTGTGAGTGAATTTGTGGCACTGTACGAGCATGACGAAAAACGAGTTTGCGTGTTCAAAAAAATAATGAAAATATCACACGTCCGCGGGATGAGAGTATTGCGCATCCGCATATTGCGATGACGATCTTCAAACGATATATCGTTCAGGACTGATTGAAAATACCTATTGACGATTGAGCGATTAACAGTTGGAGTGAACGTCTATTGCTGTCAATGGCAGCCAAAGTGTTCAGCTATTTCAGGTCGCAAAACAAAATTCCTATCGCAAAATTCAGTTGTTTGAATTTGTCTTTTTTTTTTTTGTAACTTTTTGAAAATTTTCTTCGAATTAATTTGATTTAGTTTTATTACCCATGGCTTTTTTGTTTTTACTTTTGCTATTGATTACTATTCAAATAGTTGTTTCACCCCAACCGCCTAAAACGGAGCAATAAATTCATTCCATTTAAAATATTTTTTAAATTATTCCAATTGGATATCAATATGTTGTAAAGCCAGTCGTGTAATCAAAACATTTATGTGGGTATTCTTTGAAAGACGAGGCGTGACCAAGCTCAAGATGGTGGTGGTGGTGGTGGTGGGAAAAAAGATGATGGTGACATTTCTAAGCACTGAAGAAATAAAGACAGAGCGATTGAGAGCGGTGTGTGGAATTTCTTGATTTTTGTGCATTGACAAAGTCGCGCGTTGAAATGACGCCGCCGGCCCATCTGTGTTTCGTGGCCGGATCACCTGCACGCGAGCCGATGACGTCCGCCGATTACCTGACGACATCACCACCCGGGCGGGCGAGCGGGCGGGCGGGCGAGCGGGCGGGCGGGCCAGTCAGACAAGAAAGCCAGCTCTGGCGGGCGGGCCAGTCAGACAAGAAAGCCAGTCAGAGAGCGAGCGAACGGCGGGGCGGCCACCTTGCTCCCCCCTTCAGCGCCGCCCGCCCGCCCGCCCGCCTACCAGTCAGCCAGCCGAACGTCTACCGAGCGGTAACAGGTGAGAAAGGACACCTCGCTTTGCGTTTTCCGTTTTCTTTCTGCCTGTCCCAAAACTTTGTTATCTTTGCCGCCGCTGTCCTTTCACTTTGCGCTCAGGCCGACGCTAGCTACGTTAGCTTAGCTTCCTCGGCGCATCAATGCCTCCGAAAGTCGGAGAAAAGTAGAAAAGGGGAAGAGTGAAAGTCGCGGCCGCCGTCATATGTCGATATTTTCACCGTTGAAGGTTTGACTTTCAAGCGGAGCAGGCGGAAATCAGAAGTGATAACACGAGACAAAGTTTTGAAAAGTCACAGAGCCGAGCAGGAAACAAGGTGGCCGTGTTCTCGACATTTGACGGAAGCGTTGAAATATGCCGTCTTTTGACTTTGAACGTGGCGCTGGCTCACGTCTTCCAAAAATGACGGCCGACGAGGGCGTTCATTGGCTCTTCCTTTCTGTTCTTTTTTTCCTTTTGCTCTGTAGTTGCTCCCATTTTGCGGTTTACCTGTCAATCCGTGGAAACGTCTCGATTGGGAATTCCTTCCCATGTGTTTGGCTTCTTCCCACTCTAGAGCATTTTGTGGCCCTATTTTTTTTTTTTTTTACCGTCCTGTCAAAAATGACCATCAAAAAAAAAAAAAAAAAGAAAGCTGACACCTTGATTATTTGGAATATCAAGTTGACAGGCCGATACAACTACACAGGGGCGTCACTAGACCTAATACAATACTGGGGCACAGGCGAGCGAAAAAAAAAAAAAAAAATCAGCACTTCGCTCTTATAAATAAAGGGTCAAATAGCGCTTTAAACTATGTATAATCAAACCAAAATACATGTTTCCGTAAAAAGTGACGTTTTTCCTTTTTTTCAGCCATCTCTATTCATCAAAATTGGGACACTGCTTCCTCTCCTTATGCTCATCAACTTCCATCACTACTTCACCTCTGCTGCTCTACTTTGTCTGGACAGAAATGGGGATATATCACTGAAACTATGCAATTCATTAGTGTTTGCCAACTGGTAGGTTGTGACCTAAAAGTGGCTTATATTGCCTAGTAGAGCTGGGAAACTTGGGGCACCTAACAATTTGATTACGATTCAGAGACAACGATTTGATTATTGATTGCCCTCCCCACCACGCTTTCAATGTTTCATACATTAGTTCTAAAATTGTTCAAAAATCCTCACAGGCTAAACCAAACCACAATTTCAGTATCAAGTTAACAGTTCAAAACAGTAAATAAAATACTCAAAGCACCATTCTGTATCAGCAGCTTTAAACTACATTCAGTTCATTTAATGTTGTGAGTCAATCGTTAAAGTTGTTAAATTGCGCCCGTTATTCCATAATTTTATAATTATATTTTTGATATTTCCATAATTCCACATGTGAAAGTTTTAAAACTGTTTCATCATTTAAAGATAGATTGAAGTCAAGATTTAGCTGATTTTATTTTGGATAAAAAGTAAATTAGGTTTGCTACAACAGAGAAATCTACTGCTTTAAGTTAGCAACTGTTTACTAACGCCGGCAAGTCTGTCATTTCGCATCAAGTTCCAACTATATGCGATATCTACTGTAACATTATGTGGACGTATGTTTGTAACAACTAGCATCTGGGCGTTGTTTGTAGCCGGTTTCGGCCGCAGTCAAGTATAGTTGTTTTTTTATCTAGCGGAATGAGTTGAACACAGGGGTGAAAGTGGGCCAGAACGGTCAGGAACGCAATTCCGGTATAAGATTCAGGGCCGGAATGCAGTTCCGGTACACGGTGCTTTGATTCCAAAAATATGATGGCAAATGTATAAAAAAAAAAAAAAATGCTAAGCTGCCACACATGGATTTCATCTCCAAGAAGAAAACAATCTACCAACATCAGATTTACATACACAAGTGTTAACAACAAGCATAATAAAGTGCTTGTGTGGCGTAATCCGTTTCCACCGATATTTTTTATTTATTTTGTTCCACGGACGGCATGGAGGTTTCCCCATCTGCTGCAATTATCTGAGTCTGACGATGATGAGTCACGTCAATGTGCGAATGCAAAGCAAAACGCCTGGACTCATTTATTCGTTCAATTGGCTGACATACTGACATGTGATCAGCAGAGATGGTTAGCTCTGATTGGTTCAAATGTACATGTTTTCTGGAACAGCAAAAAAAAAAAAAGTTTTTTCAATTGATGCGACAAAAATAGGGCAATGCAACAGAAAATGGATCAAATCTTTAAGAGCAAGGAAAGAGATGAGGAGGCTTATTTATCATATTATATATATATATATATATCATAGTTTTATTTGCTCTGATGGGGAGGTTCTTAGCTGTCAATGTGCACTTTTGACTTATATTTGTTCATTTATGTTTGGCTACTTTTTCCTTTCCTTATGATTTAAAAAGTCGATGTTTACGCGATCTTCAAAATATATTCCATTTCACTCTGCATAATACAAGTCATTTGTATATATTTTTCTGAATGTATGTTACTTATATTTATTATTTAAAAAAAAGAGCAAAATGTTTACACTAGCTTCAATTTTAATATACATCCTATGTTTTTAAGTAATTAAAATTGAGATTTGGCATTTAGTATGTGAGGCAATGAGGAAAAATAAAAATTAGGAGATGGAGGTTGGGGTTATTGCTGTTTTTATTACCTTTTATTTTGCAAATCATTGAAAAAATACCATTTTGAATGAAAATCAGTTTTTGTATGTGTTATAGAAATAACTGTACCAAAACAGTTTTCTTTGCATTTCAGTAGTTTTAGGAGGTTTGTAACTCACTGCTCTTCGGTCTCCCAAATAAGTCCTTCCAGAAACTGGAGCACGTCTCATCACTCAGACCCCTACAACAAACCACATCAACCCCATCCTCCGTCAACTTCACTGGCTCCCAGTAAAACTAAGAATCAATTACGATCATTGTAATTACCATTAAAGCACTCCATGGCCTGGCCCCTCTCTACCTACGCAATCTCCTCTGTATTAACTGTTCCCTCTGTTCACTTTCTCCTCCTCTATCCTCCACCTTCCTGTCACCCGTGTCTGTCTCACCACCTTTGGTTCCAGAGCTTTAAGTCACTGTGCCCTCCAGCTATGGAACTCCCCCCCCAATCTTCACATTGTATCTACGAAGGAATCTGACCTTTTAGCCAGACTACCGGAATCGCGCTGGCGCAGCTCCAACGACCCGGGCTGGCGGGATCCCGGCCAAAAGGCCAAACTCCGCGCGTTCACCTCAGTCTTAACCCTTTGTACTGACTCCATTTTGAAAGCTGGAAAAAGGCTTCGAAGCACAAGTTGACAATTTATTCAGGTCGACAACGGTCAAACAGTAAGGCAAACAGAAAATAGACTCGGGCGGGGAGGCAAGGTCACCCTATCACATGTCAACAAAAGGTTCCTGAGAAAAAAATGGCTACGCTTAGTTAAACGTTCAGTCTTTTGAAGGATCTCGCGGGGCGGGAAGAAGGGCGTTGTTTACGATTATTGCCTGTTTGTGGATTGGACAGGAGGATGCGGGAGTTACTGTTTTCAGGGCAACGAGGGTTGTGGATTTTGCCACCTCAGCATCAAAGGGGCTCTTAGTCTTGTCAGTCGTGTTATCAGTTGGATATTGGGCGTTTAATGAGGATAGCATGCAAACAATGACAGAAGGGGGGAAAAAAGTAAGTGAACCATAACATTTAATATTTTGTGACCCCCCCCCCCCCCCCGCCTTTGGCAGCAATAACTTCAACCAGACGCTTCTTGTAGCTGCAGATCAGTCTGGCTCATCAATCAGGACTAATCTTAGCCCATTCTTGTCTACAAAACTGCTGTACTTCAGTCAAATTCCTGGGACGAATCGCTGTCTTTAGGTCATGCCACGGCATCTCAATGGGGTTCAAGTCTGGACTTTGACTTGGCCACTCCAGAACATGTATTTTGTTCTTCTGAAACCACTCTGAAGTTGATTTACTTCTGTGTTTTGGATCATTGTTTTGTTGCAGCAACCATCCTCTTTTTAGCTTCAACTGTCTGACAGACGGCCTCAGGTTTTCCTGCAAAACATTTGAATTCATTCATCCATTAATGATTACAAGTAGAGATGTCCCGATCGATCGGGACGGGGTCCGATCACGTCATTTTCAAAGTATCGGAATTGGCAAAAAAATATCGGCCATGCCTTTTTTAAATATATATATATATATATATATATATATATATTTTTTTTTTTAATTAAATCGTTTTCTAATTGTATTTAACGTTACAGACATAATATGTTACACTTATCCAGAGTCTTTAGTTTAGGCTTAAGGTAGGGTTATCAAATTTATCCCAATAACGGCGGTAATTAATTTTTTAAAAAATGTATCACGTTAAAATATTTAACGCAATTAATGCATGCGCTGCACGACCCTCTCACGCATTGTCGCGCTCCATCTGTAATGGCGCCGTTTTGCCTATATAGAGAGCTAAAAGGCAGCGTAAAATGAGTAGAGTGAATTTTGGCAGCCTTTGGAGCCTTATTTTAATTAGCTAAAGCCTTTACAATCCCTCTCCCTATAAGTAGAAATATCATGGGAAGCAATGTGGGGAAGCAAGGTAGCAATGGATCTTTTTCTTGACACCTTATGTTATTTCCCAACGCAGAGAAGATATATCAATTGGTAGCACTACGCACAGTCATGGTTCCACTTCCCATCATGCATTTGGGCATGGCCTTCAGTATCATTTACTGAAAGCTCAACAAATACACTAGATGGCAATATTTAGTCACAATATACAAAGTCACAAGTGTTTCTATCCGTGGATCCTTCTCACAGAAAGAATGTTAATAATGTAAATGCCATCTTGAGGATTTATTGTCATAATAAACAAATACAGTACTTATGTACTGTATGTTGAATGTATGTATTCGTCCGAGTTTTATTCATTTTTTCTTAATGCATTGCCGAAATGTATATGATCGGGAATGATTGGAATTGAGTCGGGAGCAAAAAAAAACAATCGAATCGGGAAATATCGGGATCGGCAGATACTTAAGCTAAAACGATCGGGATCGGATCGGGAGCAAAACAAACCATTATCGGAACAACCCTAATTACAAGTTGTCCAGGCCCTGAGGAAGCAAAACAGCCCCAAATCATGATGGTCCTTCCACCACGGTGGGGATGGGGTGTTGATGTTGGTGAGCTGTTCAATTTTTTTCCTCCACACATGTCGTGTGTTACTCCCAAACAATTTTAGCTTTGGTTTCATCAGAACACAAAATATTTTGCCAAAACTTCTGTGGATTGTTTTAAGTTCCTTTTTGTGAACGTTAAAGAGCAACAATATTTTTTTTTAGACAGCAGTGGCTTCCTCTCAGGAGTCCTCAGTCCTCCCATGAACACCATTTTTGGCCATAGTATTACACATAGTTGATGTGTGCGAAGAGATATTGGACTGTGCCAGTGATGTCTAAGTCTTTAGCAGACACTCTATGGTTCTTTTTTACCTCTCTGAGTATTCTGTGCTGAGCTCTTGGCGTCATCCTTGGTGGACGGCCACTCCTTGGGAGAGAAGCAACCCAGCCGAACTCTCTCCATTATTAGACAACTTCTCTGACTGTCGATTGATGTAAATCCAGACTTTTAGAGATGCTTTTGTATCCTTTCCCAGCTTTATACAGATCTATAATCCTTGATCGCAGGTCTTCAGACAGCTCTTATGACCGAGACATGATGCACATCAGACAATGCTTTTCATCAAGACTATTCTTACCAGGTGTGTGTTTTATAGTGGGCAGAGCAGCTTTAAACCACTCATCAGTGTTTGGGCACACACCTGACTTAAATTGTTTGGTAAAAATGTTTCAATTGCTCTTTAAGTCTCCTGAGGCAGAGGGTTCACTTACTTATTTTCCCACTTCTGTCATTGTTTACATAATATCCTTATTAAAAATTGAAAACCTATAAGTGTTTGGGTGGTTTTAGTTAAAGCAGACACTGTTTTTTCATCTTTGTCATTTTGACAAAGATCAGATCACATCTGATGGTGATTTTATGCAGAAATGTGAGAAATTCCAAAAGGTTCAGCTACTTTTTCATACCACTGTAGTTGCATTCTAATAGTAATAGTAATAATAATATGTAAACTTAAAACTCCAAAGTTTTTTTTTTGTTTTTTTTCCTTAACCGGCGAAATTTATACTGGGGCACTTGTCCCAGTGAAATATGTGTCGCGACGCCCATGCAACAACATGTACCTTCGCTTCATTTATTTGCGTTTAAAAAGAAAGACAAGGAAAAGTACGACCGGATTCGGCGAAGACTCGTCAATGATAAAACGAAACCCGAACTGACATCAATCATTGATTTATGGAAGAGAGAACTTGTTGAACAAGTTTAGCTTGTCGACAGACAATATTTCTGTCATCGTGTCATAATAGCAGGCTGATTCCGTTCGACCGAATAAGACCTTTGCAAAAAAAAAAAAAAGAACCAAAACAAGCATTTTCTGGCGAGTCCTCGACATCCATTTAAATTTGACAGTAGAAGGCAGAGGTTGCGCTAGACTTTTTCGTTGTCTGTCATTTTGACTGACAGGATCATAAAAATCCGGTCATAATCTATTTTTACCCGTCACTTAAATTTTTAAAATGATAATAATAATGACATATTCAATAGTATTTAGTTTTCATTCATTTTTAATTAATATTGTAATGCTTGCTTGGCGGCGAAAAATTAGACACGGAAGTCGTGGTATTTTTCTCCCTCTTTTTACTCTGCTTACCCCCAGCAACACCAACAAAACAACAACTCCGCTCCTAAAGAAAAAGAGGCAAATATATACACAGGCGGCAATCTAGTCCACCAATTGGATGACGCGCTGGCACACCGGGTGCACCAATAAGAACCTCGCGTTGATGTGTCAATCACGGTGCCGCCGCCAGACCCCGGTGACGCTACAATATTCTGTCCGAACAAGCTTAACAGAATCCACACCGTGCCATCAAGCGTATGAATATGTAAGTTTTTCTCCCCAGTGACAAAAACAGCTGACTGTGGCCCCAGTAGGTAGGCTACATATGGAACAATGAAATTAACAGTTCACCTGCTGTGGCCTGAACGCAGTCTTCCTCCTGGTGCGCATGGACTTGAATTGCGTACCCGCTTGTGCATAATCAAATGTCTCAAGTGGGATTCCTTCAGAGGCTATTGTCATGAGGTTTTGGACTTCGGCTTGGACAGACGACTTAGTTCGGACACTCAGTTGCCTTGACATTTTTCCGAGTAAGGCCAACGACATCATGCATTAAGAGAGACAATAGCTAATTAATATGCTCACTCGCCACCCTGTGGTCTGGGGTGTGACTTGCAACCTGTCAAAATGACAGATGGACTTCAGTTTTTTCCGTCACCGTTTTAAAAAACCGGTCAACGACGGAAAATATTCGGTCAACGCGACCCCTGGTAGAAGGATGATTGAACACCACGTGATCAGACGTCAGTGGCTCTGAAAGATTTAATTGGGAAATGATACCTCTGCAATGTATGTTCGGGCCTTTTCGGCATAGACAATAATCTTTTTACTTACTTATAGGGCTGGGCGATATGGCTTTAAGCACGTATCACTGTGAATTGAGTAGATTTACATCGATGACGATAAATTCGCCTAAGCCGACTGTTATATAATTTGAAAATCTGAATCGGTGCATGAAATACAGAGTAACCGTTTCTCGTTGATTTATTTAGCATCTTTCAACTGAATATATTTAACAATTGTACATGCAGTCTAAACATTAAGTATATAAAAAAGTATTGCAAACAAGAATTCAAGTATGAACATTTTATAACAGCTTGCATGGCTTGAGAAATGTACATTGTGAAAATCAATATGCCTGTGCAAACATGTCATTGTAAAACAAATTACTTACTGCTTGAACAGTACACTTCAAAAAGACAAGTTATTGTTAATGGCTGCTGTGACATAATTACTCAACACAAGTAACTTCAAGGCTTCAGGTATTTTTTTCCCAGTGCATTTTTAATACATGCAAGCACACATGAACCCCCACACAGACACACACACATTAAAGCTATATTGATCTTCTGCAAATGAAACATTTAATTTTTTTATGATGGCAGCAATGACACAGAATTAATCACATACAGAAAAATAGCTGGGGCCATTAAACGGTCATATTATAATTTTGACCGTTGGATTGTACTTTATGCTGAATGCTTTACCATCACAAAAGCTATCAGAGAAATCACACACAGACAGAGATACAAAATAACGCGACATACTAATTGCCCGATGCAGTCCGTCCGTGCCCAATCCACTCATTAAGTTCAGCCGTTTCGACAAGGTTCGAGCCGCTATCTGACTCCATCACGTTCATTTGTAGCGTTAATCGCTAGCGTTAGCCTGTGGCCTGGCTACCAGTAGAAAGCACTGAAAGCACCCTCTCCGGAAATCGTGAGAACGAGGGAGGACAGAGGGTGAAAGCCCGTCTGGATGCTGCCAATAGGATGCCGTCTGGATACCTCCCTAAAGCCACAATCCATCACGTTTGCGTTAGCCGCTAGCGTTAGCCTACCGAGCTTCTGTTTGTTTGAGTTCCTGATAACCACGTGACTCCATGCGTAAGCACACTGACTGCTTTCTTAAAGGGGAATGAACATAGCTGAACAACACAGTCATAGCGGGATGAAAAGACTTATGTTTTCTTGTTTTATTAAATTACTGAATTTACCGACATGGTCAAAATTACGTCAGTGGTCATTGTGAAGAATTTCGGTAACGGTAAATTTACGGTTTACCGCCCTGCTCTAGTTACTTATAATAGTGTATATATTAACCCGTGGGTTCCGTAAACATTCAAATGCCTTGGTTTCGTTGCAGCCAAACCTACTTATGGAACCAAGTCAAATTCCTATTTCTATTCCCTCCCAGAATTTTGTTGAAGACGCGTGCGTGGAAGTCGGCGGGCGGGCCAAAAAGTCGCATCGAGCGAGCGCAGCGGCGCGGCGTGGCGCCATCGCTCCTTCCGAAAAAGGGGTAAGTCTACTCGCAAACCGCATTGTCATTTCTTCCGGCGCACATGTTTTTAGACGGCCGACACTTCCCACGCTTCAGTCAAAACATAAGCGTGTTTTTTCAAAATAAGAGGGGCTTTCAACAAATGTCACGGATGCGGGGCCGGCCCCGAGCATAGGTGAGTTAGGCAGTTGCCTAGGGCACCATCTTGTGGAGGGGGCGCCAAATTGCTTTTGGGGTGGGGTGGGGGTGGCAAAGCTGCGCCGGAAATTTTAGTGAGAGAGACGACAAAAATACATTCGGAAAATACAGTTTGAGAGCTTTTCATATGGATCGAATGTTTTTGCGTATTGAATTGAAGAGGGTGTATCGAATGGTTCAAAACCGAGTATTGTTGCATCCTTATATGCTACATATAAAATATCAATTATCTTCAAGGTGACCGTGAATCAGAACATGACCTGTTGTTGCTCTTGTTTTGTTCCTCTTGCGCTCTTTTTGACAGTGAAAAGATTGCGCATCATCTTACCTCGTTAGCGGCAAGTGCTATTTATAAATGAGTGTCTCACTTAAGAATTTTTAACACAAAAGGTTCCAAGCACTCAGGTGCTGCTTTAAGAAAGCAACAAAAGGAAAAACTTTAAATGGGACTTTCATACACGGGACAGAACCCGTGATCACTTGTTTCAGGTGAACCATAAACAGTGATGGGCGTGAACCCAAATATTTACAAATATACAATATTACGAAAAATATATTGCCCTTTTTTGGGAGGAGGGACCACATAGTAGAGCTGGGCAGTAGACCGAAAATTTACCGTTACCGAAATTCTTCACAATGACCGACGTAATCTTGACCATTTTGGTAAATTTGGTAATTTAATAAATCAAGGAAATCCTCTTTTCATCCCGCTTTGACTCTGTGTTGTTCAGCTATGTTCATTCCCCTTTAAGAAAGCAGTCGGTGTGCTTACGGATAAAGTCACGTGGTTATCAGGAACTCAAACAAACAGAAGCCTGGTAGGCTAACTCTAGCGGGTAACGCTAGCTCATAACGCTACAAGCAAACGTGATGGAGTCTGGCATAAGGGAGCTTCGCCGAAGTTTCACCCGACATTAAGTAGACTCTCGGCGGCTTTCACCCTCTTTTCTCCCTGGTTCTCACGATTTCAGGATAGGGTGCTTTCTACTGGTAGCCAGGCCACAGGCTAACACTAGCGGCTAACGCTATAAAATGAACGCGATGGAGTCTGATAGCGGCTCCAACCTTGTCAAAAAGGCTGAAGTCAATGGGTGGATTGGGCACAGACTGCATTGAGCAATTGGTATGTCGTGTTATTTTGAATCTGTGTGTGTGATTTCTTTGATATCTTTTATGAGGGTAAAGCATTTAGCATTAATTATAATGCAACAGTGAAGCCGATAATATGACCGCTTTGTGGCCACAGCGATTTTTCTGAATGTGCTTGCTTCATTCTGTGTCATTACTGCCATGAAAAAATCTTAAATGTTTCATTAAGCAATACAGGACTGTCTCAGATAATTAGAATATTGTGATAAAGTTGCCTTTTATTATTTTAATATTGCTGAATTTGGCTTACAGCTTAAGAAACCTCAAAAATCCTATATCAAAAAATTAGAATACTTCCTCAGACCAAGTAAAAAAATAATTTTATAACAGCAAAACTAAATCAAACATTTGAAAATGACCATTGATGCACTCAGTACTTGGTTGGGAATCCTTTTGCACGGATTACTGCATCAATCCGGCGTGGCATGGAGGCAATCAGCCTGTGGCATTGCTGAGGTGTTATTGATGCCCAGGATGCTTCGATAGCGGCCTTCAGCTCATTTGCATTTGTAGGTCTGGTGTCTTTCATCTTCTTCTTAACTATACCCCACAAATTCTCGACGGGGTTCAGGTCAGGGGAATTAGCAGGCCAATCAAGGACAGTGATGCCATGGTCAGTGCACCAGTTACTGGTGGTTTTGGCACTGTGGGCAGGTGCCAGATCATGCTGGAAAATGAAATCCTCATCTCCATAGAGCTTTTCAGCAGATGGAAGCATGTAGTGCTCTAAAATCTCTTGGTACACAGTTGCATTTACTCTGGACTTGATGAAACACAGTGGACCAACACCAGCAGCTGACATGGCTCCCCAAACCATTGCTGACTGTGGGAACTTCACACTGGATTTCAAGCAACTTGGATTTTGCTCCTCTCCAGCCTTTCTCCAGACTCTGGCGCCTTGACTTCCAAATGAAATGCAAAACTTGCTTTCGTCTGAAAAGAGGACTTTGGACCACTCTGCAACTGTCCAGTGCTTCTTCTCCATAGCCCAAGTCAGACGCTTCTTCCGTTGTCTTGAGTTCAGAAGTGGCTTGACCATGGGAATACGGCTATTGTAGCCCATTTCCCGGACACGTCTGTGAACTGTGGCTTTTGATACCTGGACTCCAGCTTCAGCCCACTGTCTTTGAAGCTCCCCCAAATTCTGGAAGCGGCTCTTCTTCACAATTTTGTTAAGGCTGCGGTCATCTCTCTTGGTTGTGCAGCGTTTCCGGCCACCTTTTTCCCTTCCAACAGACTTTTTGTGGATATGCTTTGAAACTGCACTCTGTGAACAGCCTGCTCTTTGAGAAATTTCTTTTTGTGTCTTACCCTCCTGATGGAGGGTATCAATGATGGTCCACTGGACAGCAGTCAGATCAGCAGTCTTCCCCATACTTGTGATTTAGTTTACTGAACCAAGCTGAGTGTTTTTAAGGCTCAGGAAACCCTCGCAGGTGTTTCGAGTTAATTAGATGATTCAGGTGATTAGTTGAATAGCCTACTTGTATACTTTTTCATGATATTCTAATATTTTGAGATAGGATTTTTGAGTTTTCTTAAGCTGTAAGCCAAATTCAGCAATATTCAAATAATAAAAGGCTTGAAATAGTTCAGTTGATGTGTAATGAATCCAGAATGTATGACATTTTTGTTTTTTTAATTGCATTACAGAAAGTAAAGAACTTTATCACAATATTCTAATTATCTGAGACAGTCCTGTATAGCTTTAATATGTGTGTGTGTGTGTCTGTGTGGGGGGTGCATGTGTGCGTGCATGTATTAAAAATGGTCTGGGGGAAAAAAACCTGAAACTTTTTGAAGTAAACACTTGTGAATAGTAATTATGTCACAGCAGCCATTCACAATAACTTGTCTGTTTGAAGTGTTTTGTTCAAACTGTAAGTCATTTGTGTTACAATGCCATGTTTGCACAGTCGTTGTATTGATTTTTATAATGTTGTACATCGTTCAAGTCATACAAGCTGTTATAAATATTTATACTTGAATTCTTATGGTTTACAAGAAACTTAATGTTTAGACTGCATGTACAATAGTTTAAATATGTAAAATTGAAATCTGGTAAATTAATCAGCGAGAAACTGTTCATTTGTATTTCACGCATTGATTCAGATTTTCAGAATTTATCGTCATTTATCGTTATCGAGGTAAATCTGCCCAATTGACCGTGATACGTACTTTAGGCCATTTCGCCCAGCCCTAGCACCTAGTTAAATTTTCGCCCGGGGCACCTGCTCGCACCCGTTCAAGCTGAACGGGCGCACGCAGGTGTCGCGCTCGTCGAGGAAACCTCCTTTCCGATGTCTTCGAGAGAACACGCTTGCGACCGGAGCTGCTAGCCTGGCCTTTAGCCTAGCGGTTATCGCGTTCTCACGCCGTGATAGCTGCGCCATTAAGCACGGCTTCAAAATCCGAAGGAGGACTAATTGCGTCGCGGTGACATGCAGACCGAAAGAATCCCTGTGGCTCGTACGTCGTAGAAACCCCCTTCCTTTCAACAAACCCCAGATTTGTCACTGCGTTGTCTTTTTTGCCGCCAGAAATGTGGGGGTCGTGCTGTCACTGGTGTTTGGAGCCCTCGGATGAGCAGGCGGGCGGGGCCGAGCCCCAGCCTCGCTCCTACACTAACTCCGCCTTCGCCGGTCGGCAGTCGCCGCCCCCCGAACAACCGATTGCCTGCAAAGCTTGCGGGCGATGCCTAGACGCCCCCGTCGCCGAGGTAATTGGGCGCGCCGGGACGGGCGACGGCAAGAACGTAGGCTAACGTCCCCGGGGCGGCAGCACGTGTGCGCAGACTGCAAGGAGAAGTACTGCAACGTATGCTCGGCCCGGTCGGAGCCCCGGCCCCGCCTGTGTCACACCTGCCGGCGTTTCCACGGTAATCTGCTGCAACGGGCCGAGCTGATGAAGCTGAAAGTCAAAGAGCTGCGCGACTACCTCCACCTGCACCACGTGGCCACCCACCTTTGTCGCGAAAAGGTAAGACCGGAGGGTTAAACGCGGGTCGTCTGTCTCTGATTGACCGCGCTCCGGCACCCTTTATAGCCACCCTGGTCAGAATAAACGACTAAATGATGGTGAATATCTGAACAAAACAATCTGTTGACAAATAAGATGAAAAACAAGCCTGGTGTTTTGATCGTCAAAGGTTGCGGGAATATTCTGATGTTTTTTTTTTCTCGGACTCTGGCTTTAACGAGTAGCCGAGCGAGACCGAGCGTCACTCGGGACGGTCGCGGTAACGAGGGGAGGAGCCGCGCCGGCCACCTGAAACGGCTGCATTTCAGCCGAGAAATAGGTCGGCTTCCGTTCTCGGGTTACTCGGACGATAGAGCGAGTGGCTGGTTCCTTTCAACCTGGGATCTCATTCAAATTTGCAAGGTTTGGTTGAATCGATTTCAAACTAGCCAGGGAGGGCGGACATTCAAACTCGAAGCCTCGCCATATTTGGTAGAGTAGGAAAGAAGTTCTCCTTTTCGGAACCCGTTACCCCAAAATGGAATCGCCTCTGCAGTTTGATATAACAAATATACAGGTAGTCCCCGGGTTATGAACGAGTTCCGTTCCTAGGCCGGCGAAGTAACCTCAATTTCCATGTAAGTCTGAATGAACCCTTCAAGTACCCCAAGATACCCCCTGAACCTCAAAATAACTGACCAAAAACATGTATTATACATCCAGAGGTGAGTAGAATAGCTAAAAATCTTACTTGAGTAAGAGTAGCGCAACTTCAAAATATCACTCAAGTAAAAGTATTCATTAAAAAAAATGTACTCAAGTACAAGTTAAAAAAAAAAAAATTCGGTGAAAAGAATACTCAAGTAATGAGTACCGTGAGTATCTGCTTATATATATATATATTTTTTTTTTTTCCCCCAGTGGTATTTTTTTCTCAACACAAAGTTCTATCTATATGAACTGTTGTTATGGCGTTATATAGCGCTTTTCCACCTTTCAAGGCGCTCAAAGCGCTTTACACTATCTCGCCATTCACCTACTGGTGACGCAGCACCAGGAGCAACGTGGGGTTCAGTATCTTGCTCAAGGATACTTAGGTGAGTTCATCAGGGCGAAGAATCGAACCCACAACCTCTGGGTTGGGGGACAACTACTCTACCACTGAGCCACGCTACCACCCCATCATTGTTATAATGATACTGTACAGGGTTTAACCCATTACATAACCACGTTAAGCCAAAGAAATGTGGAAAAAACAAATCAACGAATTCCGCCATGAAGAAAAAAATGACAGAAATGAAGCATTGTTTGTCCAAAGGGCATGGGTGGCCTCTAGTGGAGAAAATAGTTCCTAGTTTGAGTAGTGAATAGTTCCTTCATACAGTGGAATCAAAAAGTATCTAAACCGTTTGGAATTTCTCACATTTCGGCATAAAATCACCATCAAATGTGATCTGATCTTTGTTAAAATCACACAGATGAAAACAAGTTTCTGCGTTAACTAAAACCACCCAAACATTTAACATTAAGCACTAAATATTATATGTGCTGTTCACTTATTTTCCCTCCTTCCTTCATTGTTTGCATACTATCCTCATTAAAATAGGAAAACCTATAAATGTTTCGGTGGTTCTAGTTAAAGCAGACTGTTTTTTCACCTCTGTGGTTTTGATAAAGATCAGATCACATATGATGGGGACCTTTTTGCAGAAATGTGAGAAATTCCAAAAGCTTCAGATACTTTTCATACCACTGTAGTTACTGTTATGAAATTAAAAGGATCGTATCTCTGTTTTTCCGTGGTCAATTGGCACCAAATAAAACTGGGAGAGAGGTTTAAGTTGGTCGTAAGCAGGGGAGCACCGCAATTTCTGGACTATAACCCACTGCTTTTTTACCACTTGAATCCTGCGGCTTACAGTCCAGTGCGGCTTATTTGTTGATTTATTTGGGTTAATAGGTAACACTTTATTTGACAGCGGCGTCATAAGACAAAGTGTCATTCGGCAAATGATGTCACTAACTCAATTTATGTCTAGTTTGGATCTTTTACCAGGCATGAAAATCTCTCACCTTTCGGCAAAATTCGCCGTTTTGAAGTCAAAAAGGGCGACCTACGTGAATTGCGTAGATCCGAGGAGAAATTCTTTTTGGGAGGAGGGGGTGTCGGGAGGTTTT